>NW_012103098.1:1075775-1101628 GCF_000951045.1 Mandrillus leucophaeus | reverse complement strand
GCATGCCATCATGCCTGGCTCATTTTTGTATTTTTAGTAGAGATGGAGTTTCACCATGTTGGCCAGGCTGGTCTTGAACTCCTGACCTTAAGTGATCCATCCGCCTCATCCTCCCAAAGTACTGGGAAACAGGTGTGCGCCACCACAGCTGGCCAACTCCACTTATTCTTAAGCCTTAATCTTGAGTCTAGAGCCTAGAAAAGTCATGGAATTACTGTTGGGTGGAATAATTTTCTCTTGTCAAACCTGAGATAAGAATGACAGGAATTGGAGTTTTGAATGGAATGCACTGATCCCACCGATAGAATTAGGCAGGCTAAAGGGAAACCTTGTGCCCTAGTGGCTGTTCTAATTCTCACACTTCAATGGCTTTGGAGAGTTGATGTATTCCAAGAACACTTGAAAATCACCTTTAACTAAAAAATTGAGCTTTCAAACACCTTATGCGTATCTGGAACAAAAAATAAAGACCGTGTCATCATAAAAGCTCCATAAAATTATAAAACAATTCGGTAGTATTCAAAGACTTATGGTTTTCTTAAATTGACAGTGGTATCAGGAGATAATCCAGACATTCCTAATATTTTCATTTGGTTCAAATATTTAATGAAGTTTATTTAGAAAAATGTCCTTATTAGTTTAGGAGTGACTGCAGTCTTCCTTGGGCATTGAGTTCTGTTATACAGACTTAACTTTATGAAGGGCTTGTGTGATGTGAATGCAACTGAGCCGGTAGTGGTTTATCCTTTATTCATTCACGTATTCATTTATTTATTAATTCATCCAGTAAATATTTATTGAAAAACAATCATATGAAGATCTTTCTATGTGCGTTTGTTATAAAACCACAGTCAAGGACATTGCCTATTATGTATATCAATGTTCTATGTATAAAGTCCGTGTGAAAAATTTATTTTAGAATTAAGTTCCGTAAAAATGCCTTAGCTCACTTGAGCTACACCAAGCCCTCTGCTTTCTGATAATAGCCACTTATTCTTGTGTTTCCCATTTTGCCCTGACTGGCAGGAAACTCAGGGATACACTTTATACTCAATCATAAGCATCATTTTAAACTCATGGTTGGTTTATTTGTCTCTTTCTCCTTTTATGACCCTGATTTTCTGCTTTACAACCTTAGTTTGTATCTATTCCTCTGACAGCCTGCCTCAATAATTTTTGGAAAAAGGTCATGGGGAGGGTGGCAAAAATTCAAGGCACAGCCCTGGGCATCCTCATCAAACACTTATCAATTGAAACTAGATAGTGTGGGGCCAGGGAGGGTGCACAATATTTTGAATGTACTAAATGCCACACTTTAAAATGGCTAATTTTAAGTAAGGTTAATTTTATTTCAACACACATTTTTGAAAACAAAGCCTATCAGTGATCAACTGACTTTAATGATCATGACTGATATGGTTTGGCTCTGTCCCCACCCAAATCTCATCTCGAATTGTAGCTCCCATAATTCCCACGTGTTGTGGGAGAGATCCGGTGGGAGACAATTGAATCATGGGTGTGGGCCCCCCATACTGTTCTCATGGTAGTGAATAAGTGTCATGGGATCTGATGGTTTTGTAAGGGGAAAGCTCTTTCGCTTGGCTCTTATTCTTTCTTGTCTGCCACCATGTAAGACGTGCCTTTCACATTCCACCATGATTGTGAGGTCTTGCCAGCCACATGGAACTATGAGTCCATTAAACCTCTTTTTCTTTATAAATTACTAATACAATGTGATAGTAATGACTAGGCTCTAGTAGAAGACAGAGTGCTTTCTGTGATTGCCAATAGGGACCATGGGAAAGTCCTCCGGGAAATCAGCCTCACTGCTGTCTAAGAGCAATGATCAACATTGGCAAGGTTTACAAGGCAGTCACACAGCTGGCTTCAAGAACTCCCTTCCCCATCTCCATCCTCTCTTCAGTCATCTTAAAAAAGAAAACAACAAAAGCTTTATTATTTTTAATTACATAGGCAGAAATGTTCATTGTGGAAGAATCAGCAACATGGTAATAATAACAAAACCATAAAAATCACCCATGTTTCTAATAACCAACTCGAATCACTGTTGACATTTTGTGCTTGCCTTCTAGACTTCTGTATTGCTCCATCAAGGTATGCATTCAGTCATCTACTTATCTGTCTTTTCTAAAGTGTGGTCCCCAGGACACTGGTCCCAGGGTTAAGTAAGTTTAGAAATGAGTCACCCTAGCACCTCCTCTGGAGATTCATGGTGTACACTGGCATATTAAATTTAAGAGACAAGAAGCTCGTTTCACTCTTATTAATCTAGAGTTTTCCCAATGTACTTTAGCATTAAATTCTTATTTTTTATTTTCTTTCCTCTTTTTTTTTTTTTTTTTGAGATAGGGTTCTTCTCTGTCACCCAGGTTGGAGTGCAGTGGTGTGATCATAGCTGACCACAGCCCTCTCGATCTCCTAGGACTAAGGATTCCTGTATACCTCAGCCTCCCAAGTAGCTGGGACTACAAGTGCATGCCACCATGCCCAGATAATTTTTTTATTCTTTGTAGAGATGGGGTCTTGCTATATTGCCCTGGGTCTTGAACTCCTGGCCCCAAGTGATCCTCCCTCCTTGGCCTCCCAAAGTGTTGGGATTACAGTTGTGAGCCACTGTACCCAGCACCTTATTTTCTATAACTCCAGGAAGTAATGCAATGTTCCATGGAAGCTGACTGAATTTTAAGTCCTAGGTCATATGTACGCTACATAGCCATACTAGATTACTTGAATTACTTCTATTGTGTAAATATCTATGTCAGTTACATTTTTCCTGAAACGTAATGACTGCATAGAATTTTATTGTATTGATATTCCATGGCTTGTGAAACCAAAACCCTGTTGCTGGGAGTCTGGATTTTTTCCATATTTGGGTCTTGTAATGGGCATTGTTATAGCGGAGGCATTGTCCACCCCCTAAAACATCTCGTCATATGAAGCTTGGTTTTCCTCGGGAGTAGCATCTGCATAGATTCCCCATGAGTCGTTTTTGTTGATTTGTTTTTGTTTTCCTTTCTTCCCCTCTAATTTAAGGGACCTGTTAGGAACACTATGAAAAGAAGGAAAGGCAATCACTTAGTAAGATTAGAAGGGAAGAAAGGAGGGATGGGCTGGGTGCGGTGGCTCATGCCTGTCACCTGTGGGAACAGAGACTTACAGGAGGCCAACCCCCAACTTTAGGTCACAGTGAGCCTTCCACTCATCATAAGGTAAGTTACTCAGAACAGGAAGAAATAACACTTGGAAGCAATAAATATAAATGAATTCAATGAAAAACAGTTTGGCCAATGATACTATCTGGGAGTTAGAGAAATATTTCTACTTTCCCCTCTGGTAGCTGAGAGAGCAAATAGCCCTAATAGAGACCAGCAAATAACAGCAATAAAAACTAAAGCCAGTTTGCAAGACTGAAGAGAGATGTCAGCTCCGAGAAGGGAAAGAGAAAGAACTGGAAGTGGAGCGAAGCAAAGAAATGTAGGTTTAAGCCTATGAGGCACAGGTGGGATTTTTACATTAAGCAAGTGAGAGACTACAGGGAAAAAGCAGACCAGCTTTATTTTTTTTATGACAGAATCAATAGAATCTAATCAAGTTTTGAATGCAATCAGGGTAAGATGAGAAATACCAAGTAGGTCCTCGTAGGCAGTAACTAGAACATAATGGTGTCCGGAAGGGATTACCAGAGTGATGTTCCACATTTCCCTCCAAACCTGGCTGGGGAGGGAGACTCTGAAATTAAGGAAGGGTGATCTGGTGGTTTCAGATTCGTGTCCCTAGAGTTTCGATGCCCTGTTTTGTGATGATTTTTTCTTCTCTGTAGCACTCCCTTGGGACTAGGCTTTTGGCTAAAAAAGGAAAGGAAAGAGAGCTGTCCTTCTGGAGGAAGTAGTGAGGAACATCACAGGCCACTTCTGGGAGGCAAGGGATCAGATTAAGAGGTGCTCTTCTGGGAGGTGATGAGGACTGGGGGCTCTAAAGAGGTTGGGGGTTAAACTCATTTATAATTGCCATGCATACCCTGCCCAAATAATCCAAGCAAAAACAGACTGCTTGCCATGCAAATACAGCTTCAAGTCCCCAAACAGACATGCCGGTACAATCTCTGTAGACTTTAAACAGGTGCCCCTCTTTTTTTTGTTGTTTTTTTGCTTTTTCCTTTAGAGATGGAGTCTTGCTCTGTTGCCCAGGCTAAAGCAAAGGTGATATGACCATAGCTCACTGCAGCCTCAACCTCATGGGCTCAAGTGATCCTCCTACTTCAGCCTCCCAAGTAACTGGGACTGCAGGCGTGTACCACCACTCCCAGCTAATTAAAAACAACTTTTTTTTTTAAGTGACAAGGTCTTGCTATATTGCCCAGGCTAGTCTCAAACCCCTGGCCTCAAGAAATCCTTAGGCCTTGGCCTCCCAAAGTGCTGGGATTATAGGCGTGAGCCACCTCGCCTGGCCCTGGGCACCCCTCTTAAGCATTCCCATGTAGGGATTCTGGAGCCACAGCTGGGAGGTGATTATGATTTGAGTTCATTGATTGTACAAGGAACACGAGAAGGCGTGCAGTACCACTTATAGACACTGGCGATGTGCCTGATTTGGTGCCAGATCCTGGGGCGACCATGTGGGTTGGAAGACAATTCTTACCCTTGGGGAACCCACTCAGAGTCTAAGTGAGTGACCCAGACACATAGTCAATAATGCAACACAGTCAAATCAGCTGCGAAGGGAGGCTGGGGCCATGAAAGTCATAGGAGGCTGTTATGAACTTTGACTGGGGCGTGGGTCAGGGAAAGGAAGTAGAGATAGCAAGTGATTATGATTTCTACATTGATTTCAACCTGACACTGGTCTCAGGTCACACAGCCCCCTGAGGGAGGTATTGTGACTTCAGGCACATAGTAATCACTCAAGAAACTTTTGTGAATGTTTGGGTGAATGAATAAATGAATGTCTCCAGTGAAGAAACTGGGACGCAGAGAAGAAATAATTTGCTGAGGTCAAGGAACTCAGCAAAGCTAAACTTGAGACCTAAAAGCCTTATTCTCTTTCTATCACACACAGTATTTGCTGGATGGTGGAGTGGGAAGAGCTAGAAACAGACAGCTAAGAGGACAGTGTAATAGAAACCAACCAAGAAGAGAGAATCAGATGTCTGTTTCCTTCTCATACGCGCAAATTCATATTAGCCAGTAAGCACACAGATAATTTCTAATAATATCAGTCTTTAAAAACAAAACCAAAAAACTATGGTGCTCTCTCTTCATTCTCCAGTATCTCAACGGGTAGTTCTGGTGCTACAATCTAAATTAGCTCCTTAAAAATATTCTCTTTTCAGCCCACCTTGTTTGGACATTTGATTTAGAAACAACTAATGAAGTCCATTTGCCATATGGGTAAGTGAACTTTTTTTAAAGTAGGTGTTTTGCATCCCTGTAACTCTAGGAGCTGTTGTCATAGTAACATTTTCCTCCTCGAGTTGCAGAATGAACAGTCCATGGAACCAATGACAATGTAGGTCACGAGTGAAAAGGGGTCTGGTGGCTTTGCTTCAGTGCCCAGTTTGGCATAGCTGGGATTATTAATACTGCAGGCTCCAGAGGGGCTCACACTCCTTGGTTAGAATGTTCTGTTCTAGGACTGAGTCCAAAGAGGAGATGTGTGGGCAGGGGAGGGGAGAAAGGGGAAAGCAGAAGGTAAGAAAACAGTGAGGGGAGATTGGCAGGAGCTGTCCTGCATGGAGATTCAGAATGGCCTGTCCCCGCTTGTGGCTCTGCGGAGGTAGGTGTGGAGTGCTGGAGCTCAACATCGTTCCTGCTGCATGATGGGAATTGGCACCCTCTGCAGTCCAGAATCCATTTGGAGTTGATTTGGGAAGGCCCACATCAATTATTAATCTAAAAGTTTTGAGTACTGGAAACCTCACCATTATAAACAGCCTGGAAATGTGTTTTAAAAGTTTCATTCATTCATTCATTCATGTAGCACACATTTACCAGCTCCTCCTCCGCACTAGGTGCTGTGCTGGCCATGGCTGGCTTCATTGGGTGCAACCCATGGGCGTGCACATCCCCTATGCTCAGAAGGACCTTGCTCTTGGTTTAATGCTCTGCTGTTGCGATCTTGTACTTGTTCTTGAACCAGGAGCCCCACATTTTCATGTTGCACTGGGTCTTGCACTAAAGGCACAATGTTCAGCAAAGCCAGACCCAGTCCCTGCTTTCCTGAATCTTATGGTGCAGTGGGAGAGACAGACAGAAACCCAAGCATGACTCAAATAAATGTAGAATTACAACTGTGATCTGTACCATAAGGAGAAGTAGAGGTACGTACTGCCAGGAGAGAAGATAGGCCATCATTTTACAGCTCTATGGCTTGACATAACTATATTCAGAAGAGTGGAAGTGGAGTGAGATTATAGTAAAAGGGATTTAAGTTATTGTGGGCATTCATTATCAAAACTTAGTACCATGGGAGACTAAGGCAGGTTTCTGAGAGAGAATGGCAAAATTTCCCGCTCAAGGTTGTAAAGAATGGGATATCCACCTGTCAAGGAAAGTGCTTTGGTGCAAATCTTTCTCTCTCTCCCTTCCTTCCTCCGAGTTTTTCCTTTTAACTTTGGTAACTGCAGACTTACAGAAAAGTTGAAAGAATATTCCCACATACCCTTTATCCAGATTTCTCGGATGTAACATTTTACCATGTTATCCTATGTGTATCTGTGTATCTATCTACCTACCTACCTACCGTTTGGTCTTAATTGCAGACATGATATAATGCCCCTTTACTGCTGCTATGAACTGAACATTTGTGCTCCTCCCCCTCCCATTCCTATGTTGAAATCCTAACCCTGAATGTGATTTAATAAGATGTGGATCTTTAGGGGCAAAGATTTCATGATGAAAATGCCAAAAGCAATTGTGACAAAAGCAAAAATTGACAAATGAGATCTAATTAAAGAGCTTCTGCACAGCAAAAGAAACTATCATCAGAGTGAACAGACAACCTACAGAATGGGAGAAAATTTCTGTAGTCTATCCATCTGACAAAGGTCTAATATCCAGAGCCTCTAAGGAACTTAAATTCACAAGAAAGATTTACAATAAAAGTTGTACAAGAAAATTTACAAGAAAAAAAAAACCCATTAAAAAGCAGGCAAAGGACATGAACACATACTTCTCAGAAGAAGACATTTATGTGACTAATAAACATCAAAAAAAGCTCAACATCACTGATCATTAGAGATATGCAAATCAAAACCACAATGAAATATTATCTCATGCCAGTCAGAATGGCTATTACTAAAAAGTCAAAAAACAACAGATGCTGGTGAGGTTGTGGAGGAAAAAAAAAAACAAAACAAAACAGCAAAAAATGCTTTTACATTGTTAGTTGCAGTGTAAATTAGTTCAACCACTGTGGAAGACAGTGTGGCAATTCCTCAAAGACCTAGAGGGAGAAATACCATTTGATCCAGCAATCTCATTACTGGGTATATACCCAAAGGAATGTAAATCATTCTATTATTAAGATTATGTTCATTGCAGCACTGTTCACAATAGCAAAAACATGGAATCAACCTAAATGCCCATCAGTCATAGATTGGACAAAGAAAATGTGGTACATACACACCATGGAATACTATGCAGTCATAAAAAGGAAGAAGATCATGTCCTTTGCAGGGGCATGGATGGAGCTGGAAGCACTTATCCTCAGCAAACTAATTCAGGAACAGAAAACCAAACACTACATGTTCTTGTTTATAAGTGGGAGCTGAACAATGAGAACACATGGACACATGCGAGGCAAACCACACACACTGGGGCCTTTGCGGGTGGGAGCGGGAGTGGGGAGAGCATCAGGAAGAATAGCTAATGGATGCCTGGCTTAATACCTAGGTGATGGGATGATCTGTGTGGAAAACCACCATGGCACACATTTATCTATGTAACAAACCTGCACATCCTGCACATGTACCCCTTGTATTAGTCTGTTTTCATACCGCTATGAAGAAATACTAAGACTGGGTAATTTATAAAGAAAAAGAGGTTTAATGGACTCACAGTTCCACAGGGCTGGAGAGGCCTCACAATCATGTCAGAAGGCGAAGGAGGAGCAAAGGCATGTCTCACATGGAGGCAGGCAAGAGCATGTGTACAGGGGAGCTGCCCTTTATAAAACCATCAGATCTTGTGAGACTTATTCACAATCATGAGAACAGCACTGGAAAAACCCGTTCCCACAATTCAATTACCTCCCACTGGGTCCCTCTCACAATACATGGGGATTATGGGAGCCACAATTCAAGGTTAGATTTGGGTGGGGACACAACAAAACCATATTACCCCTGAACTTAAAATAAAAATTGAAGGAAAAAAAAAAGTGTAGCTTTTAGGAGGTAATTAGGTCATGTGGGAGGGGCCCTCATGAATGGGATTAGTGCCCTTGTAAAAAGACATGGGAGAGCTTGCTTCCTCTTTGTTAGCTGTCACGTGAGGATACAAGGAGAAGATGGCCCTCTGTGAACCAGGAAGAGGGCCCTAACCAGACCCAACCATGCTGGCATCCTGACCTTGGACTTTCAGGCTCCAGACTGTGAGAAATAAATTTCTATTGTTTAATCCAGTCTACAATATTTTTGTTATAGCAGCCCAAACTGACTAAGTTATTAAATACTTGAGTCTATTTCCCAAAAACAAGATCATTGTCTTACATAACCATAGTAGAGTCATCAAAATCAGAAAATTAACATTTATGTATTATTGTCTAATCTACAAATCTTTTTCAGATTTTCCCCATTATTTCAATAATTTCTTTAAAGCAAAAAGAAAATCTTGTATCACATGTTGCATTCACTTGTTTTGTCTATTTAGTGTCCTTTAATTTGGAACAGTTCTTAGCCTTTCTTTGTTTTCCATGAAGTTGATATTTTTGAAGGATGCAGGCCAATTTTTTTTTTTTTAAATCAGATGTATTGAGGTATAATCCACATTCAGTAAAATTCATCCTATTTAGATGTACAGTTGTCTGGCCAGTTATCTTATAGAATGGCCCCACTTTGATTGTCTGCTCTTTCCACATGGTTAGAGTCAGTCTGTGATTCTTTAGTACAAATATACAGGAGGGATGTTGCATTTTTCTCAGTGCATCATAGCAGGAAATACACACTATTTAATTGTCCCCTTACCAATGATATTAACTTTGATCTCTTTGTTTTTTTTCCCACTGTAACATTTCTCTTTTATTCCTTTGTAATTTATATACATCCTATGGGGAGATGTTTGGAGACTGTGTAGCTATTCTTTCAGTCCTCAAGCTTTTCTCCCTCTAGTGTTTTTATCCATTGTGATTCTTGCCCAAAAGTTATAGATCTGGTGATTACCCAGTGGTGATTTTCTAACTCTGTCTTTCCTTTTACATTCATTGTCTCTCTTTCTACTGCAAGAAAGACAACTTCTCCTCTAATTAATTAACTAATTAATTGAGTATAGGCTTATTCATTCCTATTTGACTCTACAGGTTATACTATTTTAGTATCATTATTTATTTTGATGTTAAATTGTCTCAGATTTGGCCCCTTTAAACCTACCCCAAATTTGACATGCCCCCATCATTCTGTGAGTGTTTTCTTATCTTCCGGCACATCAAGATGTTCCAAGTTCATCTTGTACTTTCTGTGCCCCAGCCCTGGAGTCAGCCATTTCTCCCAAGGAGGGTGCAATTTTCTGAAGATGCACATGTTGCCTGAAGTCATCTCTATCTTGAGATTCTTTCCAAATTCATGGAGTAGAACCAGAAATTGGAGGCTTCCGACGTAAAATTTTATTCGGGATACTTATTAGGTTCTTTTTTTTCTCCTTCAGTTGAATTTGAAACAACATATCAAAATAATTTATACAGTAAAATTTATAAAATAAGGGTTTTCAAAGAGGAAAAGAAATGGTGACTAAGTGGAGGAAAACAGACATGCCAGCCACAAAAGTTGCCGGCTTGCCCAGAAAAACTTGGCATTCAGCATTCTGGCAGCCAAATTAAAGGAGGGGCTGTGTGGGGAGAAGATGCTCGACAGATCACCTTCAGGGACTCTGACCTGCTGGCAAAGTCAGGCTAGCAGCAAGGAGATGGGCTCGCATGGCATTGTGGGAATAAAGAGCCTTTCCAGGATGGCCTTCCAACCAGCCACAAGGGCTGAGCTGCAGAGAGGAAGCAGTGGGGCCAGGATTTTTTCTTGAAAGCACTTTGGAGTGTTTTCTATCTTGTGGACCAGCATTCATCTGGGACCCCACAGTTAGAAGGGAATTGCCATTTAAGTGCCACACAATTATTTCTGCATGCATGCACTCACTGTCTCGCTCAGTGATCTTTGTGGAATACTTTCTAGAAGTGCAGCTACCAGGCCCAGAGGAAGCAAGACCACTAGGATCCAGACTTGGCCACCAGTCCAGCAGCCAAGGAAGCAAGGCTGTGCATGATGTCACACCGGATTAAACACTCAATATACTTTGAGACATGCTATAGGAATTGGGAGACAACTGTGAAGCATCTCTTCTACCCAGAGGAGTGTTTCATGAAAGGACTACTGTTTTATAAAAACATGGAACTTCACATCACGAAAGGGCATTTAAGGGAATCCCAGCCACTGGCCCCTGGAGATGCTTGAGTTTCTTCTACCACTGGACTTCGTGGTGAAGCAGGGGTCAAGTAAAATATGCAAATGAAGGGAGTGCCATATGTGAATAGGCATTTCATAGTTCCTTCATTTATTTGGTGAGTATTTATCGAGGCCCCATTGTGTACTTGGCTCTGTGGGAGATCTTGGGTGAGCAAAAATGCCCTCAGTTTCTGCCCTTTGAGCACTTGAAATATAATGGCAAAGACAAACATTAGTCAGATTAATTTTAAAAGTGTGTTATAGACTGGGAGTGGTGGCTCACTCCTGTAATCCCAGCACTTTGGGAAGCCAAGGTAGGTGGATCACCTGAAGTCAGGAGTTCGAGACCAGCCTGACCGAGATGGTGAAACCCCGTCTCTACTAAAAATACAAAATTAGTGGGGCATGGAGGTGCATACCTGTAATCCCAGCTACTTGGGAGACTGAGGCAAGAGAATCGCTTGAACTTGGGAGGCGGAGGTTGCAGTGAGCAAGATCATGCCATTGCACTCCAGCCTGGGCAACAAGAGTAAAACTCTGCCTCCAAAAAACAAAAAAAAAACAAAAAAACTATAAAAAAGGTGTGTTATTGGCCAGCTATGGTGGCTGATGCCTGTAACCCCAGCACTTTGGGAGGCCAAGGCAGGGAGACTACCTGGAGGTCAGGAGTTTGAGATCAGCCTGGTCAACATGACAAAACTCTGTCTCTACTAAAAATACAAAAAATTAGCCGGGCACGTTGGTGCACACTTGTAATTCCAGCTACTCAGAGGCAGAGGCACGAGAATCGCTTGAACCCAGGAGGCAGAGGTTGTAGTGAGTTGAGATGGCGCCATTTCACTCCAGGTTGGGTGACAGAGCAAAACTCCATCTAAAAAAAAATTTTTTTAAAGTGTGTTATAAGAACTACTCTATATGCTGTCATGAAAGATACTCAGCACTTTCAGAGCAGGATGTTAGGGATGGCTGCCTTGGGAAAGTGACAATGAAGCTGAGAACAGAAGGAAAAGTCAGGGTCACTAGACGGGGCAGGATAGACAGAGGGAAAAGGGAGTGCAATGCTTTGGAGGAGTCAGGGTACATCTGAAGAGAGGCCCATGTGGCTAAAGAGCAGAATTCAGGTGGCGCATGAAGAAGCATGACGAGGCTGGAGAGGTGGGAAGGTCCATGGTGAGGGATCCTCCCTCCATGGAGGAGAGGCAGGGAGGTGGGGGAGAGCTGAGCAGATTGGATCACAAAGCAGGGGGTAGAAGTGTGAGCCTAGAGCAATAACTCTAAGAGATAAAGGAGGGGTAGGAGATGAAATTATGAAATGATAGGAATGCTGGTGTATTAGTCCATTCTCACATAAAGAACTACCAGAGACTGGGTAATTTATAATGAAAACAGGTTCAATTGGCTCATGGTTCTACGGGCTGTACAGGCTTCCACTTCTGGGGAGGCCTCAGGAAACTTACAATCATGGTGGAAGGCAAAGGGGAAGCAAGCACATCTTCACATGGGCAGCAGGAGACAGAGAGAGAGAAGGGAGAAGTGCTACACACTTTTAAACAAATAGCACTAGGGGCATGGTGCTAAACCATTAGAAACTGCCCCCATGATTCAATCACCTCCCACAGGCTCCTCCTTCAACACTGGGGATTATGATTTGACATGAGATTTAGGTGGGGACACACAGCCAAACCATATCAGCTGGTAGCAACAATAAAAAATAGCATCTCCCGTTTGTTGAGTGCCCCATTTGACTGAGATATTACTGATAGAAGACAGGGCAAAGGAGAGACAGGGTGAGGGTTAGGATCTATTCAAACAGCACCAAAAATAACTTAGGGCTTAACAATTCAATTTCTTACTATCTACACTATAGAATTACTTTCATTCATGAGGTGATCCATCCAAAGATGTTCATTGCAGCAATAATTGTAGTCTGAAAATTGGGAACAACATCAATGTCCATCATTATGAGAATGAGTAAATAATCTATGTCACACCCTTTCCATGACACATGAGTGGCAATGGAAGAACAGAATTGTTTCATTGCTCTGTGTGCTGACATGGAAGCTCTCCAAGACATATGGCTGGGCAGAAAACATGAGGCAGGATAATACGTCAGGATGATATCATTGCTGTAAATGGAAAAAAAGCTGTCCTCAAAAAAATACTATCCCTCACCCCTTGTGAGTACATATATAACACTTAAATGCCCAGAGAAATGTGTAGAAGGCTTCAGAGCAAACTGAAAGCAGTGGTTACCCGGTGAGAGGAAAGAGTCCTGGGGTTAAGATGGTGTCAAGGGGGATTCAGCTTTATCTGTAATGTCTTAATTAGATGACGGAAACTTCCAAACGGACAAAAATAGGACACTGTAATAAACCCCCAAGTACTGTCACCCACACATTCCCTCCTCCTGGATTATTTTTAAGCACATCCCAGACATTGTATTCCATTCATAAATATTTCAGTAAGTCTCACTAACAGATAAGGAAACTTTAAGAAAAACATTATCACAATACCATGATAACAACTAAAAATATTTAAAATTCCTTAGGATTTCAAACACTCAATCAGTGTTCATATTTCTGTGTCTTAAAATTTCATTTTGTTTGTTCAAATTTGGATTCAAATAAGGTCCATGCATTGTAATTGATTGATATGCCTCTTATGTCTTTTGTGCATTTTTGCCTGTGTATCTCTGTTGGGTTGAAGGACTTTGAGTGACTTTGTTGGGTTGAAGGATAAGGGCATGTGTAATTTTGCTAGATGCTATCACATTTCCCTCCACAGGGTTCCTCATTCCCATTGGCAGTGGGTGAGAGTGCCCATTTCCCCACAGCTTCACCAACAGACTATGTTGTCAAATTTTTGGATTTTTGCTCATCTGATGGATGAGAAGGGGTATCTCATTTTCATTTCTTTAAATCAAATTTCAAAAGAAAATAGACTCAGGGAGAATTCGGAGTCTGTAGAGGAAAAGAACAATTTGCATAGAAATAATATTGCCAATTACCATTCAGAACATATATTATCAAGGAATGTAGTGTCATATCACCTTTTCACTTTTTTATTTATTTATTTATTTTTTTTGAGACAGGGTCTCTGTCACCCAGGCTGAAGTGAAGTGGTGCAATCACGGCTCACTGAAGCCTCAACCTCCTGGGCTCAGGTGATCCTCCCACCTCAGCCTCCCAAGTATCTGGGACCACAGGCATGCACCACCATGCCTGGCTCATTTTTGTATTTTTTGCAGAGATGAGGTTTCACCATGTTGCCCAGGCTGGTGTTGAACTCCTACGCTGTGAGTATTTCCTAGATCCCTTCCTTCTTTCCTACTTGGAGTCAGTTTCTTGAACTTCTGGCAATGCCGATCATCTGTCTTAGTAGTTTGCAGGGCAAAGGGAGGGACATCCAAGGCCTTTCCTTGCAGGAGGGCTTGGGCCAAGGAGTAGGGGCTAGATTTTGCCTGAATATGTGGCGAAATTCACCTGCATATAGAGCTAGTGCCCTATTTTTATAATATTAGAAAAACATCATTTTCCTTCCTTTTGTTTTCTTTGAGAAAGAGAAGAAAATACGATAAGAATGGACTTTAGAAAAAAGGAACCAACTCAGAAACACAAACCTGTCAAATCCAGACTTCCAAATGAATGTCCTTCTGTCAAACACCTTTTGATTACTGAGATATTGCTTTGTACCTTTTATTATCCACAAAAAAGATCGGGTTTTAGCCTTACAACATTACTCTAAGGAGTGTGGCAACTGTCATTCTAGCCATTCTTCAGAGGAGGAAACTGAGTCATGGGCCATCTCAAGAGGCTCTCCAAGGCCCCATGCCTCCCAACAAAGAGGTCCAGACCAAGACTGCAGCTGGTCCAGTCCCTTTAGGGAAGGTTAGTCAGGATCCTCTACAAGATGGACTTGGTCAAACTTGAATATCAGAGGAAAAAAGCCTGTTACTTGCTTTCCTTAGCACCCTGAGAGTAGCACCTCCAATTTTTTCATCTCTGTCTTCTTCGCTCCTCAGCCCTGGTCTGGCTACTCGGGATCTCATAGGGATTAATGCACAGGGCTGGCCCTCAAGGTGCTGAGGAAGGGGGAGAAGGAGTCATGTGACTAAGCTCCCTCCTGTCAACTTGTTCGTGTGCACATGCATGCCCAGGCTGCACAATGCGAACATGTTGGGCCGGGCCTCAGAGAAGGTAGGTGTGAGCTCCGGCATCATCACTGGATAGCTGTGTGGAGTGGGACAGGTCACTTTCTCCCCTGAAGTCTCAGTCATCTCCTCTGAAAAATGGGGCCAATGATCCTGTTATGGGATGCTGTGATGATTACATGGCATGCGCACAGAAGGGCGTGATGACATGGTCAGTGCAGTGCCTGGCACACAGTAGGTGCCCAGGACACGTGGATTGACGCTGACCCAGTAAACTCCATGGAGTGCTAGGAATTGAAAGTGTCACCAAGCAATCAATGGGCTCACTGCCTGATGTGCATGGAAGCCAATACCATGGCACCAGCTTTTGAGAAAAGAAAAGCTTTATTGTGATTGACTGGCAAGAAGACAGGAGAAAACATTCAAATCTCTCTCCCCGAACTGGGGTTTGGGTCAGGTTTTATAAACACGGGATAATGAGGTGTGATCAGATTGGATCTTGCAACGAGGTGATGCCAGGGTGCATGATCTGATTGGATCCTGCCATGGGGTGATGCCAGAGTTCTATCTGATTGGACCCTGGATCCTGCTGTGCAGTATCCACTTCTTAATTTAGTCCCTGCTCCTCAGTCCAAGCACTTAGGTTCCCCCTGTGGTTGCATGCCTGGTTCACCCGGGCGTGCTCAGATTATGTGACTTTTAACATGGGGGTCCATGGCAACTGAAAAACAGCTCGCTATTTGTTAGATAAAAGTTGAACCAGATTGGTGTGATGCAGTTACAAAGGGACCTTGGAGGTCAGTATTCATTCTTCTCATCATCTGTGGGAGAAGCTGGTGGGGAGGAGGGCCTTGCTCTGATTTGGGGCAGGGCTGGTCCTGGAACCTAGCCTCTGGACACCCGGTTCAGGCCCTCACTGCCACGCTGGGCCAGGCCAGCGCTCAGCCCCACAAACACACCTGGGCTTCTGTACTTGAACGTTCTCAGTTCGCTCCCATTTCCTTTCCACAAGTACCCAGCCCCCTATACATAACCCCTTTTGAAAACAGAACAAGTAACTGCTTCTGTGCCTTTGTCTTTAAAATATGTTTTGAATCGATTGCTTTTCTTTACTAGGTGGGTTTTTGGCGTTTTGTCTACCTCCTACTTCCCATCAATCATAAACGCCTGCAAAAATTCAGCACAGGGCTGTAGAGAGAGGTCAGTTGGTAGCAAATCCTCAATCCCTCCATGTACTTCTTCCCCTACAAGAACTCAACAACAACAACAACCATCCTCTCTCCCTCAATCTAAAAGCCTGGCCTCTTCCCTTTCCAAGGGCTCTGGGAGAAAGAGCTGGAGAATTACTCTGGGCTTTGGCAAGACTTCAGATTTTTTTTTTTCTTTTTTCCAGTAGAAGCTCAATAATTCTTGAGATCCAAATTTAGAAGCTTGTATGGAGAGCCCTGAGAAATCAGTAGTACGACAGCCAGACTTTCTTTTCTCCCCCTAAGCAATCTAATAAAGCTATTGCACAGTCATTTCCCAAGGTCAATTTTCAGCTTTTAATAGTTTTAATGAGCTGTTTTAAGGGCTCCTCAACTTGTGCCCATCCAAGCTTGCATATGTTGTGTGTTTGGGTACAGAGAAGAAAGGAAAGGAAGAAGAGATGAGGATGAGGAGTAGATGGGAGAGGTGGGATCAGTTCTGCTAACTGGGACACAGGCAAGGGACCAGCCTAAGGGCCAGCTCCACTCCAGAATGCCCCAGGGGTGCTAATGGGAGTGAGGTTCTATCCTTGAGATCAGATTAACCACAGGACCTGAGAGGCTGTCCTCACTTCTACATCCAAGCAGGACCCATGGGTGCCGTCAAACCTGGGACATCTGCCGGGAGATGAAGAAGAAGGTATGATAGAGAGACATGAAAAAGACAGTGGGAGAGATGAGAGAGATGGGCCTTGAGTGTTTAATGAATAAATGAACTTGTTGACGGAGTTGAAGAGAAGGAAGGAGAGCAAAGAAAAAGGAGGCAGCATCACAAGAGATTCTCCAAACACAAATAGGGCCTGTATATTAGATGGCCTTGTGCTAACAATCACCCAAATCATGGTAATGCTGATGACACCCAGTCCTATTTGGCACTCTGTTACTGTGCACCAGGCTCTATGCTAAGCATGTGGTAGGCCTTCACTCCCGTGATTCTCACAACTGCCTAGGAAGGTAGGTTCTAGTATTGTTCCCATGACACAGAAGAGGAAAACAAAGGCTCAGCAAGGAAGAGTCGTCAGTCCAAGGTCACCTAGTCAGTAAGACTGATTTGCATCTAGCAGTCTGACTCCAGAACTCATGACTATAGCCACAACTATTATTTTGTACATCTCCTGAGGGCAATATGAAAACTTCAGAAAAAATCCAGATATCTATGTAAAGAAAAAAATAAAAATACCCACAAGCCTGCCTCATAGTCACAGACTTGAGCATTTTGGTGTGCAGTGCAGAGACCTCAGGCTGTTGAACAATAGTCACTCTTCTTCCTTCCACAGAAATAGAGTTATAGTCAGGCTATGAACATCCAGCTAAGCAGCCTGTCCCACGCTCCCTGGCAGCTAGGTGTAAACAGGTGATGTGGTTCTCACCTGTGGAACCTGAGAGGAGTCAATATAGATGCTATAGGCTTGGGTTGGGGACAGTGGAGGTGAGTCCTCTGAACTCTCTTTCCCCTCATTGCTGGCTGGAATCTGTATGCACCACCACCCAGTTTCAGCCATGCTTGTGATGGAAGGAAAAACTTCACCGGGAAGAGGCACCCACCTCCAGGGCCACTCACTTACACTGTTATGTGAGAGAGAAAGAAAAGTCTTTTTTTCCCCAAAGTATTGGTGCATCCTTTTGTTTCAGTAGCTTTCCCCAACTATTGCAGTATATTTTCTTCTAGTTTTCTTCCTTACGAATATGTGTACAGTCATTTTTCACACATTACCCCCTTAGGTGCAAATGCTCCTTGACTTAATATGGGGTTACAGCCAGATAAGCCCATCATAAGTTGAAAATATCATAAATCAAAAATGCATTTACTACACCTAACATACGGAACATCATAGCTTAGCCTAGCCTATGGTAAATGTGCTCAGAACACTGATGTTAGCCTACAGTTGGGCAAAATCACCTCCCAACACAGTGCACTGCATAGCGCTGGTTGTTGACCCTCGTGGTCACATGGCTGACTGGGAGCTGCCACTTACTGCCACTCTCCTGCATAGAGAGCACTGGACTGCATATTGCTAGCCTGGGAAGAGATCAAAATTCAAAATTCAAAGTATGGTTTCTATTCACTGCATGCCACTTATGAACCATCATAAATTTGAAAAATCCTAAGTTGGAGACCATTTATATTTGGGCTTTCCCTCATATTTCATGACTCTCTTTCAGGATAGGTGAGTCCGGACTCACCATCTAATTCCAGAACAATATCAATTGAAAACGATGATCAAACTACAAACCAGCCATTCCATCCCTCTACTTTGATTTGAGAAGACCTTAGATCTCAGGCACTCAGTGGGAAGAACCCAGTTCCCACAGTACCAGCAGGTATGTCTGAGGAAAGACTGTTGAGTAATGCAGCTGTCTCTCTCTATGTCTAGGCCTGACACCTTGCCCTTGTGTCTTCTTGTGATGGGCAAGGCCCAGCCATCCCAGTTGCTTCATTTTGAGCCTTCTACACATGTCCTGAGGCCCTGTATTTCCATTTAGAGATTTGGACACTGAGGTTTGAGAAGATCTGGTTTTCCAGGCCCCACACCTGGTGAAGGATCTGCACCTGGTCAAAGATGGACCGTGAGGCATGGTGAGGGCCAGAGCTTGTGTTCAATTCCTTCCATTCTAAGACCTCTAAATTTTTAAAAACAGTTTTTATTTTTTCTTATGTTTATAAAAGTAATATTTGTTCCCCATATACGATATCTCAACAAAGTAGTCAGAACAAGCCTTTTAAAACATGTCATGCCAGGCATGGTGGCTCCTCATGTCTGTAATCCCAGCATTTAGGGAGACAGAGGCAGAAGGATTGCTTGAGCCCAGGTGTTTGAGACCAGCCTGGAGAACATAGCAAGACCTCATCTCCACAAAAAGGAAAAAAAAAAGTCAGAAAAAGACAAAGAAACCAAGTTTTTAAATGGGCAAGGGTTTGAATCGACATTTCTTCAGAGAAGACATGGAAATGGCTAATAAGCATATGAAAAGATGCTTAGCATTATTAGTCATTAGAAAACTGTAAATTTGACCCTCGTAGTCAAATCTGGTTGAGTTCACCATCCATACCACTACTTCCTACCCACTAGGATGACTGTAATAAAAATGCAGGCAATACAAGCATTGCTGTGAAGAAAACAGAACCCTCAGACACCACTAGAAGGAATGTCAAATGGTACAGCCATCGTGGATAACCGTTTGGCAATTTCTCAAAATGAATTGAGAATATACATCTACACAAAATCTTGTATATAACACTTATAGCAGCATGACTCATAATAGCCCCAAAGTGGAAATAACCCAAATATCCATCAACTGACAAATAGATAAACAAAATGCGGTACGTGCATACGATGGAATACTATTTAACAATAAAAAGGAATGAAGTACTGATACATGCCACAAGATGGATGAGTCTTGAGAACATTCTGCTAAGTGAAAGAAACCAGTCATGAAAGACCATATAGTGTATAATCCAATTTATATAAAATGTCCAGAATAGATAAATCCATAGATGGAAAGCCCATTAGTGGCTGCCCAGGGACTGGGGTGGGGAAGTGGGGAGTGGCTAAGGGGTGAGTGTGCTTTCTGTCGGGAAGGGGGCTAAAACTGTTCTAAAACTAGACTGTGGCGATGGTTGCACACCACTGTTAATATACTAAAGCCCATTGACTTGTACGCTGTATTTTACATATTTTTTTTGAGACAGGGTCTTGCTCTATCACCCAGGCTGGAGTGCTGTGGCCCAGTCTTGGCTCTCCGCAACCTCCACCTCCCAGGCTTAAGTGATCCTTCCACCTCAGCCTCCTGAGTAGCTGGGACCGCAGGCACATGCCACCACACCAGGCTAATTGTTGCATTTTTTGTAGAGACAGGGTTTTGCCATGTTGCCCAGGTTGGTCTCAAACTCCTGACCTCAAGCGATCCTCCTGCCTTGACCTCCCAAAGTGCTGGGATTACAGGTGTGAGCCACTGTGCACGGCTGCGTTGTATACTTTAAATGGGTGAATTGTGTGGTAGGTTAATTATATCTCGATAAAGCTACTTAAAAAATAGAAGTTAAATCCTGTCATTCTTTTGTTCTCAACCCTCCAGTGGCTCCTCAATTTTCTTAGAGTGAGATTCAAATCCTCATGATGCCCTACCAGGCCCCAGGCCATCTGGCCTCCAGTTCCATCCCTGACCATATGCACATCTGCCCTAGCCACAATGGCTTCCCCACTGTGCCACAGGTGCGCCAGGCACATTCCCATTACTGGGCCTTTGCCCTGCCTGCTTCCACTGCTGGAGAAGCTCCTTCCTTAGACACCCTCCTGCCGGCTCCCTTCTGCCTGACAAGTCACCCCCTCATGGGCCTTCCCCTGCCACTCTATTTAGAATTACAATCCTGGCTCCACCAGGCATTCCTGACCACATTGCCCCTGTATTGCTTTACCCATAGCCCTCCTTGCTGCCTGGTATACCATATGATTTACTATTTTATAACATGTATTGTGCAGCTACCTCCAGTAGACATGAATAGACATATCTAGAATGTAACACTATGAGATCCAGGATTTTCTGTCTTCATCACTGCTATATCACTTTACTCAGAATAGGGCCTGGCATATAGCATATACTCAGTAAATATTTGCTGAAGACACGATTGAGACTCTATGGGGCAAACACTGTTAATTATTCCCAGCTCCTTCCTTCTGTCCTCACCTGCCATGATAGAGACCGAAAAACCTAGGCCCTCATTTTCCCAGTTTACCTTCAGCCACAGCCCTTAGGACAGTTCAGGAAAAGGCTGCCAGGGAGTTTCTGGTACAATGTTTGCTTTCCTGATAAAGGAAAGAAGCCTAGGAGGAGAGAGAACCTCTCTCTTAGTGTCTTGTCTCTATCTACCCAGTGCTTCCCATCTTTGAATGCTGATGTCTTTCCAGGATTTTTTTCTTTTCATGTACACACCATTTGATAAAATTAAAATGGGATTGTCCTCTCTATACACTGTTTGATACCTAGTTTTTTCCACTTAATGTGCCATGGACCACTTGACTTATCTGTCCTTCTTAGTCTCCCATGGGGAGTGCTCACTTTGCCAGTCTCTAATCATTCATTCTGCACTTGTTTCCTGGGCACCTACTGTAATGACAATTGGCAAGACAGATCAAAAACTGTGCTGTAGGCTGGGAATGGTGGCTCACACCTGTAATCCCAGCACTTTGGGAGGCCAAGGCAGGAAGATTGCTTGAGCCCAGGAGTTTGAGATCAGCTTGGGCAACATAGTGAGACCCCATCTCTAAAAAAAAAAAAAAAAAAATTAGCTGGGTGTGGTGACATGTGCCTATAGTCCCAGCTACTTGGGAGGCTGTGGTAGTAGGATCGGTTGAATTCAGGAGGTCGAGGCTGCAGCAAGCCATGATGGTGCCACTGCACTCTAGCCTGGGCAACAGGGCAAGAAGCTCTCTCAAAAAAACAAAAAAGCAAAAAACCAAAAAAATGGTGATGTGTCCTAGGCCCCGGGGGGCTGGGACAAGGGATGATGGATGGCTGGATCCGGCATGGAGGGGCTCCATGGATTCTCACTGGGGAAGAGGCAGGAAGGGATTTCAGGAAATGGGCCGAAGTTGCAGAGGTGGCTCGGTGATCATGAGTCTGTGGAGGCAGGCAGAGACCCTTTCTGTTCAAACCCTCACTGTTTTGACTGCAGACACTGGGTCTAAGTCTGCCTCCCCCAGGAGCTGTCTTGCTGGCAACAGTATATACCTCTGAATCTGGGAAAAAAAGCCGTGGGGTGGTTCCATTCCTGTGCTTTCTGCATAATGTAAATGTAATTAATCATGTCTAGGGTGGTTATAATTTAGCATTTTTTTTCATTTTTAGCAGTCTAATTAAATTCATTTAAGCTTTATAAGTAGTTATTTTAGAATTTTTCTTTTTACCCCTACTGGTATAGTGCTGAAAACTCACAATAAATATATGTCTCAAGGTGGCTACTGCTGTTTTCAAAATGTATCTTAGAGACTATTCAAGTGAAAAGTATTATTGTGTTACTACAACTTAAATTAGTCATAGAAAAAACTGGAGAAATATTTCTTGTGTCTTTTCAAAAACTTTTCAGTGCTTTAAAGAATTATGACGGGAACTCAGGTTAGCTGGGAAAAGCTGCTTGACAGGACGGGCGGGTGACTGTGGGAGTCAGTGCCTACTCCTAGGACATGGCTCTGCTTGGGTTTTCAGCTCTCTGATTTAGAAAAGAAGTCATATACACCCTTCTCTGTCTCTCAGACAGAGGCTTATTTGCTGACATGTTGTGCAGAGTTCATTTTAATGGTGTAGTAATTCAGTTAGAAAACTGGGGTGCTTAACCCTTCTTCAAATGCTCTCCTCACCGAGTTTACAAATCCTCTGTTAAAGTCAGAAAAGCATTACGTAAAATATGGATTTTTAAAAACTCTATTAATAATCAAAGAAGTGCAAATTAAGGCAACAACAAGATGCCATTTCTCTCCTACCAAATTGTCTAAGATGTATATCAATGATTAATAGTGTTGTCAGTAGTGCTGGCAGAAGTTTGCGTTGGTATAATCTCTATGGAGAATAATTGAACAGTTAGTGAAAAGAATGTCTTTTGGATAACTTTTTCTTTTTTTTTAAAGGGCATTTTTTTTCTATGATCTTTGAACCAGAAACCTAGGAGTTACAAACCTAGGAGGGGTGTATCTTAAGGAAGTATGGATTTTTTTGTTGTCGTTGTTTGTTTTGAGATGGAGTCTCACTCTGTCGCCCAGGCTGGAGTGCAGTGGCGTTACCTTGGCTAACTGCAACCCCCACCTCCCAGGCTCAAGCGATTCTCCTGCCTCAGCCTCCTGAGTAGCTGGGATTACAGGCGCGCACCACCAAGCCTGGCTATTTTTTGTATTTTTAGTAGAGAATGGATTTCACCGTGTTGGTCAGGATGGTCTCGAACTCCTGACCTCGTAATCTGCCCGACTCGGCCTCCCAAACTGCTGGGATTACAGGCGTGAGCCACCGCATCCGGCTGGATCTCTCTCTCTATATATATAGTAACGTGTATTATATGCAGATATATTAAATGTACTCAGCATTCCAGATTATATAATGTGATGTACACACCCACACACCCCAGATAGCACTGGAAAGTTGATCAGAATTGACCCTGTTGTTCATTCAGCTGCTCTGTGAAACATCTCTTGTGGCCAGTCCTCCATCCTTTCAGGTCTCTTGAGTTCTAGGCTGAGAAGAAAAGTGGCCTCCTGTCCAGTTTCGCCTTCTGGAGCCTCAGGAGGAACCGGGACTGCTGGAAAGCTGTGCGGGGGCGGGTCCAGGAAGCCCTGGCAACGGAGATCTTCCCAGACGCGTCGGAGCCACCGTTACTTCCCGGGCTGCAGGGACAAAAGTGGCTGGTCTTCTGAGAGCACCAAGCTCAGCAAAGTCACCCGCTGCTCACAGGACCCACGCGTTCATTCCTACTCTTCTTTTGGTCTCACATGAGCCACACTGCCCTTGGAATGGGCGTCAAGTCACAGCTCGGCGCTTTCCGTTAGTCTTCCTCCATCTCTGCCTACTTTTCGGCCATTTTCATCTGAAGTGTGGATCTGAAGCAAATAACCTAGAGAAGAGAATTTTCCTTCATCTGGTTATTATTATTTGTCGAATTTTTTAAAAGACACTTTTTAATACATTGTTCTTTGCTACATTGTTCTATATGTAGTAATTCATTTTAATTCCCTCAAAGGAACCACATAGGAAATGCCAGATAAGCCCCTTTAAGAAGAATGATGTGGGGTACAATGTTAGGTTGCCCTTGGCATCAGATAGCCTGGGTTCCGGGCCCAGTGCCCCCACTTAGTAGCTACTATGTGACCTAGAACGAGACTGGGCCAGTCTCCTTCATATACATCCTTCTAATTTATTCCTGAAATTACCTCATTTGTTTTCTTGTTCACTTTCTGTCTCCCCACCCTAAAAACATCAGCTTCTCAAGAGTGGGGAGACTCCTTCAGGGCTGTTTGCTGTGTTTGTAGAGCACAGACGATTGACTCCCCGACCTTGCCAGGCCTCAGTTTCCTCAAACACAAATAGGCATAATAACGATCCCTACCCATCTCATGTTAAATGGGCTTAATACATGCAGAATGCTCAGAACAGTGTCTGTCATGTGGTAAGTCCTCAAGGAACAATGAATAAGGATTAAATTCTGCATCCTCCCACATGACTGAGAAAAGCCTGGTAGGAAATCAGGTTAATGGAGAGAAAAGACAGAGGGATGAGAGCAGCTCGAAGGAGATGATCATTTCAGCAGACATAGAATCCGAGTTGCCGTGTGAAATGGTGAGAGGTGGTTCCTTGGTCCGGAAGTCCCAATAAAGAGTCACTGGCTGTTGGGGGAGGTGAAGTTGGCTAACCCACCTTCGGCAGTGAACCTGGGCAGCAGGCTGGAAGCTGGCTCTCCCTGCTGGCTGAATCCCGCTTCCGTGGGAGCCAGGAAGGTGGGTGGTTTCCTCTCTCTGACAGTCCACCAATGACTCAGGTCTTCTAGAAACCTAGGCCCATTAACATTTTAGTTCAAATAGAATGAGTAGTTTAGGTAAAGACTATGTGAAGTCATCAGTGTCCAATGAGAGTGGTACTGAAGCCTCCACCAACATTGTGTAGAAGGAATTTTTCCCCCTCAGAGTGCATGTTGGGGCCTGAATAAGGAAGGCCACTGCTTGAGGCAAAATTTGACTTTTTCACTTGACTTCTGTGATATAAGCAGTAAAGTCCACTAGGTTAGACCTTGACATTGATGCCCAATGGAGAGAGGAGGGGTAGTTGGCAGCTAGTTTGGCCTTCCTTTGGGGCAAAAGACCTCAGAGAGTTCATCAGCTCCCCATCGGCAGAGCAGGATGCTAAGGCCACGAAGGATGGTGGCTTATCCAAGGTGTTTGGTTGGTGTGGCCAGGTTCTCAGACACCAAGCTAGAGTCGCACCAAGTCCGGCTCCCTGTCTTGTGGTTGAGAGAATGAAAGGAGGAGAAGTAGCCCATCCATGCAGCAAGAGCCCTTGCCCAAGAGGAGCAGCTAGATCTGGGGTGTTCCCTGGGCAAGTACCTCAATGCCAGGCTTCACCCACTGTGTCCCTGCTGCTGGAAAGGCCAGTTTACCTAAATGCCTGCCTACACTCAATTTTCTCATCATTTAAAAATGTGTTTCTAGTTGTATCTGAGACTAATAAACATTTATTTTGATTTTAGATTCAAGCAGTGTCAAAAATTAACACCAAGACCCTGAGCATTACACATAATGTTGATGTTAATTCATATTAAGATCTTCCTTTTTCTTCTGTGAGTAACTGTGCAAGGGCCTGGTGACACACAGGGGTGAAAAAAACACTCAAAAACGGCTGGGCATGGTGGCTCACGCCTGTCATCCCAGCATTTTGGGAGGCCGAGGCAGGCGGATCACAAGGTCAAGAGATTGAGATCATCCTGGCTAACATGATGAAACCCCAGTCTCTACTAAAAATATAAAAATTAGCTGGGCGTTGTGGCATGCGCCTGTAGTCCCAGCTACTCGGAGGCTGAGGCAGGAGAATCTCTTCAACCCGGGAGGCAGAGGTTGCAGTGAGCTGAGATGGTGCCACTCCAGCCTGGCGACAGAGCGAGACTTAGTTTCAAAAAACAAACAAACAAACAAAAAACACTCAAAAATAGGCTTCATCTTCAGGAAGCTTCATGCTAGTTGGGGAAGACAGACATTAAACAAGTAAATGAAAAACAACTTCAAAATATCAAGTGAGTGCCATGAAGGAAATGAAGCTTTCT
>NW_012103098.1:1013314-1074950 GCF_000951045.1 Mandrillus leucophaeus | reverse complement strand
GGTTGCCTGTTCACTCTGATGGTAGTTTCTTTTGCTGTGCAGAAGCTCTTTAGTTTAATTAGATCCCATTTGTCAATTTTGGCTTTTGTTGCAATCATTGCTTTTGGTGTTTTAGTTATGAAGTCCTTGCCCATGCCTATGGCCTGAATGGTACAGCCTAGGTTTTCTTCTAGGGTTTTTATGGTTTTAGGTCTAACATTTAAGTCTTTGATCCCTCTTGAACTCAATTTTTGTATAAGGTGTAACGAAGGGGTCCAGTTTCAGCTTTCTGTATATGGCTAGCCAGTTTTCCCAGCACCATTTATTAAATAGGGAATCCTTTCCCCATTTCTTGTGTTTGTCAGGTTTGTCAAAGATCAGATGGTTGTAGATGTGTGGTTTTATTTCTGAGGGCTCTATTCTGTTCCATTGGTCTATATCTCTGTTTTGGTACCAGTGCCATGCTGTTTTGGTTACTGTAGCCTTGTAGTATAGTTTGAAGTCAGGTAGTGCGATTCCTCCAGCTTTGTTCTTTTGGCTTGGGATTTTCTTGGCAATGCAGGCTGTTTTTTGGTTCCATATGAACTTTAAAGTAGTTTTCCCCAATTATGTGAAGAAAGTCATTGGTAGCTTGATGGGGATGGCATTGAATCTGTAAATTACCTTGGGCAGTATGGCCGTTTTCACAGTATTGATTCTTCCTATCCGTGGGCATGGAATGTTCTTCCATTTGTTTGTGTCCTCTTTTATTTCGTTGAACAGTGGTTAGTAGTTCTCCTTGAAGAGGTCCTTCGCATCCCTTATAAGTTGGATTCCTAGGTATTTTATTCTCTTTGAAGCAATTGTGAATGGGAGTTCACTCATGATTTGGCTGTCTGTTTGTCTGGTATTGGTGTATAGGAATGCTTGTGATTTTTGCACACTGATTTTGTATCCTGAGACTTTGCTGAAGTTGCTTATCAGCTTAAGGAGATTTGAGGCTGAGACGATGGGGTTTTCTAAATATTCAATCATGTCATCTGCAAACAGGGACAATTTGACTTCCTCTTTTCCTAATTGAATACCCTTTATTTCTTTCTCCTGTCTGATTGCCCTGGCCAGAACTTCCAACACTATGTTGAATAGGAGTGGTGAGAGAGGGCATCCCTGTCTTGTGCCAGTTTTCAAAGGGAATGCTTCCAGTTTTTGCCCATTCAGTATGGTATTAGCTGTGGGTTTGTCATAAATAGTTCTTATTATTTTGAGATACGTCCCATCAATACCTAGTTTATTGAGAGTTTTTAGCATGAAGGGCTGTTGAATTTTCTGTTGAATGGCAGGTGTCCCTCCCCCAGCCTCACTGCTGCCTTGCAGTTCGATCTCAGACTGCTGTGCTAGCAGTGAGCGAGGCTCTGTGGGCGTGGGACCCCCCAAGCCAGGCACAGGATATAATCTCCTGGTTTGCCGTTTGCTAAGGCTGTTGGAAAAGCACAGTATTAGGGTGGGAGTGTCCCGATTTTCCAGGTAGCGTCTGTCACAGCTTCCCTTTGCTAGGAAAGGGAATTCCCGGACCCCTTGTGCTTTCCCAGGTGAATTGATGCCCCACCCTGCTCCATGGGCTGCACCCACTGTCTGACAAGCCCCAGTGAGATGAACCAGGTACTTCAGTTGGAAATGCAGAAATCAGCCATCTTCTGCATCGCTCATGCTGGGAGCTGCAGACTGGAGCTGTTCCTATTTGGCCATCTTGGAACCTCCCTCCTAGGACATCTATCTTTGACCTAGATGGCCCTATAACCTCAGACTGTTCACTCAAAAATCAAACTTCTTTCTCCCATTCTGACTTTTCCTTCTGACTTCCAGGTCTTTTAATAATAAGGTTAGCACTGAAAAGTGACTCTTAATGTTTTTAGGGAAAGGGACCCCTTTGAGAACATACTAAAAGTTATGAGTGTTCTTTGCTGAGACACACCCTTTTCTGCCTACAGTTTTAGAGGACTTCATGGTTTCTGATTAAGAGCTCTGATCCTAGGCTGGGCACAGTGGCTTGTGTCTGTAATCCCAGCACTTTGGAAAGCCATGGTAGGAAGATTGTTTGAGGCCAGGAGTTCAAGACCAGCCTGAGCAACATAGTGAGACCCTGTCTCTACAGAAAAATAATTTAAAAATTAGCTGGGCGTGATGGTGTATGTCTGTAGTCCCAGCTACTTGGGAGGCTGAGGTGGGAGCATCTCTTGAGCCTGGGAGTTCAAGATTGCAGTGAGCTATGATTGCACCACTGCACTCCAGCCTAGACAACAGAGTGAGACCCTATCTCTAAGAAACGTACACACACACAAACACACACACACACATACACAGAGAGAGAGAGAGAGAGAGAGAGACTCTGATCCTAGAGGAATAAAGAGACATGGAGAAATGAATGTTCCAGCTCAGCTGCAGCTGTGTGTCCTGGAGGTGGAGACCAAATGCTTAGACTGACTTACCCCTACAGCACTTTTTGTATTTCTTTTGACTTTTTATATTTTTGGTTGACCTTAAGAGCAGATGTAATATAATATTAATTCTTCCAGTCATTCAACTTGTTTATTGATCTGAGATACAAAGAAGTAAAGTGACTTGCCCAAAGTCACCAGCTAATTAGTAGAGTCAGAACTATAGCCCAGGTCTCCTTTCCTCTGGATACCTGGAGCAATGCTCAGAGAAGATAAGTTTTGTTGTGGGGTTGGTGGTTCAGTGGAGTGGTGGTGTTGTTGACAGCAGTGGTAATAATGATGGTGTTATTATTGGTAATAGTGATATTGTTGATGTGTGGTTGGTGATGGTGATATGGTTGGTGGTGATGATGTTGTTGGCAGTAGTGGCTATAACATAGTAATTGTAGTCTTTTGTAGTCATGGTATTAATGGTGGTGATTGTGGCAGTGGTGGGTGTCAGGCCTCTGAGCCCAAGCCAAGCCATCGCATCCCCTGTGACTTGCACGTATAGATATATATATATACACGCCCAGATGGCCTGAAGTAACTGAAGAATCATAAAAGAAGTGAAAATGCCCTGCCTCGCCTTAACTGATGACATTCCACCACAAAAGAAGTGAAAATGCCCTGCCTCGCCTTAACTGATGACATTCCACCACAAAAGAAGTGAAAATGGCCAGTCCTTGCCTTAAGGGATGACATTACCTTGTGAAAAGCTCCCGACTGAGCACCTTGTGACCCCCACACCTGCCCACCAGAGAACAAACCCCCTTTGGCTGTAATTTTCCTTTACCTACCCAAATCCTGTAAAACGGCCCCACCCTTATCTCCCTTCGCTGACTCTTTTCGGACTCAGCCCGCCTGCACCCAGGTGATTAAAAAGCTTTATTGCTCACACAAAGCCTGTTTGGTGGTCTCTTCACACGGACGTGCATGACAGTGGGGTACTTGGTGGTAGTAGTGGCACAGATAGAATTTTCGGTGGTGGGAGTAGTAGCAATAGAGGGGTTGGTAGTGGTGGTAATAGTGCCAGTGTGGAAGAGTGGTGAATGTTGGAAATGAACTGGAAATGGTAGGTAAGCTCAAAATCCAGATTTTGGGGAATGCAAAGCAGTTATTCTGGTTACTTTTCTGGCATTTATTTTTCTTTTCCTTGGTTATTTTTTTTCTCTGTCTTTGTCCCCTACATTTTTGATATCACAGATACCTGCTTTCATCCAGGAGTTCTCTTTCCTTTGGATCTGCTTATTGTGTTTAGAATAAAAATATATATTATTAGAATGGCAGGCCATACATCTTTGTTTTGCTTTATAAATCATGAGTATATTCTATTGTTATGGAACAAATACCTTTATTCTATAAAAATGCAGCCTTTTCAGAGCAAGGCTCTTAAATCTCCAGGAGTTCTTTTCAACTTATGTGTTGCTGCACATGACCTGACAAGCTGCAGTAATAGGATACCCAGAATGGAGAGACTGATAATAGCTATAATAATGACCCATGGGATGTGTTGACCTCCCTTCACCATTCTGTCCTCAGCATTTTAGCTCCTGTGGGATGAATCTTGCCTTCATCTTCTGCTGGCATTAATACCAGAAAAACTTCAATCCAAATGTGTCAAGTGGTGTATTTTTGGAGACAGTGGTAGGGCTGTTATCATTGTCAGGCCAACTGCTAGTATTGTGTTGCGTTTCATCTCTGGCTGCTGTCTTATTCAGTTTTTAACATTTTTAAATTTTATTTATTTTTTTTTTTAGCTGTGTGGGTGAGCACATGGATGGCATACTGATCACATTTCCAGGCCACCATGGGGCAGAAGTAGAGCTAATAGACTGGATGAGAGAAGAGTGAGCCAGAGCAATGCCAATAGTCTGCAAAGCCAGGTCAAGTCAAGCAACTTTGAGCCTAACAGAGAAATACAAAGTCCAGCCCTTGGGTCCAGACAACAAGTTGCACAAGGATGGCAGGTAAGGGCCTCAGACTGAGTCTGGGAGAGAGATTCAGGCGGTGAGGTAAACTACAGCCTTGAGGTGGGAGGTGGCTGCCAAGAATGTGAAATTTGGGGTGGTGTTAGAGCTCTGTTGTGGTAGCTTTCACTAGGGGCTTGTGTTGAGTTTTCTTCACCACATTTGGCAAACAGGGATTGAATTGAGGAGAGAGGTCAGAAAGGTGGGGCTGAGGTAGGGTCTTGAAATGTCGCATGAATCTTAGAGTGGGAGGCTAGACATCCACAGCTCTGGTGAACTGTCATTGGCTAAAACATGATTTATTACAATTTACAGAGAGCTCAACTAGCAGTGGTTAGGTGATAAAAACCTGATTAGCTCATAAAACAAGATGTCTGGAGGTAAGCAGAAGGTTTGTTTATGATGTTTCAGAAGCAAAATTTGGGCAAATGTGCCAATTGGTAGGTTACAAGGAAGCCAATTTTTGGTTCCACTATAGTCAAGATTTCCCGATAACCATAGCTATCCAGAAATGGAGATGTGAAGCAGAATTAGCACCCACCTGGCAGGGACGTTGTAAAAGGAATTCCTGTACCTGCTGGGGAGTAGGGGAGACAGGGGAGAGAACAGGCTTTTACTGACCTGTGAGTTTCCTTCCAACCAGGAGAGCCCATGATTCTAGTAATTAGTTTTTCCTCTTTGAATGTTCATTAGATAATTATGCTAATTGAGATAAGTTTCTACTATCTCATTATAGTAGTACTTATCTCATTATAAGTGAGGTGTAATTTCAAGTTGAACAGTATTTTTTATCTTTAGCATCATTGTATGAGATGCAGAGTTTGCTGCGGACTTGGGCCTATACTGTATTTTGTTTATAACTGTGATTTTTACAAGGACAGAGTGAGGAGGAACACATTCTTCCCTGAGGTAGGTTATGGGTGACATGCATATGGCCCACTAACTGGTATATTAAGTACCGATTTCAGGGGTCCCATGAATGTTCTTAGGCTTGCCACACTGAGACAGAGTATCAGCTAGGCAGAACCTCCTCTTACACCCATGATGTTTCGTGCCCAGTAGGATAGCAGCAACCCTGTGTGGATCAGGGTATCAGGGAGAGACGGGTGAATCCAGCTGATTAAAAGAAATTGCTCAGTTTCTCTCCAAATGAGAAATTTCTCATGGGTTCTAGTGTTCATGGCAAATATGATCTCTCTTCTAAAGTCTCTGAAAGCTTATTGGACCAAATTCTTAATTTCCTATTGTCACTTCGTAAAAAGAAGGACAGGACTTGGAACAGACACTGGCCATTCCCTTTCCTCTCCTCTTTCTATACTGCTACTGCCTGTGTAGTCACAGCAGTTCAGTTTGTATTAGAAAACCCTATGCCCTACCCACAGTGATTGCAGTGGGACCAGGAGTGTTCATCTGACCCATCAGATTCTTTCCTCAAGGAATTTGGAGTTGGGACATGGAGGAGCTGATCAGTTTCTGCTGGACGTCTGGTCATTCTAAACAGTGTGGGTTGCCACCTTCTACCATGGGCTCAGAGAAACCTAAAGGAGAGGTGCAAAAAGAGACCATGTGGCCAAAGAGAGAGCCAAAGGCCATGTCCACCTGGATCCAGCCACGCTCTCAGTCCCTGGGCCCAGCTTCCTCCAAGACCCCTGAACATTTCCTAACTTTCTATTCTGTGTCATACCTCAGAGTCCACCCTGCAAGGCCATCCCCATTTTGTTTAAGCTGGCTTGCATGGAATTTTGTTTTTTTATAGGAACTTGGGAGAGATTTCATCCTTATAAGGGTCTAACAGGAAGTTAATGTGAATTTTTAAAAGAACTTTATCATTTTTTCCACATATAAAATAATAAAAAAGCTCATTGCTACGAAAAAAAAGAGCATAAAATGTGTGTCCTAGAATGTGAAAATTGCCACAATAATCCTCCTTAGAGAAAATAGCTCTGATAGTTTAGGAGTGAGAGCAAGGAGTGAACACACACAGGCATGAACCACTTTCCTGGGCTCTGACGAGGGGCCACATGTTGTTCGAAGCACTCTAGCAGAATTAACTTTTTTTATCCTTACCATCAGGCCGTGGCGTGGGACGAGTACCACACTCCATCTAAGGATAAGGAAACTTAGACACAAAGAGGTTGAAGGGGGAGGCAGGATTTGAATCCAAGCAGTCAGGCTCTAAGCCTGGGCTCTTAACCACCGTGCTATACGAACTCTCATTTTATTAGGCTGGTGCAAAAGTAATTGCAGTTTTTGCCATTGAAAGTAATGGCAAGTAATGCTCTCTTGTTTGTTGCCTATTGCTATGTAACAAATTACCATGAACTTACTGACAAACTCATACACATCTATTATCTTACAGGGGTCAGACACCACTGAGCTGCATCCTTTGCCTCAGGGTATTTCACAGGTCAGTAATCAAGGAATCACCCAAGGCTGGAGACTCATCTGAGACCCCATTGAGGAAGGATTCACTTCGCACAGTTGTTGGTGGGATTTGGTTTCTTGTGGGCTCTTAGACTGGAGACCTCCGTTCCTTATGACTGTCAGCTAGAGGCCGCCCTCCATTTCATATTATGTGGGCAACTTCATAGGGCAGCTCTGCACACAGTAACTTGCTTTCTCCCAGCCAGCTAGGTTCAGAGTGTGCCAGCGAGATGCAAACTCTGTCTGAAGGAACCAATCACACTGTGCTATCCTACCACTTTGGCATGTTCTGTAGGTTAAAAGCAAGTCACTAGGCCAGCCCACAGTCAGCGGAGGAAATTGCACACGAATGGGCCAGGGCAATTGAACATCATTCTCGGGATCTGTTCGCCACACCCCTACTCATCCTTTTAAATTTTATGCCTTTTAGAGACAAGGTCTCACTCTGTTGCCCAGGCTGGAGTGCAGTTGCACCATAAGAGCTCACTGCAACCTCAAACTCCTGGGCTCAAACAGTCCTCCTGCACTGACCTCCTAAAGTGCTGGGATTATGGGCATGAACCATTGCATCCAGCTAATCCATTTTATCTTTTGTAGAGACCGGGGTCTTTCTATGTTGCCCAGGCTGGTCTTGAATTCCTGGCCTCAAGAAATGCTCCTGCCTCAGATTCCCAGAGGGCTGGGATTACAGGCGTGAACCATTGCACCAACCCAGCTTTTATGTTTTTGACAGCTCTCTGGTAAGGGGATGGCCACATGGCACCTTGAACTGGAGACAGCCAGGCTCACAGGGCACAGTTGGCCTGACCCACCCACCGTGATGTCAGAGGAGAAGCTGGGCCTGAGGGAGAAAGCATGGGTCTGCTCACTTCCTCTTGCCTACTTCCCTGCTGGAGACGAGAAGCCCAGGAAAGGGACTGAGAGATGGTGTGAGCCCCTGCTATGCCTAGAATAGGCAATGTGAGACCTAGGGGGCCTCGTGCACTTCCCCCACCTCCCTGCGCTCTAAGACACATGGTGCAGGGCATGGCCAGCTCTCCTGGGGAGGCTGAGTCAGGAGTGGAAGGAGATGTGAGGCTTTGCTGCAGGTCTCCTCCTGGAGAGGAGGGAGGCACAGTTCTCCCTGACCCTTACCCTACAGAGAGTTTTGCACCTTACTTCTGTCTACATATTTGGACATCATTCTATGTCAGAGCATAGGGATCCCATTGATTCTGTTTAGTAGCCGCTTACTACTCCACTGCTCGGGTGGTCTGATGGATCCTGATCTCTAAGCACCCTGAGGTCCACCCACTGCTTTTGCAGTGCATCAGTTCTGGTGGGCCCTCAGAATTGCCCCATCGTGCTGGGTCATTGTGGAAGTGTGTGCTCTAAACATAAACCTACTAAAAATAGTCTTTCTGAGTTTGGTGCTTGTGTATCTCTCAGTGAATCTCTGCCAACTGGGGCCACGAGGCTTCCATTAACAAGGATCTCTGAGCAGGTCCTGGGGCCTCCGAAGGAGGAGTCAAGTCTCTGCCACTCCTTCCAGGGCTGAGGAGTGCTCTGCATTTGAAAAGGCAGGTGTGTGACACCCTGGATGACATCCCTGTGTGAGCTCATCTTCCAGGAATGAAAAGGAGGTGTTCTTTCCCTTCAGGCAGGTGAGCCTTTTGCCCCCTACGCTTGCTTCTATTGCACGCTCAGGTGGCTCTTTCACTGTGGACACTACAATTAGTGAAGTCTGTTTCGTGCCTGTCACTCCAGGAACGGGCTTTAGACAGTCTTTCATGCCCCCTTTGCTTCATTCAGGGTTTTCATAAATAATCTTTCTTCTCGCTTACCCTTTCTTTTCACCTACAACATCTGAAACCATGTAGAGCGTTGCCTGCATACAGCTCAGTATCCTGCATGGTCCCCTGTTTAGTTAAAGTGGTTATAGTTTTAGCTAATTTATTAGTAAGTAGTTGTAATTTACTGAGGTGTTGGTGTGCATCAGGCCTTACGCGACGTGCTTTGTTGGAGAAAGCTCCTGGAAGCGTCCCCACAGACTGCTCTTTGAGATATTTTTGTCAGCCCTGTTTTACAGAGGAGGAAACCAAAGCTGAGGAAGTGACACACTCAAGGTCATTGAGCTAGAACGTGGTTGCATCTGAATCTATGCCAGCTTAGGAAACCTCCGTTGTTAAGCCCTCTGCCATGCAGAATTGTTGCCCCACCCCCACTGTAGGTTCACTGTGGGTCCCAGTAAGAACAAGGTTATTCAGCTTCTCAGGAGGACAAGGAGAAATTGGAGAGCCTCCAGGGAAGGCCCTGGAAAGTGATTAAGAGGATAGGAGTAAGGCTGGTGAGAAAGATTAGAGGAATAAGAGAAATTTAATCTGGAGAAATAAATCCTAGGGGCGATATTAATGGCATTCTACTGATGTCTTCATGAAAATCAATGGAAATATTTTTAAAAACAGGAGCCAGTCTACTAGTCTTATTACACGATAGAAAAGGAATGACTTGACTATAATTTATTTAATTAGTTTAGCAAATACATAGTATATAGCCACCATAGCCAGACTACAGAGTGAACAAGACAGGTAGGGACCCTCCTCTGGCAGAACTTACATTTTGGTGGCAGGAGTGGAAGAAGGAGGGAACAGACGTACACAAGATAAATGAGGAAAGGTTATTCAAATGGGATCATTCCAGTCAGTGATATGTGCTGTGACAACACCAGGGCAGGAAGACGGGCAAGCCAGTAACTGTAGGAGGGCTTCTCCCAGAAGGGGGCCTTTGAATGGAGACCTTAAAGCCATGTGAAGCTCTAGGGGCAGAGGGACCTTGAAGTAGGAACAAGTTTGGCAAATACAAGAAACAGAAAGCAGAAGGATGAGGCTGGGTGGTAATCTGGTGGGAGATCAAGCCAGAGCCTCACCATGAAGAGCCATAGAAAGCCACCGGGCAGAGTAGCTCTCCAGCTCTGGGGGCAGGGAGAATCCACTGATGGGCTGTAGGAGATCAGAGGGAGAGGTGTCTGTGTGACAGATGCTGTGGCAGCATGGATGGGGGTGCCTGGGCCTTTGGATCTGTCTTGTGTCATTAGCACAGTGGGGAAATCGAGGTGGATTAGATGTTGGGGTGGGCAGAGGTAAGAGTAAAAACACTCAAGGATGACCATCAGGTTTTTGAAAAGAAGAATCAACTATTTTGTTGTCATTTTACTAGAGAAGGTTTTAAGAATACCTTCCTTGAGGGTTATTAAGCTAATACTCCCAAGCCGTCAATTTATGTGACATTTGGGTCCCTGCATGTTTTCTTAGGGAGAGGATCCAACCTCTCTTCTGTTTCTTGGAAGGGAAAACCTCCCCCACACCACCTCCCAGCAACAGAAAGGTTGAGTTTGACCTAGACCAAACTCTCCCCACTCCACCTCATTTTGCAAGAGAGGAAATTGAGGCTGTGACAGTAGGTTGCAGAAAGTCACACCACATCTTGTTCTTGGCAGAGTCCTAGGTCTCCTGACTCCCCAGCCAGGGCTGTCTCTGCTGTATGAGCTGTCTCACGGTGCAGGGAGGCAGAGCGTTGAACAGACATTGATTCCATCCCTCCTAGCCTGCATGAAAACAAGGACTCTTTCTATTTAGAGGTCAGTTCTCTGAGTTAGTGGCCTCAGCTCTCAGTGCCTTGTCTGCCTAATAGAAATGTAAGCAGGTCTGTTACTAAGAAAGGTCCCCAGTATTTGAGTGCTTATGAAATGCAAGTAAGATCCAGGTGTGACTGGAACTGAAATGAGGCAGGAGTGAGGTATGTGTGCTGATCTATTTTGGGGTGCAAATCATCAAGGTTTAGGGCCCGTGGGAGGGTGGCGAGCTCCTCCAGGAAGTGTTCCCTTAACTGTTTTCTCAGTAAGCCCTGAATTATAGCCTATCAGACAGGATCCTGAACAGAAATCTCTGTCATCCCCGTAATACCACGACGTACCTTTTAAAAGCAGGAGTCAGTTGTAGAGTAACTAACCCAAAGTGGAATGAATATGTTTCTTTCTCAGTTTTCACTTTCCACACTTCAGGCACACTTTTGTGGTTCGGTCTCTGAAGGCCAGCAAAAGGAAACAGAAGGAAATAAAGGCACGCCTTTTAAAAAGCTGGTATTATGAAGAGGAAACCATAATGTTCCCAAAAGTGTGGATAGACACAATGCAGACCTCCTCTAAGAAACATCCAAACGAAATTTAAGAAACTTTATAATGACCTTTTGTGTAGCCTGGCAAGCAAATGCAAAATATGATGAATGTGTTACGATTATAATGCCCCCTGCCCAGAAGCTTAATTCAATGTGGAGGGAATTCAGACAGTGTCTGTGGCCATGTTCCTTGAGGAATCACTGAATGCCTCAAGACCTGAGGTCAATTTTTGTGATATAGCATACTTTTAGACAAAGCTAAACTGATAGAATTCCCAAGATAGAGAAATGCCTTCTCAACCAAACTTACTTTTCAGATGTACTTTTCTGGGGTTGAAGCAGGTGGTTTGTCTCAAAGAGGCCTCTGTTTAAAGGAACGTTTGATCTTTGGGAAATGCTATCACTGGCAGCCTTGAATCACATTATCAAGTTGGTTGGCTGATTGAGAGCTTGGCAAAGATCAGAGGGAATGAGCCATGCAACAAAGTTAAGTTTTGATGAGTTAAGGAAGGGAAGGACCATCCTGAGTTTGGGGAGCTGTCTAGGGTGGGGGAGCCTCTGCTGTGCACAGCCCTGGGGTGGCTGTTGGTGTTGGAAACAAAGCTAGTCTCCTGGTCTGGTCCTACTGAGACTGGTCAAGGCCTTGACTTTGCAAACAGCTTGGTTTCCTTAGAAAGGACCTGGAAACATGGAGTCAGACAGTTTGTTTAATGCTTTAGTCATGGTGTGCACTTTTGGCCTGAGGAGTGAGAGTCAGGGTCTGTTCAAACGGCGAGTTGAGGTCTCCTGCTAGATGGTAGTCTACCAGGCACAGGCTCGCAAAGGATCTAGAATTTGGTCACCTCCAAGAATGGAGCCACTTCCTCCTACGAAGAAGTGATTATTCTTGTTTAAGACCTGGAGAGAAGCTAGTATATCTCCATTTTCAGCTTAGCTAGCCACGTTCTAGCAGGAACCGTGATAATTGAATCAGCAAAGTACATTCTGGGAGTAAAATGTTTACTATACAAAGGTTAATTCACCTCTACAAAGAGATACTTCCTCACCCTCAGAGCTTCTACAGATTTCTGTGGAAGTATTTTTGGGTTTAGTGCCCTGATGATAAAAAAGTTGGGAAAAAGATATTATACTCTTGGGCCCAAGAGTAACTATCAGTCACTCCTGGAGAATGCTAGGAATCACTGGTGTTACTGTAGGAAATAAGAAGAAGAGAGTAGGAATTGAATGCTTGTGGAATATTGTGGTTGAGCCGATGAGTAAATTGAGGCTCAGAGAGCTTAACTCTTTGTTCAGTCTAGAAGGAGATAGAACTAGGATTTGAATTCAGGGCTATCTGGCTATAAAACCCACCACATTTCTACTATCTCATTCTTGATAAGAGCAAGATTCTGTAAGTTGGTAGTTGGAAGGCGTTTCTGGCATCTGCAGAGAGGGAATGCCTCTTTATTCCTTTTCGAGACATTTAGTTAAATCCATGTGCTTTACATCAGTGTCTAGTGATCTGGGAAAGGCCCTTTTTTTCTTACTTTTCCATCTGTTCAATTAGAGAGTGGAACCAGATCACCTCTCAGGACGCTGCTGGCCCTGACTCAATGTTTGACCAGAGTAGAGCCAGTGGGCAGTTCTGGCTGTGTATTTGAAATGGATTGTGTTTGCCTTTGTATCAAAGATAAGCCAGGTGGCCACAAATCTGTTTCCTCTTCCTAGGCACGTGGCTAAATTGTATTTCCCAGCCCCCTTGCATCTGTGTGGGCCACGTGACTAAGTTCTCACCAGTGAATGCAAGGGCAGATTGCTGGGTCATTTCAAGGCCAAGGCAGCTGAGAGCAGTTATGCTTCATCCAGTTCACTTTGCCCCTTCGACAACAACCTTGGAGACTATGTGATGTGGGTAGCAGCATGCCCAAGATGGAAGAGGCTTGGTTTCCTGAGTCAGTGCTGGTGGAGAGCTGCCAAGGGAGCTGCCCAACCAGAACATCTCTGCATTTGACTTTGCACGAGTGAAAAATACAACTGATTGTTGAGCCACGCCATGGATATGTGGGATTGCTTGTTATGGCAGCTAATGTTAAGGGCCCTAATACAGGCATCCAGTGTCCATTCCCTCATTCCCTTTTCTGAAAGAAACAGCGTCATTTTCAGTCCATCTGCTCCAGAGGATTTACAGTCGTCTCTCAGTATCCATAGGGGATTTGTTCCAGGACCCCCACAAATGCCAAAATCCGTGGGTGCTCAAGTCCCTGATATAACCTGGTGTAGTATTTGCACATAACCTACGCACATCCTTCCATATACTTTAAATCATTTCTAGATTATTTATAATACCTAACACAATGCCTACACATCACTTCATGTGTGTGGATTCATCCTAGTACTTGTTGCGCGGCAAATTCAAGTTTTGCTTTCCAAACCTTTGTGGAATATATATTTTTTTATACTGTATGAAGTTTATTGATACGTTACTCTTGGTGGCAGACTCCTCCCTGAACGTTTGTTGACCCAAACAGTGTCATTTCCGGATGAGTTTTAAGTTTCTGCTTTGCGAACTTTGTGAGCAGGAGTCACATTTATCTCCCAAGCAATACTATAACTTCCAAAGGGAGCACAGTTGTCACCAGATCCTGAACTTTTTAAAGCTACACTTTCTACTGAGAGAGCAACAGAAGGAAAACAAGGCTCTCTGGCCTGGGGACATCTTGTCCACTTGTAGCAAGACGAGCATTCTGGGGACTTAAGCTATGTTTCTGGAATTTCTTATCTGCAGGAACAGCAATGGGCACTTATGCTACAGCATAACTCTTCAAGACTTCTGACTTTGGAACAACAGCATGTCCAGGAAGAGGTTTCCATTCCTGTGCTTTCTGAGCATTTGAACCTACTAAGATAAAAGGTGGGGCACTGGTCTTACTATCTTCAATCATCTTGTAAGTTGGAGAAGTGACTTTTGTTGGATGCTGCAGAAACTGTGGATCCTTAGGATTAGATAGACAGAGAGTTGCTTGGGGAAAAGGCCCAGGTGCAGGTGGCAGTGATGGGTGATTTTGTTGATTCTTATCAGTTAGACAATAAGGGGTCCACATGTTAAAATATGGTGGTGGTTGTCCTGCTTCACTTGCTGCCATTGCTAATATCTGAGAAGCAAACTGAGCTGTGTCAGCTGGGACATAGGCAAACTCTGGTGAAACAGCTGTTGGAGATGGTTATGAGGGTGGGGTAGTAGTCTTAGGGGTGGCTGGTTTGGAAGAAGGAACACAAACTGCTTCAGTTTTCTCAGTGCCTAGCTCAGCATAAATTGATGGAAACTGGGTGGTTTTGTCACTATATCCTCTTCCAGTTGCATTGTCCTTGTCTTTGTCTGTAGATTTTTCCATGTGTGTGGGTACTTTAGATTCTGTTCCCTCTGACCACTTCATCCAGAGAAGTATTCCCTTCTCTATACCTAATAAGTTCTTTAAAATAAACTGCTGCAAACTGGGTCATGTTTGATGGGTTGGTTTTGAGAATGGCTCTGCTAATTTCCCTGAGCAGAGTCTTGAGGTTACAGGGTACGGCAAGTCTGGGCTTTGAAGAAATTATTTTGGCATGAAGAAATTATTTTGGCAGGATGTCTGTAACTCAGCTTCTTTCCAGCTGTGCTCTTAAGAACTTCCTTGTTGCCCCCTTGCTGGAATATTTTTTAAACAAATATTTTAGATCTGCGGTTGATTGAATCCATGTATGCAGAACCACGGATATGGAGGGCTGACTGTGTGAATACTATGAGCCTGGCCAGTCAGAGCATTGCATGTCCCCCACCCTTAGCCACAGAGATTGGCTTAGCAATGGGCGTTAGAGCCAAGCAGAGCCTTTGGGGAAGGTTCTGTTCGACTGGCTTTGAAGCTGTGATGAGAATGCAGCTGCTGAGCACCACCACATGAAGAGAGCCTGCCTGAGAGTGGCCACAGAAGAGAACAGACAAGAGACAGAAAGTGAGAATGGGAGAATCAGCTGGCACTGTAGAAACCCCTAGGTTCAATCACACTGGAAGCCAGATCTACCTCAGATATTTCGGTCACCAGAGCAAATAAATTCTCTGTTACTTTTGATTAAGTCATTTTGGGTTGTTTTTTTTCTTTTGTCACTTGTTGCCGAAAGTGTATTAACTTACATAGGCAGTAAAGATGAGGAAGGGTTGAATAAAAATAAAACAAAAATAGCTGCAGGTTCAATGGCATGCTCAGTATCATGAGCTCCTTTTGGAGTCAATTTTCTAGTTTTTACAAGTCATCAATTTTTGTCCACCAAATTTCAGAATGAGTGAATGAATAAAGGCCTGAAGGCCAGTGCCATGAGGAGAGTGAGCTGTGCTTCAGCCAAAGTACAAGAGTAGTTGGTGAAAGGTCTCTGGGGTACAACATCACCTGATCTAGAGTTACATGTTATTTTTCTGTATAATATTTGAAAACATGATGTATTAGAATAAATTATTATAACTCTAACTTACATAATGAGTATGTATCACAGTACAGGATGTACAAATAAATACAATACTCATAAAGCACTTGATGGATTTCTTTGACAATCAGCAGTGGTCTAGCTTGAATTCTTCCAGAACACTGAGGCTCAATTATCATTGCAGGAACCATTGTGCTACTATAGGTAGGCTCAGTTTGGAAGCTTTAGTAATTGTAAGAGAAGAAAAGCAATCTTCATAAAGCAGAAAATAGTATGTGCATTTCCATATTGAGTTTTCAGTATTGAGTTTTCCTTGGTACATACAAATTGGCATCCTTCTTTACTGAGCCAAATTCAGAATGAATGATTGAATGAATAAATGAATGAATAACAAAGTAACGTGATTTACAACTGAAAACTGAATTCTAGTTGGTTGAACAATAAGAGAGTAATAGCCCATAAAGTTGAGAAGTCCAGAAGACCAGCAGTCAGATCCAGATAGTGAGATGAGGTCCTCCAAGACCCTCAGATTTTCTTCATGGAGCAGGCTTCACACAGTCCTGGCAGACCAGCTTATCTTTAGCAGCAGCAAGATGGCTGCAGAATTCCAGGCTGTAACATCAATGCAGTACATTCTCCAGGTTTAGAGAGAGGGTCTTCTTGCACTAGTTTTTGCAGAGGATGAGAAATCTTTCCTTGCTGGAAGGATTCAATGATGCCCCCTCATCCCCTCGTGTGTCACTGGCCGATCCCTAGAGCCAGAGGGTCAGGAGATACTGGTTGGCTAAAGCTGATCAGGGCCTACACATTGTTGGGGGTTTCAACCTCACCTAAATCACATGGTTAGGTAGGGAGGAGGGATGGTTTCCCAAAGGAAATATAGGGAGATTGTTCCCAGGAAGAGGGTGAATCAATGATGGGCAGCAGATAACAGATGTGTTCTACAAACAGGAAGTGTATTTGCTGCAGTAACCTTGAATATATTTCCATAGCACCTCTTTGAAGAGCCATTTGCTTCATTTTGATACATTGAATGGTCTCTAAGGGTCATAGAAAATCTGCAGTAAATGTTACTGAAAGGAAGAAAGGTAAAGAAAGAAAGACTGTTAGTAAAAGTAACCCTAGTTTCACTAGTAGGTTCTCATATTTCAGTGGTTTAACACAACAGAAGTTTAATTCTGTTCTCCTCTCACATGGTGGTCTGTCAGGTTTTTCACACTCTGATTCTGAGACTCGAGTTTCTTCTGTCTTGTGCCTTAGCCAAAGGCCCCATAATATTTCACTTTCCAGGCCATAGATGGGGAAAAAGAGGGGAACATAACTTTTAGGAGGTTTTGGGAGGCCATATGTAGAACTGATAAACATCACTTCTGCTTACCTTCTATTGGGCAGAACTCAGTCACAGGGTTACTTGTGACTTAACTGCCAAGGAATCTGGGAAATGCAGTCCAGCTGAGTGTTCAGGATTAAAAAAAAAAAACAAAAAAAAAAAAACAAAAAAAAACTATGAGAAAGGAACATAATCAGCCAGGCGCGGTGGCTCCTGCCTGTAATCCCAGCACTTTGGGAGGCTGAGGCGGGCAGATCACCTGATGTTGGAAGTTCAAGACCAGCCTGGCTAACATGGTCAAACCCTGTCTCTGTTAAAAATACAAAATTAGCTGGGCATGGTGGCACACGCTTATAATCCCAGCTACTCAGGAGGCTGAGGCAGGAGAATCACTTGAACCTGGGAGGCTGAAGTTGCAGTGAGCAGGGATTGAGCAACCGCACAGAGTGAGACTCTGTCTCAAAAAATAAAATAAAATAAAATAAAATAAAATAAAATAAATACATAAAATGAAATTTAAAAAGAAAAAGAAAGGAACACAATTAAAGAAATTCCATTCCCCTGATGCATTTGCTGGCAAAGAAAATGTTTTTCTAAATCAAAATGTATTACTAAGACAATAGGTGAGAATAGCTGCAGATTACATTGCACAAGTGGGTTAACACTATTTAAAACTTACAAAAAGGTCAGGTACAGTGGCTCATGCCTGTAATCCCAGCACTTTGGGAAGCCAAGGCAGGTGTATCACTTGAGGCCAGGAGTTCGAGTCCAGCCTGGCCAATATGGTGAAACCCCGTCTCTACTAAAAAAACAAAAATTAGCCGGGCGTGGTGGCGCAAACCTATAATCCCAGAGCTGCAGTGAGCTGAGATTACTCCACTGCACTCCATCCTGGGTTCTGTCTCAAAAACAAACAAAATACTTAAAAGAAATCTGTATGGAACTGACAGACATACACAAATGGCAATCTCACATAGTTTGACTTAATAACAATTTGACATAAAATCTAGGAAATGGTGAAGCTGAAAACATATTGGGAACATCTCCTATTGAATTTCTGGGATCTTTATTTTGAAAAAACTTTCTGAGGTCTAATTTACATATGAGAAAATGCTGGCATTTTAGGTGTAGAGTTTGATAGGTTTTAGCAATCTTACTCAAGTTTTGATAGGGAAAATGTACAGGGAAGTAGGTCTATACTACCACTATACAAAAGGGATTGTTGAAGGAATGCCTGAAAAAGTCTCTAAAACAATTTCTCTTTCTTTGCGCTAATTAACAGTGAAAAAAGAATTTTGTCCAAGTCAGATTATTGCTTCAGTTTGCTTAACCAGGACAGATGTGACTTCAGCCTATGAATAGAATGAATATACATAACGGGTTTCTGATAAACCACATTTGCAGTGGTCAAGAGTTTGGGCTTTGGCATCATATTGATCTGGGTTGGGTTCTTTCTCTGTTACTTGGGCATTCTGAGGTTCAGTTTTCTCTTCCGCAAATTGGGATTGATAGCATGCTAGCACTTGACAGGGTTCATATAAAGATTAAAAGAGATAGTACATGAAAACAGTACAATGACTAGCTCATAGTAAGTGTTCAATACACATTAGCTGCTTTTATTATTATCACCCATTAGAAAAATACCCATTCTTTGAGAAACTCTGGTTTTGTACAGTATATGCCACTGAACGGCTCCTGAAGACATCATGCTCAGCTTGACTTCTTTATCTTTTTTTATTCACCATCCCATTATTTTCTATAAGGTATTTTGAATTCCCTGTGGAAGCAAGAACCATAGTAACAAGCTTTCAGCATCATTTTGCTTTTGAGATAATCATTAATGGAATTATTTTGATACTTTTTTTTTAAAACAAGACAGCCTTGAGCTGTAACTACAAATGCCTTTTCAAAATCCCCTGATTTATTTTTCTGTTCATCCGAACTCTTGTATCTTCATTTTCATATGTTCTTGATGAATGGATAATGTTGTCTTTAGATGTTCTCAACCATCCTGGGCACATTAAAACCCACCCAATGGCCCTCATCAAGTGGAAAAGAAGAAGGGGAAATCCGAGCAAAAAGATATTGCAGACTCGTCTTCCTGAGACACGTGCACCTGCTAAGGGAGGCGTATTAAGGAAATCTACAAAGTCAGCCTCTGATTATCAAGGTTCTTCCTTAAGGAGAAAAGGAAAAAAGCAAAAGCAAAATAACACATTTACTTCAAAGAACTCCTGTCTGATTGAGCGAAGGAAAAGTAGCCTCATTGCTTTGATCCTTTCACTGAGCAAAACAACATGAAAAGCGAAAACAAGGCTCAAGATATGGGCTTTTGTTGAGCGCATCATTAGGAGTGTTTATTGGCTGCTGCAAACACACATCCCAGCTCTGGAGCATGCAGTAAGGTTTGCTCAGTGACAGCATGAGAGCAAGCCTCAGTAGCTTCCCCAGGGAAGGCAGGGCCATTGATTCTGGGTCTCACTCCTTTTCCAAGAGAGGGAGGAGGGACCTTAAGTTTCAAACCTCCTTGGCTCCTGGTGAGTTCAGGCTTAAGAAATACTCTTGGATTTTTATTTAAGGCCTTGGTTTGTTTACCCTTGATAAACACTGTCTGATTCTTTTCTTCCCTTTGAAGAGAAAAGCTCTTGAATAAGCTGATGAAAAAGGCTTTTTGCATATGAGCTTCTTCAAAACAATGCTGTAATAAGTGCAAACAAATCAGGATCAGATGAATTACATTTCCTCTTTAAAATACAGAGTTTAATGGATTTAAGGTGATGGGGAAGTGTTTTTGTGACAGTGCTCTACAAATCCAGAATCCTGGGAGGCAGTCAGTACACTAAGAGTATGGACTGAATTTGCCTTCCTATATTTCAGGACAGTATTTCTCAATTGGTGTGTGTGGCCTCAGTCCTTCAGAGGTGACCTGTCACATTTTGGGGAATGCATAAACTTAATTTGTTTTACAGTGAGGAAATTCCCAACACAGCACTGAGCAGACAGAATGTGATGTTGAGTGGCACTGTCACCGTCTGCTACAAGGAGGTAAAAGGCGTAATTTAATAGTAAGCTGGCACCAAAGAAAGATTTCATAATTTGAGGACTGTGCGAACACTTTGCTTCATGAGCACATAAAAGAGCGCGGCCAGGTAGGAAGCAAGCCCATACGGCAGCTCTGCTGGAAACTCCACGAAGGTGGAAGCCCAGGGTTTCTCCTAGCACTGGGAGTCCATTGCCCCACCTGGGGCTAGACAACAACAAATCGTTGTTCCATAAATGAATGAATGAATGAACCTGTTGCATAGTGGCAAAGGGTGACCAAGGGGCTAGACTCTGTGGATGAAATCTACTGTCAAACTAGACCAGAAAATCAAAGGTTAAGAACCTTTGTTTTGAGCAGGAGAAAACCCTGTCTTTTCGACAGTCTTTTCTTATGTTGTATGTATTTTCTTGCTTTGCCTCCCATCCTGGCCTGGAAGCTCACTGAGGGCAGAGTGCTCATCTTAACCGATTTTTTTTTTTTTTTTTTTTTTGAGACAGAGTCTTGCTCTGTTGCCCAGGCTTGAGTGCAGTGGTGTAATCTCAGCTCACTGCAACCTCTGCCTCCCAGGTTGAAGCGATTCTCCTGCCTCAGCCTCCCACGTAGCATGGATTACAGACATGTGCCATCACGCCTGGCTAATTTTTGTATTTTAGTAGAGACAAGGTTTCACCATGTTGGTCAGGCTGCTCTCGAACTCTTGACCTCAGGTGATCCACCTGCCTCGGCTTCACAAAGTGTTGGGATTACAGGCATGAGACACTGCGCCCAGCTACTTGTATTAACTCTTTTGGTCTTTTTTCTTCTTTTAGAGGGCCTTGTGCATGGCATGAGATGCTAAATGATGCTGAAAGAATCCAGACTGTCATCTTCATCACCATCATTATCACCATCATCTTCACCTTTGTCATCATCTTTATCATTTTCCTTCATCATCAACCTTCATTATCTTCATCACCTTTTTGTTCCCCTTTGTTGATTTCGTTTTCCCTCGGGATAGTGTTGTGCTGATTTCTAAGTGCTTTCACGGGCGTGATTCTGCGGCGGTATACACTTGTGCTCTCCGGCTGACCCGGTTAGGATTTTCCTTGTGGTCAGCATCAGCATCAGCCCCTCTTCTTGGGCACCTGCTATTGGTTCTGCTTGTTCTCCTGATTCTCTAGGCACAGCTTGAGGAATGAGCGGCTTTAGGTGCAGTGAGGAAACATAAGCTAGTGTTTATTATAGTAAAAGAGAAATTTGTTAAATCACTAGGCAAAAATCATTAATTCAAACAAAGAAAAAGAGACTAAAAGTAAAGTTGCGTTGCTTTCAGTAATGTAAAATACTCTGCTGTGACCCTTATTTTGGGCAGTCTTCTCAGTGAAGAATGCGCCAATTCTTAAATATCACATGACTTCCTTATTAGTCTTAACAAAATAACAAAGAACTGTGCATATGAGAATGGTTAGAGCAGCCTTTTCATCCTACTGATATCAATACAAATAAAGAGATATTTTGCCACAGCCGGTCCTGGCTTCAAAAAGAGCCATAAATGCCTAGTGGTTTTTTTTTTTTTTTTTTTAATCATTTCTGACTTTTGGTTTTCAGAGCATTTGATCTCTCTTCCTTCTGTCTCTGGCATCCTCTATCACAAGCATGAAGTGGAGATTCGTGGAGCCCTCAGGCTAGTTCTTTGGTTTTCAGGTAAGTCTTTTAGATAAACTTGAATGAATAAATTCATATAACTTGACAATTTACTCATTTAAAGAGACAGAGCTACTTTGAAACTTGTCTAAAATGAACAATGTTTGGGGCATTTTAAAAGAAAAATCATTCCAGAACCACACCCTGCCACCACCAACGTGTGGACTTCTGCCATTTGAACCACACCCTGCCACCACCAACATGTGGACTTCTGCCATTTGAACCACACCCTGCCACCACCAACATGTGGACTTCTGCTATTTGAATGATAATATTACTGAAACGCATATTGCAGAAAAGTGGATATAAATTTCTAATGTTTGTAGTTCTTATAAAACCATAAAACAGAAAACTGATTTATAGGTTAAAGTCAAACAATAGAACAAATACAATTAAAGTTAACTGCATTAACTTTAGAAAGTTATGGTTTGTGAAAGATACAGTTTTTTGGAAGTAGATCACTGCTTGAAACAAGGTGCTGGCCATCTTGGCTTTTCGTGAACTCCTTTGGTACAAATGCAGTATGTTAGAGTTATGGCCAACTCAGTTCTTCACTCACTAGTCTTTGACAAAGTAGTACCATTGGTACCAACATAAAGTAAACACAAATGCAAACTTTGGCTTTGCCTTGTATAGGTTGGCCATCCAGGTGGTACAGAATATGCTTACATCAAGTTATTTTATCATCAACATGAAAACATCAAATTAAAAACTCTCCTTAGAGAGCTCACAGGTACCTGTAAACTCATCCCAGTAACATAGTAAATATGGATTTAGAGTGAAACCATTGAACTCAAGCTTATTATGAAAATGTTTTGATTATAACATAGTGACCTTTACATGTTGTAAGGATGATTTTGTACTTTTTTCTAAGGAGTCCATTTAACTTAGTTATAATTTACCAAATGGAATGGGTGTATCAACAGGAATATAAAAGGCTTTGAAGGAATTTAAAATCTCCTTTCCCTTTTTTTCTTCTCTACAATCAGTATGGCCTTGGTTACACTGCAGTAACAAATAACCCTTGAATCCTAGTGTCTTAACCTAACAAAAGTGTATTTCTGCACTGCTGGTTGGGACAGGGCCTCTGCTCCTGTGGACACCTGAGGACTCAAGCTGATGGAAGCCTTGACATGTGCTCCCACCATCTCCCTGGCAAGTGAACAAGGTGTGATGACTCACGGCTTGGCTCTCTAAAGTTCAACCTTCTATACACAAACCGTCGGCCACAGACAGTTATATGGCCACCCTAATTTCAAAAGAGAGAAGTACAGTCCCCCCGTGTGCTCACAGAGGCGAGAACTGTAAGTATTTGTGAAGAGCCCTAGTGCCTACCAGCCCTTCCTTAATCCTCCTTCACTTGGTACAATGGCAGGACCCTCAGGGAGAAGTACTGCCTCTGATGTCTCTTTTGGGTTGTCTGCCTGCCTTATCTCTCTAAAAATACTCCTGCCGTCTTAGAGAGCAAATGGGTAATACAAAATAAGAAGGTCTATTTATTACTTTTAGAAAACAAAAGGAAGAAGTATGTAGTTAAGCAAAGGTTGAATAAAAATTGCAAATTTTGTGTTTAGAGGTAATTAATAAGAATAATATCATCTTCTTTCCTGGAGTAAAATTCATCTGAAATGGCCCTGACAGCAAAAAGGTTAGCTCTGGAGTTTGAATTCCATAGTGGACATTGGTTAGCAAACAGGGCCCCCAAACCTTTTAGGGGTATTTGGTAATTATTACTCTTTTGGTGACTGTAGTTATTGAGGAAAAAATCCTCCATGAGTATCTTGTATTTTCACTTTCATATTTTAAGTGGCAGTGGGATTAAGGATAATTATGCATGTAGTTTGTATTTAAATAAGGCATGTGAGTGGAAATATCACTGAATTTGCCTCTCAGAAATCAGTCCTCAATCACGATGGTGAAATGTGCATTAAAAGTACCTCATGCTATGATAATTAAATGTTATGTTTTCCAAAGATGCTAGATGACATCTCCTGAGGGTCTCAATGTTTGCAAGTACCTCTATTTTACATGACAGAACTTTAAAAAATGAGCAATAGTAACTTTTATAAATTGAGGATTTAAAATGAAGATTAGACATACCATTCTCTAAAGATATTTTATTCTGCTATATGACCAATGATAAATCTTTAAGTCTGTGGATACAGTACATAAAAACTGGAAATGTTTTTCTTTCACCAATAGGTAGCACCAAATATGCTACTTTTTCGTTTTCATTTGGCCATTAGGTTTTTAAAAAGTCAAAGTGACTTCTTTTGTGATCGGTAGTATACATTTAGATAGAAAACAATTACTGTCTTTGATGTCTATTAAAAAAGTAAAGCATGTTCACTGTAGGAAAATCAGGAAGTACCAAAGAACATAAAGAACCAAACCAAATAAAGCAGAGGTTAAAAAATAATGATTGGTAATAATCTTACTACCTAAGAACAATCACTGAACATAGTGTTTTTCTTACTAGTCTTTTTAAAAATGTGTGTGTGCATGTGTATGTGTGTGTGTGTGTGTACAGTTGGGATCATACATAGGGAATTTCATTTTCTACATTTTTCATTTAACTTTAGAATATTTTGGGTGGTGGTGGTAATGAGGAATGTACCAGGCCCTGTTTTATAACCTTTTTCTTAGAATTATGCAACTTTCTCCCAAATTTCAGAACACTGTTCTTCTTGGGATAAAAGCAACAACAACCCTTACCCACAAGGATGTGCCCCATGGGATGCTATTGGAAGCAAGTATCATAAAACCTGACTCAAATTAAACAATAAGGACATTTATTATTCCACGTTATTAGGCATCCAGAGGTAATTCAGGCTTCAGCGGTTGCTTGATATAGTGGCACAATATCTTCAAGGACCAAGGTTCTTCCATACTGCCTCTCTGCTGTCCACCCAATTGGCTTTGTCCCTGGGATAATGGCAGCAATTAGGTCAACGTGCTTCCTTATGTATGCCTAGAGGGAGACAGAAAGATATCTCCCTCAAGTACAGCATGAAAGTCCTCCTGTCACTTGGGGGTCCCACTGGTCCAGTTTAGGTTACATTCCTGCCTGGGCACCATTAGCAGTTGTCTTGTACAGTGCTTAAACCTGGGATCCAAAAGGACTAGCTTTGATCTATTGGAGCCCTCCCTGGAGCTGAGGGTGGCTCCATCTTTTCATGCATCACAGAGCTGTGTGGGGAAGGGCTGACCACCTCCACAAAGTTGGAATTGTTTTGGTGGGAATGAATGTGATGCTGAATGGGTATCCAACATCATCCAGTAAAAGGGCCCCTTACGATGTCTCTCCTGCCTACCCTCTCCACTTCTCCAGTCTCACCTTGCACTGTGGTCCTCCACCTTTTTGGCTCCTGCTTCTACAGGTCATGTTCTCAACCTCAGGGCCTCTTGTCCATGCTGCTCCCTCTTCCTGGGATGCTCTTGCCTCCTCTCCTCTCATTTCCTAGTTAATTCCTACCCATCCTTCAAATGTCAGCTGAGCTCCCCTGTTCCCTGATGAGGTCAAATCCCTTATTCCTCTGCCTTTCTGGAACTTGGTAGTGTTCAGTCTTTACTTAATTGTGTCTTTCTTGACAAAGGTTTCTTTGTTTCCCACTAATTCTAGCCTCCCTTAAGGTGGAGATTACCTCACTGTTTTATTTCCTGTGCCTAACACAGTGCCTGAAATATGTAAGGTGCACAACAAATAATTTGTAAATAATATATGACTGAAATTAATTTTAAGCAAAAGTTAGCCGCCAGCATATAAGGATGAAATGTAATGTTCAAAATCTAAATTTAGTATTTACTCTTGTTTATTTCAAATATTATCCTCTATGGGAACACGGATGGCATTTCAAAGCTGACTCTACTAGGGAGGCCCTGAGAATGTGGAGGCCAGGGGAAAAGAGTATGTGGTAATTGTAAGTTTGCCATACCATGTGGTTAAGTGGTAACTTACCACCCTATTGTGCCAGATCTCATGGGATTGCTTGTGTATAGGGACAAATAATAGCCTGGTGCCCCCCTCCTTTTCTTATTTTGTCACCTTAAGAAGGTGAATCCCCTGTTCTCAATGAGAAAAGGGTAATTTTGGATGTGAATTATGATGAGAAATGAGAATATAGTCAAGGTGTGAAGTTTCTCCTGGGTAATATTTTTGTTTCATTTAATGAGAAAACATAGACATTCTGTTAAGAAATCACATAGTTTATACATTTTAAACCTTCCATATTTTGAAGATTTATTGAAGAATATTGTTAAAATGCTAATAACTCATGAGGCTTCACAGAATTGATATTAAACTTCTACTAATAAAGATACTAATACAGGCCAGGGACAGTGGCTCACACCTGTAATCCTAGCATTTTGGGAGGCCGAGGCAGGCAGATCACGTAAGGTCAGAAGTTCGAGACCAGCCTTGCCAATATGGTGAAACCTCATCTCTACTAAAAATACAAAAATTAGCCGGGTGTGGTAGCATGTGCCTGTAATCCCAGCTACTTGGGAGACTGAGGCAGGAGAATCACTTGAACCCAGCAGGCACAGGTTGCAGTGAGCAGATTGCACCACTGCACTCCAGTCTGTATGACAAGACTCTGTCAAAAAAAAAAAAAAAAAGATACTAATACAAATGGTCATGGAGGGGGAATATAGAGAAGATCCATTTTGTACAGAAAAACCATTGGTTAGTATTTTCTTTTTTTTTTTTTCTTTTGGATTTGTTTTTTTTATTATTATTATACTTCAAGTTCTAGGGTACATGTACACAACGTGCAGGTTTGTTACATATGTATACATGTGCCATGTTGGTGTGCTGCACCCGTTAACTTGTCATTTACAATAGGTATATATTTTCTATACCCTTAAGCCTGAGGATGTAGAAAACAGTCTTTGTTTATATTATGTTAATGTCTGCCTACTATCTCATTGTCTGAGCATGCAGTGTCTAACCTGAAATTGACATTTCATTCTCCCCACCTCTTGCTACTATGAATAATGCTTAGATGACCATCTCACACATAAATCTCAGCATAAATCTTCATTCCAGGTTATGTCCTCCAGACAGATTTCCAGAAATAGGATTAGTGGGATGTCCACTTTTAACATCCAGCTTCAGAAGTCTTCTGTGCATTCAGTATTTGAAATATGTATTGGCTTACTGCGATTCTGAAATTGGAGATTAGGCAGAGGAGATGAGGTGTCCCGCTCAGGGTATTGCACTGGCTCACCCGCGATAAGGGGCACTCTGCAGGTGTGCCAGGGATGCAGGCATTGTGATCTTCTCAGATATGCAGATTGTCAGAGAGATGGCTGCATTCATGGGCCAGTTTCTTGCTCAGACCCCAGAGTGTGAGAACCCTGAGAGGAACCCAGGTGAAGTCCATGTCAGCAGCTCACCTTTAAATATTAGACTTGGAATGTGATCAATCAGCAAGCCACAAGGGAGGAAGTATAAATAAAACATGTGCCTTGCAAAGAGGGCAAAGTTGCAATTTGCCAAGTGCACTATAATTGCTTCTGGTTAATTATCTCAGTGGTGAGCTGGGAGCACCAAAGGCAAACACTTACATCCACATTGTGGATAAAAATAATGCCACTTCTTGGATGATCCTAATTTCAGCTGTCAAGATGTAGACAATGTGCATCCAGTTCCTTTGGATAGTAAGAGATAGATAATGACTTCAGATAGCTCCAGTTTTTGGATCATCAATTTTTATCATCATTATAATTACTTATAATAATAAAGTAATATAATTCTTAATAATAACCACTAATAATTACAGTAATACTTACTGAATGCAGTCATTGGGCTAAGCACCTCCCATGCATTAGCTCACTGGATGCCCACAATGACCCTAAGAGGTAGTATTACTTTTGTGATTTTCTTTTTCGTTTTTTTGGGGTGTTTTTTTTTGAGACGGAGTCTTACTCTGTCCCCCAGGCTGGAGTGCAATGGTGCGATCTTGGCTCACTGCAACCTCCACCTCTTGGGTTCAAGCGATTCTCCTGCCTCAGCCTCCCCAGTAGCTGGGATTACAGGAGTCTGTGCCACCACGCCTGGCTAATTTTTTTATTTTTAGTAGAGATGGGATTTCACCATGTTGGCCAGGCTGGTGTCGAACTCCTGACCTCAAATGACCTGCCCACTTCGGCCTCCGAAAGTGCTGGGATTACTGCCGTGAGGCACTGTGCCCAGCTGTACTTTCATGATTTTTAGATTTGGGAACTGAAGCTTAGAGAGATTAAGTGACTTGTCCAAGGTCACACAGCTGATACTGATTCCCAGTTGTTATGTTAGGATCCAGAGATTTCTCTTAGCCACTGTAGCAAACACTGCTGGTGCTCCACCTAGATAGCAGATCTAGGAAGGACCCCTTTTACCATTCAGCGTGCCCATCCCCCAACTGCTAGAGGTGTTGCTGTTAATAGCTCACAGCTGAAACCTTTTCTGTTGCCCTTCAGAGATTAGAGCAACTTTACCTGGAAGTGCCTAGGGGTAACTGTCAACCTCTATCCTGGAGCAGCACATAGCTAATAAACAGATGGTGCAGAAGCATAAAACCCTAGCTCCCTTGTTTAAGGTGGCTCAAGTTCTGTGATATAGTGTGGTTCTAGAGCTCCCTGCAGGATCACACTGTGGCCACATGTCACCTAAACTACATCCTTGCTTAATTTCTTTTTCCCTAGCCTACTTTCCCCCTCCCATACCATTTCCCCTGAGATCAGTCCCTTAATAAGTGACAAATCCCCTCTCCTGCTCTACTTCTAGTGAGCCTGACCGAAGATAACCACTATGCCAAGTTAATTCCTGGTATGTTGTCTGATTTGCTGAAGGAATCCTTCCCACCGAAGCAGTGTTGCCTTTGCCTTGCCTCTATGACTTTGGATACATTTTACAGCCTTATATGCCTTCTCTGCAAGATGAGAGAGCTAGATTGGATGGTCCTTAGGCTTCTAGTCCTGGAAGCTGCTGAAGTTTCCACTCTCTCAAATCCATAGTTTTGTGGCTGTGCCAGAAAAGGGACATCTGGCTTGGCAGTGTGCCTGTGGCAGGAAGGCTCCCAGAGAGTGTGAACTTCCTTTTCTCCCCTCTCTCCATCCCTACTACAGGGGACTCCTGCAGGAGCTTGTGTGTATGAGTGTGTGTGACTCAATGGCTGGAATAGTCCATTAATTCTGCAGTGTCTTTAGGGGAAAAAGGCATTCCTAAGGTTAGACAGTGAGGGCGGCATCCTCCAGTACAGGAAAGTTACTGCTTGGGGTGGGGTAGGGGTAGGCATTCCATGTCTAGAACAGATCGGATGAGTGGAGCTAATGGATCTTCGGATTTATGAAGGGGGAGATCACTGGTGACTTTGACAAGAGTGGATTCAATGGAATTCACTCTGACTGGAATGCGTTAATTAGAGAATAATGGCAGTGAGGTCTCACAGTTGGCAGCAGTCCTGGAGACTTTCTGACCATGGTGACTCTCTGATCATGGTAGTGGTTGCATGGCTTTGAGGTCAACAGTTATCATGCAAGTTTCCAGATCAGGCAGTGCTTCCTTGTCATAGGAGAGGCAGCAGTCTTTTGGTGGTCCATTTCTGCCGTTCCAGAAAATTTAAGGTAGAGTCATTTTCTTCAAGTCTCTGTAATAAGCCCCTTCTGCTTAAAGTTTTTAGAGTATATTCTATAGTTTACAACTGAACTCTTATGGGCCTACTTCAGATAGTGGAAGTGCAGACACCCTATAAACATAAAACAGTACCCTCAGCATAAGCCTCTGGTTGACTAGGCCGGGTGCGATGGCTCACGCCTGTAATCCCAGCACTTTGGGAGGCCAAGGCAGGCGGATCATGAGGTCAAGAGATTGAGACCATCCTGGCCAATGTAGTGAAACCCTGTCTCTACTAAAAATACAAAAATTAGCTGGCCACGGTGGTGCATGCCTGTAGTCCCAGCTACTTGGGAAGCTGAGGTAGGAGAATCACTTGAATCTGGGAGACGGAGGTTGCAGTGAGCTGAGATCGCACCACTGCACTCCAGCCTGGCAACAGAGTGAGACTCCATCTAAAAAAAAAAAAAAAAAAAAAAAGAATATTCCAAGAGCAGCTCTTCTTAAGTACCCACTTTGTACCAGGCATTGCCTCAAGTCCTTACATACAGAGTAGCCATGATCGTCTCCACTGCATAGACAAGGAAATTACAGCACAGAGAAGCTGTTTCTTTTTTAAGAGTTTCCACACACCTGGAAAGCAGCAGAACCAGGTTTTGAACCAGGTCTGTTAGATGGTCAGTCTACCATGCTGCCTCACTGGGTAGGGACTGCTCTATCCAGGACACAAGATCTGAACAAGTTCCTAAGTACAGAAAAGTGTTCGTGTATGTGTATGTGTGTGTGTGTGTGCGCGCTAAGAAATATTTCTGGGGATAGTTCTCCCTCTTAAAACTTTAGTGAAATTGGAGTAACTTTAGTACATGAAAGGTTAGACATGCTTCTGTTTTGACCATCATAACAAATCACAAAGATTCCTAAATGGTAAGGATTTAAAGGCAAGAGGAGAAGGGCTGTTGGAATCCTAAGCTCCCAATGATACAGATAAAAAGAGAGGGTCATTTTAGCAAAAGAGAGAAAGGCTTGGGAGCTGCCATCAAAGGGGCTAAGCTTGGATATACTGAGGGGTGATGTGATGCATCCTCAGATGAGGATATAAGTCAGAGGCAGAAAAAGAACAAAGGAATCGTGGCTAAGCAAAGAAGTGAGAGATGGAAGGACAGAAGAGCCTCATCCCTAGGAAGGTACACTACACAAGAGGCCACCGTCCTAGCACAGAAGCAAGGAGAGTCCAACAGATCTCAGGACCTGCTGTGGCATTAGTGGGAGAGGAGGAGAGAAGCCAGCGGAGAGCTATAAGGAAAGGTAAGCAAAATAACGAAAGAGAGAGAGATACCAAGAAGAAAGGCATGTGAGATGTGGCTGAGCTTTAATTGGCTCCTCTCAGCCTTTCTTCTGTCAGACAAACATGTGATTCTGACCCATCTGTTTTGGTGCCACAGCCTTTTGCTCTTCAACTATCCCTGGATCTGATTGTTATCAGCCTAATCCTAACATAGCCTCTAGGTCCTGTGCAGTCCTTGCAGGCAGAACTTCCACATTGCTCAGCTCTGGCTCTTGGGTTTCATTAGCCGCTAATAGCGCATGGACTTGGGCTAGGGATTATTGAGGCTGGACCAGCCTTGCAACCTTGGAAGAGTTACCCAACCTCTCTGAACCTCAGTTTTGCCACTAATAAAATGAGAATGATGATAATACCTGTTGAATAGCTTAAATGAGATAATATGCAAGAAAGGCCCGGAAAAGGGCTTGGCACACAGAAAATTCTCAATTCAGTAAATGCTAACTCTTATTATCATTCTTTGGCACCTTATACTTTCTCTCTTGTACTCTTTTTTTTTTTTTTTGAGATGGAGTCTCGCTCTGTCACCCAGGCTGGAGTGCAGTGGTGCAATCTCAGCTCACTGCAAGCTCCGCCTCCCAGGTTCACGCCATTCTCCTGCCTCAACCTCCCGTGTAGCTGGGACTACAGGCGCCCGCCACCACGGCCGGCTAATGTTTTGTATTTTTAGTAGAAATGGGGTTTCACAGTGTTAGCCAGGATGGTCTCGATCTCCTGACCTCGTGATCCACCTGTCTCAGCCTCCCAAAGTGCTGGGATTACAGGCGTGAGCCACCACGCCCAGCCCTCTCTTGTACTCTTACCTGGTGAGAGAGAAAATATTAAGACTTGAAGAACCTGGATTCCTCTTTGGCTCCACCACTTACTTGATGTGTGATTTGGGAAAATCCCTAGACCTCTCGAGGCCTCAGTTTTCTCATCTCTACAACGGTTGAACAGACGAAGTGGTTGAAATTAATGAGGTCTGTCCATGACAGGACTGTGTAATTTATATTCTGTCAGGGATATTCCTGGAAGGTGAGAGTTTACCATTTCCTTCCATTCAGGTTGAAGCAGTCTTCAGGTTGGGCTTTGCAGTGACCTAGTTTAGTTTCATAATTTATTCACTGAGGGCCTCTTTGTGCCAGGCATGGGGTCAGAAGCTGAGGGTGAGTGTGCCTGGTGAGTGTGACAAGCCAAGCCCCTGTCTCTGAGGGACGACTCATGTCTAGTGAGAAAATAGGAAGGAACACAAAGCCTATTACAACCTACTGGGGTGCATGCACAAGTTAGAGATCAGAAGATGGACTGATTTGCTGGCTGTGGGGGTGGGATAAGCCTTCATGGAGAAAATGATGGGCGCTCTCTTCCATGTTCATAAAATTAATACATGTTCGGTGGAAGAAATATGCAACATGTTGAAATATTTCAACAAATCACTTGAAATATTTCAAGTGCATAGAAAAAAATCCCACTTTGATGCATGTGTGTTCTTCTCGTCCTACGTATGGTATGTGTGAGTACATGCCCAATATTGAAATCTTGGTTCGCCCAGTGTGTTGTCACTTGTTTTTGAACTTTAGCAAAGTACCCTGAAAGAGAATAGGAGTCTGTGGAGGCAAGCAGGGAAAGGAGGAGAGATGGAGAGAGCAACATTCCAAGCAGCAGTGACAGCATGAGAAGTAGCAGCTTTAGCTTTCTACTTGAAAGATGGTACATTTCTTTCCTAAACACAGCAGCATAGTGACTGGAAACAGTCACTACTGTTCATATAATGAATATGGAGGTGAAACAGCATATTCGCTTCCATGTGTCTTGAGCTTCAAGGTGTAGTCTGTCTAGCAGCAACTGGCCTGCAATTTACTCAGCAATAAAGAAGGACTTAGTTCTGAAAGCAAATAAACCAGAATCCTTCAATGGTCCCATAGCTCTTCCCAAGGGGGATGAAATGAAGGAGCCTCACTGCAGAAAGGATTTGTGATGCTCCAAGGGCCTGCCATGCACACAGCATGTTCTGAGGAAAGGGGCCCCAAGAGGCTCTCTCTGCTTCCAAGTGTTAGCACTCAGGCTGTGTGCATACCTGGGGACCCACCCTGTGATTCCAGGCATGATCTATTGGACCAGTGACTGTGGCCCGATCTGTGAGCATCTGATGCAGGCTGGTCCTGCGGGAGGCCAGGTTATCCCTGAGGTGTCTTGGTGCACAGCTTTCCAACATGGGTGACCTTTGATGTCAGAGGTGCGGAGCTGGGCTATGAGAGCTCAGGTTGTCCCCACAACCATGCCAAGCTGATTGCTGCAATCCTGCACCAGGCCTGATGGCGCCAGAAACCCCAACAAGCCTGTAGCTGATGAGGTTGTGTCTGGGGCACCCTCACTTCCTAGCACATCATTATGCTAAACTCCCATCACCAGGATCATCCACGTCTGACTCATTTTTTAAATCGTAACAACTCAAATACAATAGCCTTTCCTGACCAGTTAGTGATGAGTCAGACTGGCTTGCACTGGCTCACAGGTACTAATTGTGAGATTCTGGGAAGGGTGGTTGTTAAGAACAGGCATTACTATACATTAAATTATATATATATGCCTGCAATTAAGTAAATTATATTAAAAACAAAGGTAGTGAATACTTGAGAGCTTGTTTGGAGGTTCTAGCAGCTTCAGAAAGGACACTGAGTGGTGAGGGAAGAAAGGGACACCCACCTTGCCAGCAAGGTCAGCTGAATCAACCCTGGTGATCGATGAGGTGACACATGTCACAGCCAGATCACCCTCACATCCAAAGGTAGTAAATACTTGAAACTCATCTCCTCTTAGTTATTTTATACATTTTACTCTTCTCTATGCTTTGGGGATTATTTACATCTATTTTATGTATATAATGCTGTGCTAGAAGCCTTAGTGACTTCATGTAGATAGCTCTGAATCAGGCATGGTAGGAGTATTTACATCTCAGACATCAGCGAATGTTACAAACCAAGGCCTTCCCTTCCCTCTGAAAGCTGGTGATTACACATTTACCAGCACACCCCTGCCCTTAGGCACCGGGGGAAGCCGAGCTTCCTGCATGTGCATTTTGGAGAACAGCATGCCTTGCTCAATTCCACCAGCAAGTCAGCATGGCTAAAGGCTGGAAACTGTTCTGTATTTGTCACCCATTTATTAATGTAATTTCCTCACAGCAAAGGTTTCCCAGCCTGTTCCTTGAGAGGCAGATACTCTTGATCCACCACCCACAGGCCTATTATGATCACTGGATTCTCATTTGACTCTGCAATGTAATGAATACAGAGCAGCCAGGATACTCCTTCCTCCCTCTCTTCTGACTTGCCTGTGGCACTGTCTAGGCAGAGTCTAGAGAAGTCTTCAGTGCCCGGGCCACTTGCTGCTAAGTGCAGGTGGCACATGGACCAAACTGGGCTTTGTGGGGAAGCAATTCCACGCTTCTTTTCACCTCACTGAGAAGACAGTGCCTAGGTCCCTTCTCTGTGCTACCAACTGTGAAGTGGAGGGGCAGCAGGATTCTACCTGCTGCCCCCTCTGCCCAGCGGGAGTGGATGGAATTATGCCCCATGTCCTGGGGGATGTTAAGGAGCTGGCCTATTCCAATCTCCCAGATGCTAACCTGTGCTGCAGAGTGAGTAGAGAGAGCAAAGTGTCCAGCAGCTTTAAAATAAAATGCCGGTTGTCATTGCAGACCCTTATATCTCATGAGGAATGGACAAGGGGAACCTCAGAATGCGCTGCTGGTCCATGGCCCTGAGCTGGGTCAGCTGACCTGGGTCAGGGAAAGAGGCAGACATGGCTTGGACTTAAGAGCTGGGAATAACATGAGATACACGGGGATCTTCCTGATGCAGTGGGAAAGAGTTTGCTTTTATTTCTGAAATAAACCCTCAAGTGACCTTGAGGCTTGAGAGTGCCTTTTGGAAATGATCTGTGATACAAAAGTCCTGGCCCAAATGGGAGGTGCTCCAGTGTGCAGGTGATGTCAAGGGCATGGGCTTTGGGGCCTGATGGTGGAGCTGGCATCCCAGCTCTGTCTTTAATGTCTCACCCTGCCTAAATTCCATCATCTTAAACAGGGGCTAATAACAATAACACTTGTCACATAGAGTCGTTTTGAGAATTACATGAAGAATGTAAAAAGTTTAGCACAGGGCCTGGCATCTAGCAAACACTCAATAAATCCTGGAGCTCTGGGACAGGAATGGGAGAGAGACATTTCTCTCTAAGCTTTGTTATACTGCTTGACATTTTATTTTATTTATTTTATTATTATTATTTTCAGAATCTCACTTTATAGCTCAGCCTGGAATGCGATGGCACATTCATGACTCACTGCAGCCTTGACCTCTCTGGCACAAGTGATCCTCCCACCTCAGCCTCCTGAGTAGCTGGGACTACAGGCGTGCACCACCATATCCAGATAATTAAAATATTTTTTTTCTTAGGGACAAGGTCTCTCTATGTTGCCAGGGCTGGTCTTGGACTCCTGGGCTCAAGTGGTCTTCCCAAGTTGGCCTTTGAAAGTGCTGGGATTACAGGCATAGGCCACCACACCCAGCTTGAAATTTGTAGATAAAGTGTCTCTATCACCTATTCTAAAAATTTTTATTTAAAAAGTCAGTACCTTTTTAACTGACAAATAATAATTGTACCTATTCTTGGGGTACACAGTGATGTTTTCATACATATAATGTATGGTGATCAGATCAGGGTCATTAGCACATTCATCATCTCAAACATGCATCTTTCTTTGGGTTGGGAACATTTAATATCCTCCTTCTAGCTGTTTGAAACCATTAGTATATAATATTGTTAACCAGTCATCCTATAGTATATAGAGCACTAGAATTTACCCTCCTATCTACCTGTCATTTTGTATCCTTTAACAAATCTCTCCCCACCCCCACCTCCCTTCCCAGTCTCTAGTATCCTTGGCTCTACTTTTTATTTCTTTTTTTTGCGACCTCTGTCTCCCGGGTTCAAGTGATTCTCCTGCCTCAGTCTCCTGAGTAGCTGGGATTACAGGCACCTGCCACCTTGCCCAGCTAATTTTTTTTTTTTTTTTTTTTTTTTTGTATTTTTAGTAGAGACAGGGTTTCGCTATGTTGGCCAGGCTGGTCTCAAACTCCTGAGCTCAAACGATCCACCCACCTCAGTCTTCCAAAGTGCTGGAATTACAGACATAAGCCACCATGTCTGAGCTTCTACTTTTTACTTCTATGAGATCAAGTTTTTTTGCTTTCATGTATGAGTGAGAACATGCAATGTTTAACTTTCTACCTGTTTTTTTAAAGGTGAGAACAATAACAATGTTTCACAGACAGAGTTTTAATGGATTGGGAAAAGGACAAGAAAAGTCCACAAATCTTCCTTCTAAGTATCATGTCTTCTTTTATAAAATTGGATAATAATGGCACCAACATCCTGAGGTGTTTGTGAGGATAAGGGCTCAGCCCCGTGCCGGGCATATGTGGTCATTGCTCTGAAGTGCCCCTCAATGGTGACAAGCTCACAATCTTGAGGCCCTGCATACAGCCTGCTATTCTAGCCTTAGATTTGCGTTTCTCAAACCCAGTACTAAGGGGGATTTCTACAGTCCTCAGCAGGGGAACCCCTGCAAGTGGTCCTGATAGGAACCTCTGGACTTGGTGCTGAATCTGAGCCCTTTGGCGGGATGGCCAATGCCTCCAGTGCTCTCAGTTCCTGGAAGGTGGTCAGCAGGCAAGTTCTAGAGCTGCAGAAGGTTCTGACTCTGGTTACCTGCAGTCAAGCATGCAGGACTATAGGAGAACAAAAGGGAGCTCTAGGAGTTCTGTGCAGCAGGAAAGTTTGAAGCACAGATAAAGTGTGGGAGGGCAGGCTTAGACAGGTAAAAGACTTTCCATTGCAAGTTACAGCAAATCCTTCTCAACCTGCCTGAAGCATAAATGGGCTGTTATTGCCTTACTTATGTTGTTAAGAACAAATAGTTCCTCTTCAAAGGGTTTCAGTTCCTGGTGCTTTGTTCTATTCTAAAATGTAATCATACCCATTCATCTATCAGCCCTCCCTCTCTCTGCTGTGCTCAGACACCCCAAGATGTACCTTACCTGTCCTTCCCATCAAATGTCCACCCTTGCCTCGTTGATGATGTCAACTGTAGCCAATGAGAATTAGCCTAGATTGTGTGGTCTGACCCCAGCCCTCAGGGTAAGGACACAGAAACAGGGCCTGCTTTAGGGATAAAATACACCTGCTCTCCTTTGTTTTGCATAGTCTCCCTTGCCTCTGCCTTGCATACAGGAAGTGCCTTTCTATAGAAGTAAATTGCCTTGCTGAAAAAACTTTTGCCTGAGGGCTGGGTTCACTTTGTGACACTGAAAATTTGTTTCTAACAATTTGGGGGCTCATCCAGGAGTCCCATTCTCCTCTGAGAAAGGGGTCTCTGGTCATCTCCCGGGGGAAGACGTGTCCCACTGCCTCATTGTGGTGGCCTCAGGGGCTAGAGATCAAGACCCCACCCACTGTGCTGAATAAACCCATACTGTCAGCAATGTTGGAAGGACAGACTTGCCTACAAACACCACAGCGACCAGGTAACTTTGTGCACAGACCAAGGTAAGAAAAGCCATGGGGGCAGAGAAGTATTTCCTTGGTGGTAGGGATATCCTGGTTGAAAGTGTGTGTGAATAATCACAAGCACTACTGCTTGTGGTGCTGCTTGTGTGAATAGTGATAAGCACTACTGCTGTGTGGAGTGAGTGGGTCCTATCTGTGGTTCTGTGGTCAACTCATATGGCTTAGAACAGATCCTGCCATGGGGCTTATACTGGCATGCCAATGCTAAAAGGGACCTAATTTCCCATGAGGGAAGTGGCCAGATAGGACAAAGCAAATGGAAAGGAGTGCAAGAAACCTCCAGTAAGGTGGGTTGAGCCTCTAGATAAAAGGGAAGGCTTTAATAAGAGAGGTTGGGCCACACACACACACTCAAGGGAGCATCCGAAACCTCCAAGGTGGGAAACACTCCTAGTACAACAGGGAAAGGTAAGGACGGGGATAGTCAGATCCCCTCTGATAGTGTTTTAGGTCTCATGCTACAATTATTAGAAGGAAAATAAGAGGACCAGACACTAAAAAAAGCAACAGATGATAAAATATTGTTTTATTTGGGCCAAGAAACCCATCCTCAAACCTGAGATCTTCGGGCCAAAATATGGATCAGATGAGGATTGGGTCTGTCATCTTTTAATTCAGCATGTGAGTGACAAAGTCTGGTCTTGCAGAAAGAAATAGACTATGCTCTCTGCTGGAGAAAAAGACCTGTTATCCTTTTTCCCCTAAAAAATGCAGGGGAAGGATCAGATTTCACACTTACCACCACCCCATGAGTCAGCCTAAGTATCCTTCCCTAAAAGGACTCAAAATCTTCCTTTCCCCTCTACCTCTAAGGAATCAGCTCCAACTCTCTTCCTTTTGAGAGAGGTGCCCCAGGGAGGAAGAGAATGTCCATCCTGCATATCCTCTTCTCAGGGGAAGAAAGGGGGATGATTTGCAGGGCTGCCATGACAATTTGGGAACGTGAACATCCTTTCAGCCAAAACGTTCCTGCAGCAGGCCAGAAATTCCCAGCTCAAGATCCTCAATGGGATAATAACAACACAGTCCACTGGAAAAACATGATATGAAGCCATTCTATTTAAAAAAAAAAATGTTGTCAGGTGTGTTGGCTCACGCCTGTAATCCCAGCACTTTGTGAGGCTGAGGCGGGCAGATCACGAGGTCAGGAGATCGAGACCATCCTGGCTAACACAGTGAAACCCCGTGATCCGAGATCGCATCACTGCACTCCAGGCTGGGTGACAGAGTGAGACTCCGTCTCAAAAACAAACAAACAAAGAAACAAACAAACAAAAAAAGATGCACCACTGACAATGCCCTTAACCTTACTGCTTTCCTAACTAGGAATCCAAACCCCAAAGATAAAGATCTTAGGGAAATGATAAAGGAATTTGGGAGTCAGTGCCCCACACTCAGAATCTTTCCCGAGCATTTGACGTACAACAGGAAGAAGATGAAGGCCCCCATGAAATTTCTAAAAAGACCAAGGGAACAAACAAGAAAATATGCAGATTTAGATCCAGAAGGCTCTCTCTGGCAAGAAATGTTAAAGCCACATTTTGTCACAAACAGCTGGCCAGACATAACAAGTTGCAAAAACTAGAAAACTGGAAAAACTGGTCCATAGAGAAACTCCTAGAAGCCCAAACATTATATGTGAGGAGAGATGAAAAAAAGCAAAAATGAAAAATGAAACTTATGCTATCCACCTTCCAAAAGATGGCATCCAGCCCATAGGCTACTAAACAGAGGCTTCAGGGGGCCAGGAATTATAAAGGGTCTAAACCCCTGTTTAGAGGACCCAAGCCTCCAACTTAGGGACCCAGACCCTCAGCTACCAGGCCCTCTAAAGAGTATAGGGGAGCAAGTTCAAAGAATCCTAGAACTGAGGGAGAGAAAGGACAGGATAGGTACTTCAAATGTGAAAGAGCAGGCCACTTCAAAAGAAAATGCCCCAGTAGGGGAAGAAAAAAGAAATTGTTCTATCTTTGAAAGCCGAGGAAATAACCTTGCTGATAAAATCGCAAAGCAAGCTGCCATCTCTCAGAAAGCACCTATTTTCCACCTGACTCCATGTCTCTCTCCCCCAGTTGCAATCCCTATCTTCCCTCCCACTGGAAAAGAAAAGTTAGAGAAACTTAGGGGCTCAGGAAAACTCAGAAGGGAAGTGGGTGTTACCAGACCAAAGGGAAATGCTTTCCAAACCACTTACGAGAGAAATCCTGTCCCAACTACATCAAGGGACTTAATGGGGACCTTAAGCTATGTGTGATGCAGTTCTCAGAGTCGATGGATGTATAAGAATTTATACCTTAGCAAAACAAGTTGTGGACAGCAGCCTAATATGTAAAAAAACTAATAAAGAGGCCCTAATAATTTGTGAGGAGAAACCCAAGATTAAGGCCATTTCAAAGCATTCAAGTTGGCTATACTAAAATACCCCCACTAGGTCACCTTGAATACCTAATAGTAATAGTAGACCACCTCACTCATTGAGTTGAAGCCATTCCTCTCCCCAGTGCAACAGCTCATAATGTGGTTAAAGTATTACTAGAGAACATAATACCTTGTTTGGTCTGGTAGAAAACATTGACTCAGACAATGGGACTCATTTTACTATAACTATCATTAAAGGACTTACTCAAGCTTTAGGAATCAAATGGGAGTATCATACCCCCTGGCATCTATCCTCATCAGGAAGAATAGAAAAGATGAATCAGACTTTAAAAAAAATCATCTAACTAAGAATTTTTAAAACTCAATTACCCTGGACTAAGTGTCTCCCCAATGCTCTACTCAGAATCTGCCCCTCGAAAAGACGTTGGCCTATCTCCTTATGAAATGCTCTGTGGGTTACCATACTTAAGTTCCACTAGTGACGTTCCCACTTTTGAGACCGAAGATGAATTCCTTAGGAGCTATATATACTTGGTCTGTCTTCTACCTTATCTTCCCTTAGGACTAAAGGTCTCTTAGCACAAACCCCGCCTCTTGAGTTTCCAGTCCATCACCACCAGCCTGGAGACTACATCCTCATTAAGAGCTAAAAAAAAGAGAAAGTTGAACCGTCCTGTCAGGGACCATATCTAGTGCTCCTAACAACTGAAACTGCAGTCTGAACCACTAAAAAAGGATGGACCCATCATACCCGAGTCAAAAAAGCGCCGCCCCCTCCAGTGTCATGGGCCATAGTCCCAGGGGAAAATCCTACCAAACTAAAGCTAAGGGAAGTTTAACTCTCTTTCATCTATTCTATTACTCCTTCTTCTTTCCTTGTTCTGTTACTGGCCACCTCATTATTAATGTAACTAGATCAGACTCACCCCAGACCATTACCTTTGACGCTTGTTTAGTTATGCCTTGTGAAGATCTCCAAAGCCAGAGACAGCTTACAGCAGCAGAAAACTATCTCTGCCCCTCTATAGCAGATGCTTGTAAATTGTTTAGGTACCCGTTTTGTCATACTTAAAACTATGTGTTTTGGACCACTCAACGTCAAGACTAGGTCCCCTCAGAAGATTTCCCGCTAACCGTTCTAAAGCCCTATATCCATTTTACCTCTCAATTGTCAGGTGCCCCTCTCAATTGTCAATATAACCAATGTAACCCGGTGCAAATTTCCATCACCATCCCGACTCTCCAAGATTCCTCCCCAACCCTAAACTGTTTCTATGATATGAGAGCAAACGTAACAGAAAAAGACCTCTAAGACTCTTTGAGTTGCACCTCATCACATCCTCATCCCTCACATCTCCACCTCTATCCTCTTCTAAACCTGCTGACCAGACCACTGTCTCTTCTCCACCTACTGACAAAACCAAAGTAGCTATTGTAGAGGTTAAAAATTTAAAACAAACACAGGCAATTAAAACAGGATACCAAGATGCAAATACCTAGATGGACTCTAAACAAAAGTGACTGTTAGGCTTGTGTGCATAGTAGGCCAGAGGCCCAGGTCATCCCTTTTCACTTGGATGGTCTTTTGACCAACCGGACATCAGCTGTACGGTGGCTCTTTTCCAAGACCCCCCAGCTTGGGGTAATGAATTATGTCGAATTCTATCTCTGCTATTTCCTGAGGTTCAACACCCTGTGGGTCAGCCCCTGAGGGCCATCTAGCCTCCATCTCCAGAAGTGAATTTTACTTTGTGTCTCTCATGACAGGGAGAAATTTTGGCATTTCTTGGAGACCTAAAGGGATACAGTGAGCTTAAGTCTTTCCAAGAACTTACCAATCAGTCTGCCCTTGTTCATCCCCCAGCTGATGTGTGGTGGTATTGTGGTGGACCTCTACTGGACACTCTGCCAAGTCACTGGAGTGGTACTTGTGCTCTAACTCAATTGGCCATCCCTTTCGCCATGGCATTTCATCAACCGAAAAAAGGGAAACCACAACACCATAAAACAAGAGAGGCCCCTCATGGATCCTTCAACTCTCGTGTCTATATAGATGCAATTGGAGTTCCACGGGGGGTACCTGATAGATTCAAAGCCTGAGACCAAATAGCTGCAAGATTCGTGTCATTATTTCCATGGGTAACTATTAATAAAAATGTAGATTAGATAAATTACATCTATTATAACCAGCAGCGATTTTTTAATTACAGTAGGGATGCTGTTAAAGAAATAGCCGAACAATTCGGGCCTACTAGCCAAATGGCTTAAGAAAACAGAATGGCCCTAGATATGATATTAGCAGAAAAGGGTGAAGTTTGTGTTATGATAGGAACCCAATGCTGCACCTTCATTCCCAACAATACAGCCCCTGATAAAACAATTACAAAAGCTTTATAAAGTCTTACCTCCTTATTGAATGACTTAGCCACAAATTCTGGGATAAGCAACCCTTTCACAGGATGGTTAGAGAAATGGTTTGGTAAATAGAAAGGACTCATGACCTCTATTGTTACTTCTCTCGCAATCGCAATCGTTGTGCTTATTCTTGTTAGATGCTGCATCATGCTCTCTACATTTGTGGCCTAGTCCAAAAACTTATAAAAACAGCTGTTACCAAAACCTTCCCTAGTTCTTTCCAATCTTATACTAATAAATTCTTTCTCCTAGAAGAACAACAAAGCTGAATCATGTTAGATAAGTTTGAAAAAGAAAATGTATAAATTCAAGAGGGGGAAGTTGTTATTAAGAACCAACAGTTCCAGCCGGGCGTGGTGGCTCACGCCTGTAATCCCAGCACTTTGGGAGGCCGAGGCGGGCGGATCATGAGGTCAGGAGATCGAGACCATCCTGGTTAACACGGTAAAACCCTGTCTCTACTAAATATATAAAAAAAATTAGCCGGGCATGGTGGCGGGTGCCTGTTGTCCCAGCTACTCGGGAGGCTGGGGCAGGAGAATGGTGTGAACCTGGGAGGCAGAGCTTGCAGTGAGCCGAGTTCACGCCACTGAACTCCAGCCTGGGCAACAGAGTGAGACTCCGTCTCAAAAAAAAAAAAGAATCAACAGTTCCTCTTCAAAGGGTTTCAGTTCCTGGTTCTTTGTTCTATTATAAAAGGTAATTATAGCCATTCATCAATCAGCCCTCCCTCTCTCTGCTGTGCCCAAATACCCCAAGATGTACCATACCTGTCCTTCCTGGCAAACACCCACCCTCGCCTCCTTTGACAATGTCAACAGTAGCCGATCAGAATTAGCCTAGATTGTGTGGTCCTGCCCCAGCCCACAGGGGGAGGACACAGGGGACACAGGAACAGGGTCTGCATTAGGGACAAAAAACTCCTGCTCTCCTTTGTTTTGTATGCTCCCTCTTGCCTCTGCCTTGCACACGGAAAGCGCCCTTCTATAAAAGTAAATTGCCTTGCTGAAAAAACTTTTGCCTGAGTGCTGGGTTCACTTTGCAACACCAAAAATTTGTTTCTAACACACAGGTAATGAAAAATCCAGACACATGCTGATTTCAGGCTCACTTGAATGTAGGGGCTCAATCAGTGTCACCAATTCTCAGTTCTGTTACGTGGGTTAGTTTCCTTCTCAGGGAAGATGACTGATGGCCCACGGCTCCAGGGCTACACCCTGGTAGGTTCAAGCCCAGTGGGAAAGAAGGGCCCATTTCCCTCTCTCTCTTTTTTTTCTTTCTTTTTGAGACAGAACCTCACTTTGTTGCCCTGGCAAGATTGCAGTGGCACTATCTCAGCTCACTGCAGCCTCTGCCTCCAGGGTTCAGGTGATTCTCCTGTATCAGCCTCCCAAGCAGCTGCAATTACAGGTGTGTGCCACCACACCTGGCTAGTTTTTGTATTATTAGTAGAGATGGGGTTTCACCATGTTGGCCAGGCTGATCTCAAACTCCTGACCTCAAGTGATCTGCCCGCTTTGGCCTCCCAAAGTGCCAGGATTACAGACGTGAGCCACCACGCTTGGCCAGCCCACCCACCACATCTCTTTGTCTTGATCAGGTCCCAAGCTCATTCCTGCACCAATCATCCCTCCAAGGAGAATTTGATGCCAGGCTTGCCTGATCAGTGGTTGACTGAACTCCACCCAAAACCATGTGGGCTGCAGTGGGAGAGGGGAGAGTTTCCAGAGGGAAACTGAGGTACTACTAGCAGTAGAAGGATAAACAGGTGAAAACACGGCAGCATCCACTGCACAGGCCAGTCAAGAAAGTCAGGAGTTAACTGTGTGTGGTGCCTGTTGTCTCTCATCAATTCCCAGAGCCTCCTAGGCTTTCCATCTGTTGCTCTTTGATCAGGGCACTTTGGTTTGGCTTTTGGCTTCAGGGTTGGCCCCAGGCATAAGCACTACCTTTGTCCACCATGCCTAGGCAGCCAGGAATCTCCCCCTTCTCCTGGCATCTCAAGAATAGTGTCCTTGTTATTCTTTGTTATGTGTCAGTGAGGACTTGTGCCCTGTTTCCTCGGGCACACATTGGAGATGGCAGAGCTGCAGCAGGCAGTGGCTGTGCAGTATTCCTGAAGGCTTTGCCAGGTGTACTAGCTAACCATACAGGCAAGCCTTGGTGCCACTGCTTACCAGCTGGGCAGTGATTTGCCCTCCCTGTACCTTGTTGTGTCTCCTGAATCAAACAGAAATGGCAGCAGCACCCACCTTAGAAGGCATGGGGAACGTTAACTCTGGGGGTTGCCGCAGGACACTCAACAGTGCTTGGAACACTGAACACTTTCCTTACACTCGTGTTTTCTTCTCTACTTTCTCTATAATGTTTCTTGATTGTGGGACCCTGTGCTGCTCCAGGTTTTCCAAGAAACAGATGTTGAGATGGGATTTTATCAGGGAAAACACCAGTGAGAAAACATGGGCAGGGAAGTGGGGTAGGCTGGGAGACACATCAGACCACAATGCCAGAGAAAGAGAGGGAAGGAAGGTTGGAAGCCCTTAGACCCCGATGCCTTAGGAGAGACTTCAAGTCAATACAGGCCATCACGGGAGGATCGCTTGAGGCCAGCCTGGGCAACACAGGGAGACCGTGCCTTTTAAACGACAACAGCAATAGCAATAGAGGACTCCCGGGTTTCCTTGGAGTGAGCCTGCATTAACAATACCCCTGTTGGACTGAGTTGGCTGGTGCTGCTTGCAGAAGGAGTGAACTCAGTGCAAACGCCAGGATGGGTTTCCTGAGTCCTTTACTCTTTCTGTAGTTGAGGGTCTGTGAGGTGTATCCCGTGGCCTCACAGACCCCTTCAGACTTTGAGATCCCACAGGACTCTGGCTCATCCCCTGCTGTAATCCCTGAGCCCAGCCTGCGTGTGACCCACACAAGCATCCCTCAATGTTTGTGGGATGAATGAGCAGACCGGAGTCTGCAGTCCTGATGTGGATGGTTTTGAAGCTGGTTTCCTTGCATGGGAGAGTGCTCCAGTGTATTCTTCTCAATCTCCTTTCTTTCTGGAAATTAACGAAATGACTTCTTGTGAGCTCAGTTGACTGGTCTGCACTTTCTCTTTGAGGGGAAACTCCTTTCATGTGTAAACTGCCCCAAGTGCCTTCTCAACTTGGCCCCTGCCACCATCTGAGCCATGTTCTCTACAATCGCTCCCTTGCCAATAACGCCGCCAAAGCTACAACTGAAAATCAAAGAACATTTTTAATGAAAAAGGCCCTTTATATCTCTTTTTTCCTGCAAATCTACTGCAATAATTTTGAGACTGTTAGTGACATTTAAACCCTTCTAGATATCCCTATCCTAGGGGGAGGCTATTCTTGCAACACAGTTTCAAATAGTAAAATCTCTTTACATTTCACCTGTGACCTTTTTTTTCATATATGTCAACAATATAGAAAACAAATGTTTGAAGTTTCTGAGATAGGTTTTGGTGCTTGGGTAACCACCATTCTCACCATTATTCACATTCATTATTCAGGCAGTGTCTTTAGAGAACCTTTTTAATAAGGTTAATTTGCATATGCATGTCTCTTTTGTACTTCATGCTATCTAAGCGTAGCACACACTAACATTTAAAAAAAATTCTTTCACATTATGAAAATATTAAGAGGAATTTCTTAATTTAAGTAACCTGACAAACTGTTCTTCCTTGGTGAAGCGTGGAATGAGTGACTGGCATTTGAAAAACAAGTTAGCCAAGAACAAAGCAAGCTTTGCTTCTGCAGGGAGAAGTGATAGATGCCTCTTGGCAATCATGTTTGGAGCCTGCATCTATGAATCTTTAAGCACCTACTGGGACCAGAATTTTGCCTGCTTTATCTGTAATCCTCATAGCATCCCCGCAACCTAGAGGGTATCACTTCCATTTCATAGACAGGAAAGTGAGTCTCTGTGAGACAGTTAACTTGCCCACTGTTGTAGGGTTAATAGCTGGCAGATCACAGTCCTGCTCTCAGCACTTTCTGAATGCAAAACAAGGTTGTGTCCCCCTTGCTGTTCCACATTCACAGCAGAGGTGATTGTGTGACCTGGGGTGTCCTACCTAGACTGCCATTTGAATAAGAATGGGGGAGGCACACCCAGGCTTCTACTTTTGAAATGCCCTCTTCCTTCCAAATGATCTCCGTGTGCAGCTGGGGTTAGTGGAGAATGACTTCCCTGGGAGATGCAAACACACATCCGTGGGCCACACTTGGCTAAAGTTGAGGAGGCTTATTTGAGACAGTTCTACCTTCCCCACACGGACTAGGGTGCAGTTCTGCTGCTTAGGTCGGGGGAGAAACCAAGATGTTTATGCTTAAAGGGAATTGGTTGAGTTTTAGCTCAAGAAACTTAGGCAAGATGTGCTTTCTGTCAGGGAAATGACTGTTCAGGGAAGCTCAATATCCCCGGATTCCCACTCTCTCTCTGGTAACAGCACACTGATTGTGTCTGGGGCAGCCAGCCTTCTCTCCTCCCTCACTATGAGTGCACCAGCTGCTGCAGACTTAGGCACATAACTCAACCCTGGCCAGTCAGGACACAGTATCTCCCGGCTCTGGATTGGTTCAGGATGCTCACAAAACCCACGCCAAGCAGTCAGGTCCAATTTGCCAATCTGGGGAATGTTACTTGGATTTCAAAAGAGATGCACTCCACTCCTTCTTCTCTCCCTCACTTCCCCTTGCTAGACTTGGGTCTGTGAAAGCCCCGAGCTGTGATGAGCCATCTTAGTTTCACAAGGAAAGAGACTGAGAATGGAGCCAGCACAGGGAAGTCAAGCCGAGAGAGAGAGAGAGAGAGAGAGAGAGAGAGAGAGAGACAGACAGAGAGAGAGACTAAGTCCTGCATTGTTTAAGCCCCTGGATCCCGTTGAAGCTTGCTCATAAACTTCATAGTTATGGAAGACAGTAAATCTTCTTTTATGCTTAAGATGGTTAAGGTCGCATTTTATGTCACTTACATCTGAAAAGAGTTCTAACTGACGCAAGATATCAGACATCACACTCACGTCAATCTACATAAAGGAAACATGCTTCTCTGGTAGTAATTACATTTAGCCAGTCATTCCATAAATATTTATTGAGCTTCTGCTGGTTACCACTCATTCTGCCTCATGCTGTGGGAGATTCTGAGGCAGCCCTCAAGGCACAGATGGCCTGGTGTAAGAGGACTGGAAGTAGAAGACAAAGGTGAAACAAGGTGGAAAGGAAAGGTGCCCAAAAGATGCCGATCATAGGCTAAGGGATTCTGGGGCAGTGCTCACTCTGAAAGAAGGCTTGGGAAAGGCTTCTCTTCTGCTTGTGGGACTGTGTCTTCCTGTCCTCCAAATCCCAGGTGCTCAGCTTAGCACCTGGCACAGGATGAGTGCTCAAAGAATCCTTAAAGGGCGAATGGCTTTGTGGAAGATGTGACACTGAGGAACAGGACAGCTGAACCCCTGAGCTGGGCTTCCAGGCAAAAGTTAAGCAGTCACAGATCCTTGCCCATAATTCTTTCTGCCGCACGGTCTGTTGGAAGAAGGAAGGCTTCACCGTTTGAATAGAGCAGTAAAGTCAGTTCCAACTAGATGTTCAGCAGTGATCTGATTTCTATCCATTTGGTTAAATGAGAACCTCCTAGGAGCTGTCTTTGTCTTTGAGTTTCTTGATAAGTAGTCCTTTTTGAAGAAACAGAAATATGATTGTTAATTTTTTTCTGATTATAATTTTTCTATGCGTACCCAATTTTCATGGAATGCATTCAAGTATAAAGAAGAAACAAACTCTCATAATCATATTACCAAGAAATAACCACTTCTAAGGAGCTTGCGCACACACAACACACACATACATGCATACACAAAAATGAAAGAATTCTGATGTTTAAGTTAATCCACTTTAACATTATGTCATGTCTTTCCATGTCAACAAATAGAGATGTACATTATTGTTTTAATGAGTGCTGAATATACTATTGTAGTGATGAACTAAAATTAATGGAACCAATTTTCTGTTGTTGGGCATTTAGGGTTATTCCAGTTTTATGCTATTATAAAACCACTGCTGTGAACGAACATCCTTACAGCTAAAATTGTCCACATTCTAAATCATTTCCTTCAGATACATTCCTAGAAGTGCAATTGCTGGGTCAAATGAGATGCACGCTTGTAAAGCTCTGTGGCTCATGTGGCCAGACTGACTTTTGCTATTTACTCTCCCCAATACTGGGTGTTATCATTTTTTTTTTTCTTTTTGCCATCTGAAGGATGGGGACATATAGACTTGTATAAGAGTGTCCGGTGAGGTGTCATGTTGGTTTCTCCTGTTCCTTTCCCAGAGAGACTCCCTGACAAAGAAACCTTTCTCCTGGACATGGATCAGAGCAGAGTAGCAGGTACCCCCTCTATGAACCTATCCTCTAAGTTTGGAGGGGCTAGGAACATCACTTTGCCAGTCTCATGTTTCAGGACAATTACCTCCTTTTCCCTTTAGTCCCAGGCCAGTGTTCTCTGAGTGCTTAGGATGCTGGGTTCTTGACATAGTGGAGAAACAGAGAGAGAATCAAACTGCAGATCCTGTCAGCTGACTTAGGAAAGGAGTGGGAGCTCCTAAGTCTCTCAGTGATAGTAGGGTCATTTCATCATGCCACAGTCCTAGGTAATCATGGATGATACTGGCAGGAGTGTTGTTAGAAAAAAGCCTAGTTTTATTCTTGCCACAATTACTATTCTTCCCTCTTTCTCCACATTAAAGTTTAATGCTACACTCTCAGCAAGGATGCTTTTCCTTAATTGATGGGCACTTCCTCAACTGAACCATCACAGGGGATGCAGAATGATAACCAAGAGAAGACCTAGTGAGAGGAACAAGCTACCTCAACCCGGAGTGCTGCTCCTGAAAGTCTCTGCAGAAGAATCCAGAACCAGTATCCCTCGTTCATTCAACACCTAATTATCGAGGTCCTTCTCTGAGACAGGCCCTGGGTTAGCTCAGAGATAGTTCGTGAAGACCATTGCTCATGGTCTTTCTTCTAAGGGGATGTTCCTAAAATTCCAGGAGCTCAGTCATATTGAAGTTCTATGGTGGATGAAAAATCACAGGCCTTGCAATCATGGGGACCTGGGCTCCATTATTGTTTGAATGCTGCTAACCCATCATTTCTCCTCTCAGGCTCAGTTTCTTGCTCTGTGAAACAGCATGGCAATAGTAACTTTACATAGAACTGTGAGGATTCAGCAAGGTGAGCATGAAAAGTGCTTCACATAGAGCTTGATGCGTTGTGAGCACTCAATACATTTTAGCTCTGTGATGATGATAATCTGTAAAATGAAGAGAATAATGCTAATCATATAAAGCTGTTATAAAGATTAAATGAAATAAGGTTTGTTATGTAGCTGGTACCTAGAAAGCGCTCATAAAATGGTAGTTTTAGGGCTATTTCTTTATGTTAGAAGTATCAGCCAGGTGTGGTGGCTCATGCCTGTCATCCCAGTACTTTGTGAGGTCAAAGCAGGAGGATAGCTTGAGCCCAGGAGTTCAAGACCAGCCCGGGCAACATAGTGAGATCCCATCTCTACCAAAAAAAAAATTACTTAGGTATGGTGGTGCATACCTGTAGTCCCAGCTACTTGGGAGGCTAGGGTGGGAGGATCACTTGAACCCAGGAGGTCGAGATTGCAGTGAGCTATGATCGCACCACTGCACTTCAGCCTGGGCGAGAGGCAGGAAGACTCTGAGGTCTAAGGACATGAATTTCTGAACAAATAGTAGTTTTGACTTTTAAAGTCAGGCTCTTCTTCTTCTATTTATTTATTTATTATTTATTTTTTGAGACAGAGTCTCACTCTGTTGCCCAGACTGGAGTGCAGTGGCACAATCTTGGCTCACTACAAACTCATCTCCCAGGTTCAAGCGATTCTCCTGCCTCAGCCTCCCAAGTAGCTGGGATTACAGACACCCACCACTACGGCTGGCTAATTTTTTTGTATTTTTAGTAGAAATGGGGTTTCACCATGTTGGCCAGGCTGGTCTTGACCAGGCTGGTCTCGAAATCCTGACCTCAAGTGATCTGCCCACCTCAGCCTCCCAAAGTCCTGGGATTATAGGCATGAGCCACAGTGCCCAGCCGACAGGCTCTTCTTGAAGCATCTCTAGTAAATGTGCAACAGGGAAGAAACAATTATTTCTGCTATTTGAGAATATAAAGTGTCTGTCATTGCTTAGTAAATTATAGGAGAATAGCAGAATTGATCCGGACAACAAGAAAGAGGAAGAAAAGCTCTTGGAAATGGAGAGAAATAGGGCTGGTGACCCAAGGGTCCAAGGAAACTACAACAGTAACTCTTGGTCAGAGGATAGGTAATGAATTTTCAGTAACTATTCGTGTCAAGCTTTAAGTTTGAAGTTTCGACTCCCAGTCCTGAGCTGTAATTACTCTCTGTTCACTCCAGATTTAGTAAAGGTCTTTTATACACAGAACCTTGGATTGGTGGTGCTTGGGAAAGGAAATGGGGGAGGCTTTGCTCATGCTTAAGGAGAAAGGGTTGGAGACGAGCTCTGAGCACAAACTCAGAGCAAAGAGGGAATAGGAGCTTGCATCTTTACCTCTTGGGAACAACTGTGGTACAATGAGGTGAGTCATTTTAGTTGGGTATTGAAGCAGAGGGTGACTGTCCCAGAAGGCTGAGGAGTGCAAATAAACAAATTGAAATAAACCCTCAGGATGATTTGCTTATTAATTAGGTTTCTAGGAAGGTCTCTTCGTATCCAAACTACTTGAAAACAAAACAAAACAAAATACAACATATGCATGAATGTCCGGAGAGTTAAGAATGCCAATTTTATTTTTCAGAAGCCAAGACTAGTGCTGATTCTGCCACAGTAGAGATATGAACTTTTACGACTCAAAATTATATGTACATCAGCCTCAAGCATGGTTTCTAAAATGCTTTTCCAGTCCCAGAGGGACCAATTTGGCACTCAGGGCACACATTTGCCATGTGCCACCTCAAGCTTTGGCATCATAATCAATGAAGAGGAGCTTAATGATGAATTAGAATACTCTCTTTGGGTAAAAATTACCTGCCATTTAAAGCAGAAAGTCCTCCTCACTTAGTTGGTTATGTAAATACCCACCAGCCCTGTGCAGATTTGATCCACCCTAGAGTGAATGGATTAAGATTTAAGATGCAAGAGTGTCCTTGTTTTTTTTTCACCGTTAATGATCTGGCTGGATGATTTCTCCCATCTCTTTGGTATTGCAAGGAATTGTTAAATACAGTATATGGCAAAATGAGAAGAAAGAACAGGGAAGAACATGGAAGGAAGAGAAAAACCTGATTAATCCATGACTTTTAAATAAGGGAAAGGACAGTGGGAGAAACAGGTACAACATTTAGTTAGAGGGTAGGGAAAGAAATAGAGAGAAAGTGGGAGACATTAATAAAGACTTGTGACAATAATGCAGAAATAGCCGCTGTTTAATGAGAACTTACCATGTACTAGTGCTAGGCTAGCAAGTATGCCAAGTACAACCAGTAAAAGCAGGCTTGGTCCTTGTTCTCATGGAGCTTACCCTCTGTGGTCTACACAACTGGACTAGGTTTCTGAGGCAAAGGCCACGTTCACTGATAGGCTGGGACCTCTCCAAACTCACCTTGCACCACTCTGTTCTCTGTATTTTCTCATCAGTCATTCTGTAATCTTTTCAGTTCTTCCAGCCTGCCAGGCTCTCCTGCTGCCCACATATTCCCACATACTCTTCATTGCCTGAGAGTTCTTTGCCCCTTTGCTATGGTTGAGATAGGGTCTTGCTCTGTCACCCAGGCTGGAGTGCAGTGGCATGATCATGGCTCACTGCAGCTTTGACCTCCCAGGGTTCAGGTGATCCTCCCACCTTAGCCTCCTGAGTAGCTGGGACCACAGGTGTGCAGCACCACGCCCAGCTGATTTTGTGTTTTTTGTAGAGTTGGTGTTTTGCCATGTTGCTCAGGCTGGTCTCGAGCTCCTGGGCTCCAGTGATCCTCCCACCTCACCCTCCTATAGTGCTGGAATTATAGGTGTGAGCCACTGTACCCAGCAGTTTGGTTTGAATGGTTGTCCCCTCCAAAACTCATGTTAAAATTTAATCCCCAAGGTGGCAGTATTTTGGGGGTAGGACCTTTAAGAGGTGATTGGTTTATAAGGGCTGGGCCCTCATAAATGAATTAATCCACTCATAATGAATGGATTAATGGGTTAGTGGATTAATGAGTTATCCTGAGAGTAGGACTAGTGGCTTTATAAGAGGAGGAAAAGATACTTCAGCTAGCACAGTTAGCTCCCTCACCATGTGATGCCCTGCACTGCCTCGAGACGCTGCAGAGAGTCTCCGCCAGCAAGAAGACCCTCACCAGATGCAGCCCCTGTACCTAGGACTTCTCAGGCTTTATAACTGTAAGCAATAAATTCCTTTTCTTTATAAGTTACTCAGTTTTAGGCATTCTGTTATAAGCAACATAAACCAGACTAAAACACTCGTCCTAACTGGCAATCTCCTTTTCAACTCAGCAAAGACCGTCTTCCTTCCGGAAACTTCCCTGACCCCAGACTAGCTTAGAGCCTCCTGTTACATGTCCTCACAGTTCTCTGTAGGGATTAATTAATACCTTGTGACTATGGGTTTCAGGCCTGTCTTCCCCACTACTCTGTGATTTGTGAAGTCACAGACAGTGGTTTGTTCACCAGTGCCTAGCACAGGGCCTGGCATGTAAGAAATGCTTGTTAAACATTGGGGAGGTGAAAGTTCTGTTCCTTACAGCCTAGAAGTTATGGGTCTTAATTTAATTTAATTTTTAACCTTGGATTGTCAGTCCTTTTTTTTTTTTTCTTGCTTCTATGACACCTTGGTATTTCTTTATTAGTACATTTCGTTTTTACACATACCATCAAGGCAAAACAAAGGAGAGAGGTGACTGAAGAAATAAACACATTTTTTTTTCTGACATAATAAGCAGGTCTTGGGAGAATGGAACATTTTCTTCAAGGGGAAGACTGGAGCATTGGTAAAGATGTTGCTGTAAATTCACTTGGACAGAGCGCTCCAGTTTAAACCCTATAGTATTAATCTATGATTATGGCTTTTCTCATTTCTCACATTTGAAAAGGAAATATACATTTTCATTGTGACTTTAGATTACTATGCTCTATGAAGGCTTTAAACCCAAGGACATTGAAAAGGAGAAAATCCGCACTAGAAAATACAGGCAAGGAAACATGCTTTTATGATGCTAAAAGCAGTGTGATGTCAGGGTGGACAGATGCATTTCTATGGAAAGTTGCACCCCCTTGAGTGCTAGAGAGCACCCAGATTTATTAGTCTGAGGAAAATTTACCAGTGCCATAGCGTCTATCACAGAGAGCCAACTAAATGAAGCATGATTCTTACAGCGGCCTTTCGGAAACTGTAAGTGCCTACAAGCGGCCTATAAAGGGTGAATGATTAACACAGCCCCTGAGTGAAAACCACAGACGCTCTGTAGCTGATTTCACTAAATCCAGCACTGCCTGAAATAGTTGATAACCCAGTGAGAATCTTATGTGGCACAGGAAGAGGTATAAGAACATTTAGAGACCCATAGACCAGGATTCCAGACCTAACTCTACAGCTTACAAAGGAGGGGGCCTTGGGAGAATCACTGGTCCCCATGAGCTTCCCTTCCGTTCCTGTAAAATGGGTTTAATAGTCCATAGGCACAGGATGGCTTTGTAGAACGCTCAGCCCGGGCTCAGTGCCGGCAGCCGGTTTCTGCCTTTGTTCTCTCTGCTACCAGTCGTTGAGGACCCAGTTTCCAGGCCTGGGCGGCACAGCTGTCAGCCAGACAGTCCAAGTGGGGCCCTCTAGTTGAGGCTAATTATAAAGAAGGTTGGCAGGGTGAGAAAACTGTTTTCTTCCACTTTGGAGGTTTGGTTTATTAGAAGCAGAGCCCTGAGGGGATTCGTAGGGCTAATAGGAAGTTCAAATACTGTCTTGGGTACAATGCAGTGATTTCTGTGGGTCAATTTTTCCTCTGACTAAAAGCACTTAAGAGAGCGGTGGGGGCAGAGGTAAAGGAGGCTACAATGAGGAAAACATTGAAAAGAAAGGGAAAAAGAGTTGTGCACCAGGCTGACCAGCTCCAGATTGCTGAGTTCTTAAAAAATAGAAAAGAGCCAGATCCGCAGCTGCTTTGCCCGTGACCTCCTAGCAGGCAGCTCAAAGAGGCGCTTCTTAGCAGCCCAGAGTCAGTGTGTCCGCGCGCGGCTCCCAGTCCTCGGGACGTGGGGCTAGGGTCCTGGGATCGCGGGACGGGCGGCACACCCTACTGGCAGCACGCTGAGGGTGGGTGGCCCCACGCAGCTCCCGCCGCCTCAGGAGCCCCTCGCATCACAGGCCCGCCGCTAATTGACCTGCTGTTTTCTTCATTTCCTGGTTGATAGCTTTTCTTCCCTAGCCATCTGGGACCCCGCGGGAGAGAGTCCCGCCCCTCCCCGAGGCCACCGCCCGGCTCTCTCTGCCATCCTGGCCAGCCAGCAGAGCCTGGCATGTTCAGATGCGTTGGGGAGCGGGCACAGGCCAGGCTGCCGCCCTCCTGAGCTCGCCCGAGGTCGGAGGAGACCTGACGCACCCAGGCCCCTGGGCGGCAGCATGGAGCCTTCCTTTGAGCGTCCCCAAGGCTACCCCCACGTCGGGGGCTTTCGCCAGGGGACCTCAGCCAGCTTCAAACTAACTATTCTCGCCTTCTGGAACAGAACGCATTCTTCCCAAGCACAGACAGCGCGCCAGGCTCAGGGTTGCGGAGCTCTCACTCTGTGCTGGCCTTGGAGTGCGGACTTGAAGGCGTCTGGTGGAGTCCTCACCAAATCTCTTAGAGGTGAGGGCATCGCCCCCTGGGGTCACAGTGAAGAGGCCGAGGCTCAGGAGGTCAAGAGTAGCCCCGGTCGCACACCTAGTGTTGTGGGGTGCTTGTCGCTTCCCCAGAGATCATCCCTTGGATTTTTCCCTGGGGAGGTTGCTTCCCTTACTCCAAGCCATGCAGTTTGGGTGGGAGGACCTCATTCTGATGGTGGCTGCATGGTGATTGCATGGTGAGCTGAGTTTCTCTAACCTGCCTTACTCAGCCGAGGACTGCTGGAGGTGTTGCATGGTTCTCTCCCTGAGAGGAAGGTGGGACAGCCGTCAGTTGGCTGGTCTTTCAGCATAAGAGTTATTGCCAGCTGCCTTGCCAGGCCAGCTGCCTGGGGTGCTTGACTAGATTGTTCCCTTGTTGGGCCAGTCTGGAAACAACTGAGGAGTCAGCCTGGCTCCCACCTGCCGTGCCCCAGTGTACTCTTGCTCCCACCAGGGCTCACGGGACAAAGGGCTGGCCCTGGAGCACAGAGTGGACTCCTTTGGCATCGTAGGAAGAGGGCTGTGTGGGTGAGTGGAGAGCTCTCAGTGAAATCACGTACCTTCCTGTAGCTTGGTTATCACTTGTAAATAACATATGTGGGCTTCCATCTGCACTCTTGGTCCATACCCATATATTTAGGGGTAGACTTAGTCACCACCATTCCCGTATCTTTCCCTCCCCGCAATGAAATCTAGTAGGCCTATTGTGCTGGTGGTGGGGTACAGTCTTAAGGTAGAAGAGACAAAGAGGTGGCACTTCCACTGCGTATTTATCATACCTATGTCCAGTGGCCTGACTCCGCACCAGCTCCTGGACTCCATGAGCTCCGCGGTACCCAACTGCTTAGACAGTTGACTGGATTAGCATATTGTCAACCTAAATAACAAACAGAGAGACTCTCTAAAAGCCCCTCTATTCCCAAATACCTGTTCTTGAATAAATATAATTTTCTTTTAGAGAGCCTCTCTCTGTTATTTAGGTTGACAGTTCATTTGTTCATTCATTCATTCAACCTAGAGATTTTCAGGCACTGGGCCAGGCATTGACCTTTTCCAACTCATAACACTAAACTGATTTATCTCAAGTATTCAGAACAAAATTTTATGTTCCATGGGGAATTTTTAAGGATTTAGAAATTCAGATTAGTACTATTGCTACTTTTTAAACTTATAAATTCCCACTCCCTTTGAGGGAAATCACATTAATTAATTTTCATTTTCATGTATCTAGAAAAATCTCTTCCTGATTTAAAACAAAAATGTTTCTCTGATTCAGTCAGAATCACAGCTAAGATATTTACTGAAAGAATAAGTAACAACTACATACATGACAACTGAATAAACAAGGAGAGAAATCTCTTTAAATAAGATAATGTAGGTTGATTCACCTAACCACATTATGGTTATTTCATTAACTCTCCAATCGAAATTCCAAAGCCTCATTCTGTTTGCTGAGGTAAATTTGTTTAACATGAAGCCCTGACACCCTTTAAAATAATTACGCTTCTAAATGAAAGTTTAATTTTTAATCATTTGCTTTGCTAAAATAGAAGCAAATGAGAGGGTAATATGACAATTTAAAGGATTTGCAGTAGATCCCCTAGAGCTGGAGGAGACATGATTTTTTTCTGAGTATTGCTGACTAGTGTAGGAATTTTAAGTATGGTAATAGAACTGCTTCCTCACAATGTTTGCTTCTTTGATGAAAATGAAACTAGAGGGAATTAGAAGCCCACAGAGGTGAGGCAGGTCAGTGCTACCTGATCAATCGCCAAACTTAATGGAGACTGTGATCTTCTCTCCACCATAACAGGTCCTCTAGTGGATTTCTGGACTTGAGATTCAGGGCACTGCAATGCAAGTCTCATTATAAAAATGAGCCAATTCTCAGTGAAACAGAGTTAAAACAATTTTCATCTTAGAAGAGGTAGATGCTCTTGTGTATTTGCAAATAATGAAATCTACACAATAGGAGGGACAGCTTAGTTCATCTCCTCTTTTGGCTAAAAGCTGTGATTTTTGGTTTGTTTGCTTTTTAAGTCACTTTCCAGCAGTTAAATATGGTATCTGCCCAGTTCAGGTTTAGAATGTGCGTTCTTTTCAGAGATATTTTTAATCAGAATTACCAGATGATGAGCGAAAAACAAAGCCCCTTTTAATTGATAACTCTCTAGATAATAGGCTTGATTAAGGAGTTTTTAGTCTCTCTTCATTGGGACACACTCTTGCAAATAACCACTTTTTTCTCTTTCCAGGAATTGTGAATTGCTGCAATTCTCTTTACCTTTTCACATTCCTCATTGCTTCAGGTGGCGGAGGATACAATTTTCAATACCACATGTACTTATTTACTTAAGATAAAATGAAAACAGCATAGAAGGAAAATGTACTTGTAATTCTCTTTTGTAGGGCTGCTTCAAGAACTGAGCTCTGAGGTTGAGGGCTCATTTTACAGTGGCCTTGACTTGTAATCTATATTTTGTTTGATTAATTGTCCCTGGTCCTTTTAAAACTGGTGAGAGTGCAATGACATTCACAGTAGTCGGAGTCTTTAGGAGTTCACAGATGACTTTTCTGAAGCTTACTACCATTATTATTTATTGCACAAACAACCGTAAGGCACTATTAATATAAATCAAAGTGAAAGAGAAAGTTCATCTACAATCTTAATCAAATTGTTTTCATTTTTTAACTTTCCTCCCAAATCTTGTTTATGGACAGAAGAATTTTTTACACAGTTGTAATTGTAGGATAGATAAGATTTTGTGTTTTCCTTTTAAATGTAAAGTATCATACACATTTTTCAGTATTACATTATAGTCTTCACAATTAAAATGCTTATTTCATTAAATGGTGAGACTCTAACCATTTTTCATTTATGAACATTTAGATTAAAAACATAGCATACAGGCCGGGCGCGGTGGCTTATGCCTATAATGGCAGCACTTTGGGAGGCCGAGGCGGGTCGATCACGATATCAGGAGATCGAGACCATCCTGGCTAACACGGTGAAACCCCATCTCTACTAAAAAAAATACAAAAAATTAGCTGGGTGTGGTGGTGGACGCCTGTAGTCCCAGCTACTTGGGAGGCTGAGGCAGGAGAATGGCGTGAACCTGGGAGGTGGAGTTTGCAGTGAGCCAAGATCGCACCACTGCATTCCAGCCTGGGCGACAGAGCAAGACTCCGTCTCGAACAAACAAACAAAACAACAACAACAACAACAACAAAACACGGTATATAAATGTTGCTGCAAAGTGTATTTTTATTGCATAATTCAAAAAATTATTTTGGGTTATCTCCTTGGTATAATGTCCTCAAAGTGAGGTCAAAGGGTATGAATATTTTTATTCTTTTTAGCGTATTACAAAATTGTATTCTTAATGAGTTGTACTCATTTACACTGCAATTTTTGACAGTATCAGTTTTATCTGAGCATGGGGAATTCTCATTTAAATTTTTTTCTACTTGAGCTGCTAGAAAGTGGCTATGTTTTGACTTCATTATATCATTGTCAGTAGACCAATGAATGTTATCTCTTGCTCTCTTGAGAAAGAATGCGATGGCACTTCTTTAGATCCTTAACTCATCGTTTCATAAACTAATGATTAGGATACAACCAAAGGAAATATTATTTAGAAATCTTAGCATGATTTAATTTCTATTTTCTTATCTTGTCACTTTCTTTTATCTGCTTTTAGTTGGGATGTTAGAAGCAGAAGGGGTCCCAGCTGGGATTAAAGGGGGATTCGGTGTTACTGTTCCCCAAATTGTTCACCCAATGCCCTGTCATTCCCTATGTCTTTGCTTATGTACTCCATTTAGCCTGGAAAATCCTTTCCTTTTGTCCCCATTTTAATGACTGTGGTAGGCAGAATTCTAAAACCAAGATTCCAAGCTCTACTCCCTAGAATTCATTGATTGATAAGCTATCACTCCCATAATTATGTTTTGTTATATGGCATAGTTGACTTTAAGATAGGCTTAGGCGGGGCGCGATGACTCACGCCTGTAATCCCAGCACTTTGGGAGGCCAAGGCAGGCGGATCAGAAGGTCAAGAGATTGAGACCATCCTTGCCAACATGGTGAAACCCCATCTCTACTAAAAATACAAAAATTAACTGGGCGTGGTGGTGCGCATCTGTAGTCCCAGTTACTCAGGAGGCTGAGGCAGGAGAATTGCTTGAACCTGGGAGGCGAGAGGTTGCAGTGAACTGAGATTGTGCCACTGCACTCCAGCCTGGCGACAGAGCAAGACTCTGTCTCAAAAAAAAAAAAAAAAAAAAAAAGATAGGCTTATCTGGGTGGGCTTGACCTAATCATATGAGTTCTTTTAAAAGCTGAGAGTTTTCTTTTCTGTTTGCAGAGGGGAAGTCATAGATTTGAAGCCCTTGTAGGGATTTGGCATGCCACTGCTGGCTCGAAGATGGAGGCAGTCACACGCCAAGGAGTGTGGGCCTCCTTCAGGAACTGCGAGTAGCCCCACCTGACAGCCAGCAAGAAAACAGTGCCCTCACACCTACAGCTGCAATCAGTCAACAACCTGAATGAGCGTGGAAGCAGATCCTTCCCTGGAGCTTTCAGATAAGAGCTGAGATGGCCAACATTTTGTCTTAGGCCTTGTGAGACCTTATGCAGAGAACCCAGCTGAGACCACCTAGACTGCTGACCCACACAGCTGTGAAGTAAATGAGGATGTTGTCTTAAGCTGCTAAATTGGTGGTAATTTGTTAGAGCAACAACAGAAAACAGATACAATGACATAGAAAGAGCTTTGTCTTACATAATAAACATTAATTTTAGCCAAGTTGCTGGACTTGAGAGAGTTCACATGTAACAGTTGCTGACTGAAGCCCATGGCAGCCTGAATGCTTTGGTTGCCAGGGACTCGTACTCCTGTCCTCTCTGCTTTGGTGGGCTGAGTCGTATGCTCTCAAACCTGCTGGTGCTAATTCTATTGCTTATTATAATTTTCTATTTATATGTATTTTGGTACTATATCAACAGGGGACATAAGACAGTGAACATGAAGATAGCTGATCTTTCTACCAAAAGCTGAACGCTTTAGAAACACTGGATGAACAGTAATCATGAAAATGCCATGGAATTAGGTGGGTGAGGCAATTAAAGAACAGAAAAGAACTGTAAAGGTTTAGAAGGTTTTTGGAGTCACATTACTCTGCTAGCCTCTCAATTCTTCCTTTATGTTAAAGACTTCAAAACTAAACTTTACACAGTGCATGTGGAAGATGGCTTACTCAAGATTGCTGCCAGGACAGCCCCCAAGCAGTGCTGTGCCCGGAGAAGAGGTGCTGGCCCGAAAGCAGAAGAGTGGTAAATGAAGGCACAGGGCTTTGCTTTAAATTAAAATAAGATATTTCAGGTGTTGGTTTTTATCCTATCTGATGATTCCTTGCATTGACTGAATTTTTTTTTACTGACCTAGTGCATCCAGTTCTATCAGATAAGAGAGCTTCTGTTATAATATTAGATATGCGCATGCACACTCATACACACATGCATGCTGGGTGAAGTCTAATCATGAAATATGAACGAATTTTTGTAAAAAGTGCATATTGCTAGAAAAAATTGGGAATATCAATAGTAGTTATATTTGCATAGGGATCTTATGTATATTTTCTATAATACAAATATATCGCTTTTTAAATAAGGCAACAAAAGAAAGTAATCATCATCATCATCATAAAAGAATAATTGCTAGCTATCCTTCAAGGTCAGCGTCCAAAAATTTCCTCCCTGAAGTTTTTCTCAATTCACATGAAGTTTCATAAATCACTTATTTCTTTATGCTCCCATAGGTTCTTATTTGTGCTTAATTAGTTCTGATATTTAGCATGGCCAATTGTGTCTTTCCCTTTCATTTGAGAGCAGGGACCATGACTTATAAATATTCATATTTCATAACACCAAGCACAGTTCCCACCATTTAGGAGGTAATTGTCAAAAGAATGAATAAATTGTGTTCTGGTGTAGTCACAAAAATATCAGATAGTTTTTTTTTTTTAAAGACTCTTCATGTCCTTTGGTGAGCAGTTTAAAAAATCATACTTTGGCCTATGTGATCCAGATCATGTGTTTTTGCTTCTTATGTAATCTGAAAGCAAAGGCCATACACCTAGCCCTCAAGCAGAATCTTTCTGGGCAAAATGAGAACAGCTTTCTGAAAAACAAACTTGGTACCGAGTGTGTAGGCACCACACAGATGTTGGCCAGGCCCTAGAAGAATCTGCATAGCGGAGTTCCCTTGGCACTCCTGTCCTGTTCTGCATCTGTACTACCTGTGAGCAAGCTTCCTCATTGTGTAGGGGAGCATTTGTGAAGTGTTTGCAAGTATTTTTTCATCTCCTGCAAGCAGACTGGGCTATGTCCTGATTTTGTTGGTATGATTGCTGAAAATAGAGTGGTCTATTAGAAAGTAGTGGTCACTGTCTGACGGATTTGCTTCTTGCAACATTAGTGTCATGGTGATGGATTAGGAGACTCTCCAAAGTGGAAAGGCATGTTTCCACAAATAATTTTGTATAAACATAAATTCACTTGCCAACATGACTTATTTCCCTTTTATTTTTTAATGTATTATCCGTAATATTTGCCATGCATCTTTCAGCACACATGTGGCCCTCTCTGGAAGGCTCTGATAAGTGATTCTAGCAGGGTCAGAGGAAAATTGGTGTTGTCTTGTGCTCATATTTACAAAGCTTTCCCTCTGTTTCTGAGCTGCTTGCAGGATGGGAGGGGAAGGCAAGAACCATAAGGCAGGACCGAGCAACCTCGCTGGGCTAGGAAAGCCCTGAGAGGAATCTCTTTTTACTAGAAAGGTGGATCTGCTTAGTGATTTGAAAACTCCCTGCCTTCATTTCATCTTTCACTGAAAAATTAAAGGATT
>NW_012103098.1:1011754-1012979 GCF_000951045.1 Mandrillus leucophaeus | reverse complement strand
TTGAGCCACCGCGCCCGGCCAGGATTGTTTTTTATGTTGCCTTTTGACATCTAGAAGAACCAAATCAAGAAATGCACGATTTCTCCCACTAAGGCTGGACTCAACAGCTGACATAGCTGAACTGTGATGTGTTTTCAGGGACTGGGGCTAAAAATCTCTTTCCATTAAGGTCATTCCATTAAGTATTTCAGAAAAATGCATTTAGTTGGAGACAAGGCTTTCCTGCACAAGAGAAGAAATATATTAGGAAGCTTGCCCGATAGGGCAACAAACCCAAGGGACCCAGAGACCTGAGAGACTGGGATACCATTGGGGAAGGACCAAAGCTAGTAAAAAGCATGAGTGACCCAGACATTCTAATAGACAGAAGAGACACACACTCATGGCCCCTTTTCTACATTTCTGATTTCACTTAACTCTGGCTCTATGGATGCCCATCTATCTATTGGTTTTGCTGCCCAGGATTCATTCCCCCTTCTGCTGGTAGCTGCTTTGATTTTGCTTGGGGAAGGCTTTGTTCATGACTCTTAGATTTAGGTTTGGATGATGTTGACTTCGCCTCTGACCTTAAGAGTGGGAATGTGGCCCGAACCTGCCAACGGAAGCCTCATCCTTTCTAGACCCCACTGACCAGTATAGAAATGGATCAGCAGCTGACCCAGTTGGCAGATGCTCAATTATTGCATGTTGGATGATTTCAGAAATTTTCCTTCTGTACATGAAGGACTTTCTTGGTTCCATCTTATAAAAATCTCCCCAGCAACATTCCTTCCATTAGGCTTGATGTTTCTCCCTTTTGTTATTATTTTTCAGTGTCAGAGAATTTGCAATGTAGTCAAATTAACATAAACACAATATTGTAGCAGCCTGGGGGGTTAAAGATAGTTAACCAACTGGGAGAATCATTCATTGTCTAGCATAATACTCAGATAAATGTGAAGGTGGGGTGCTTTTGGTTGAGCATTCTAAGATAAATGAATCTTCTAAGAAATGAGACTTGCAAACTGGAGTTCAGTGGATTGCTTCAGCCAGATCTGGTTAGCAGTAAATGTCATTAGCTTAAAATGTTTTCTCTTACCTCTGTTGTCTGTGATAAGATGAGTCTCCTAAAAGGGAAAATGCTGTTCTTTCACATTTTAACTCCTCCTGGGGGTGTTAAAGCCAGCTGAAGTCAGGCTTCCTGCAAGCTACATTAAGCTTGTGTTTCTCCAGGCCAGAAGGGAAA
>NW_012103098.1:1008653-1010959 GCF_000951045.1 Mandrillus leucophaeus | reverse complement strand
AGCCTCCAGAGGAGCTGGGAATACAGGCATGAGCCACTGCACCCAGCTCTTAAAATATGCTAGTTTGATGGAATTTTTCTAATATTCCTGCTTGCCCCGCCCCTCCACACTATAGTATTGATGTTCAAGATGAAGATTTGCAAGATTTTGATATTGAAAAATGAGTCTGATTTTCTCTTTTGAGATTATTATTTTTACAATGAGTTCTATGGTGGTGTTGTCAAATCATTCTTTAAATTTTCAGGAAACACTTTATGAAACAGTTAATCAAGTACAAGTCAATAACATTAAAAAACAAAAGAACAAGAAGAAAGAAAAAAGTAGTGGTGATGATGGAAACTATTTTAGATTTTGAAAAGACTAGATTTTAGAAATGAAATGGTCAATCAGACTTTATATGGATCCTAGTTCAAACAAATAACTATAAAATACATTTTGGGCAGAAATGGGAGAAATTTGAATATTGTCTAAGAATTAGGTGATATTAAGAAATTGTTGTTAATTTTGTTAGGTGTAAAAATGGTTTTGTGGCTCTAAGATGTCCTTATATTTTCGAAATGCTTGCTAAAGTATTTAGGGATGAAATGTTATAATCTGTATTTTTTTTTTAAAGACTAGGCAAATATGGCAAAATGTAAGTCTACATGATGGTTATACAGAATTAAATAGACAATCTTCTATTTGTATGCACATTTGAAGATTTTATAATACAAAGGCTTTTTGAGAAGGACACATAAATTGCCAATGGATTTCTTTACTATATCTGTTTACTTTTTGGTTTTATTATTATTATTATTTTTTAGAGGCAGAGCCTTGCTATGTTGTCCAGGCTGAACTTGAACTCCTGGGCTCAAGCAGTCCTCCTACCTTAGCCGCTGAAGTAACTGGGATTACAGGCATGCACCACCTCCCCAGCTTCTACATCTATTTTAAGGAACCAATATGGGCACCATCTCTGATGAAAACTGTGGAAGAAAACTCCAAATATAAGTTAGGTAGATTTAAATGAGCTTTAAAAAATATTATCAGCTACTAGAATATAAAATGATGCAGCATTTATATGTAAAAAGTTCATGAAGCTTTCTTAATTCATTTATCCCCACCCATGTGGGGATAAAATAATAATAAAAGCATTGCCTGTTGAAGGAATAAAATTTTGTCTCTTAAATTGAACTTCATGAAAATTATTTAAAGTACTTCTAGATATAATAGGTTCACCAGAAATAGTTCTCATTTGCATGAGAGCATTTCCTATAAATGAGCAGAAGGTAATGTGTCCATTGTAAAAAAAAATACAGATAATCCATTAGGAGAAAAAAAGTCCCATAATTCCACCCCATTATTAATATGTTTGTATAGTTCTATCCAGTACTTTCTTTGAGCATAGGTATGTATCTGTATTTTTTTCCTTCCTTTCTCCCTTCTCCCTTTTTTCACACTACCATTAAATGTGAAAATAAAACCAGAAATAGGAAAAAGTGGCTACACCTAAGAGTGAAATCCACTTGCGATGAAAGCACTCCATTCCCAGAGTAAAGCAGTCTTTGCTTTGGTAATTTATGTTTTCTTTTAACAGTCCTATGACTTTCATTTTTATTTTTTTACTTATGATTGACACAAAATAATTGTACAAATTTATGGGGTACAATGTGATGTTTTGATACATGTATAATTGTGTAATGATGACAGTTTAATTAACATATCTATTGTCTTAAACATGTAGTATTTCTTTGTGATAAGAACATTCAAAAACCTCTCTTCTAGCTATTTTGAAATACACAATACAATGTTTTTAACTCTAGTGATCTTTCTATGCAACAGACCACCAGAACTTATTCCACCTGTGTAACTATAGCTTTGTACCCATTGACCAATCTCTCACCTTCCCCCGCTTCTCCCCATCCTCCCATCCTCTGCTAACCACTATTCTGCTTTCTACTTCTATAAGAACAACTTTTTAGACTCCACATATAAATGAGACCTTGTGGGACTTATTTTTGTATGCCTAGCTTACTTAGTTTAAAAACATTTTCCAGGTTCATCCATGTTGCCACAAATGACAGGATTTCACTTTGTTATTATAGCTGAATAGTATTCCATTGTGTGTGTGTATGTGTGTGTGTGTGTGTGTAAACTATAATATGTATATATACGTACTATAGTTTCTTTATCTATTCTTCTGTTGATGGACATTTAAGTAGATTCCATATCTCAGCTACTGTGAATAGTGCTGCAGTGAACAAAGGAGTTCAGATATCTCTTGAACATACTGATTTAATTTCCTTTGGATATATACCCTGTAGTGG
>NW_012103098.1:1006045-1008603 GCF_000951045.1 Mandrillus leucophaeus | reverse complement strand
AATGTGATGTTTTGATACATGTATAATTGTGTAATGATGACAGTTTAATTAACATATCTATTGTCTTAAACATGTAGTATTTCTTTGTGATAAGAACATTCAAAAACCTCTCTTCTAGCTATTTTGAAATACACAATACAATGTTTTTAACTCTAGTGATCTTTCTATGCAACAGACCACCAGAACTTATTCCACCTGTGTAACTATAGCTTTGTACCCATTGACCAATCTCTCACCTTCCCCCGCTTCTCCCCATCCTCCCATCCTCTGCTAACCACTATTCTGCTTTCTACTTCTATAAGAACAACTTTTTAGACTCCACATATAAATGAGACCTTGTGGGACTTATTTTTGTATGCCTAGCTTACTTAGTTTAAAAACATTTTCCAGGTTCATCCATGTTGCCACAAATGACAGGATTTCACTTTGTTATTATAGCTGAATAGTATTCCATTGTGTGTGTGTGTGTGTGTAAACTATAATATGTATATATACGTACTATAGTTTCTTTATCTATTCTTCTGTTGATGGACATTTAAGTAGATTCCATATCTCAGCTACTGTGAATAGTGCTGCAGTGAACAAAGGAGTTCAGATATCTCTTGAACATACTGATTTAATTTCCTTTGGATATATACCCTGTAGTGGGATTGGTGGATCATATGGTAGTTCTATTTTTAATTTTTTTTTTCTTAGAAACATAGTCTTACTCTGTCACCCAGGCTGGAGTGCAGTGGCTATTCACAGGCACTATCATGGTACACTACAGCTTTGAACTCCTAGGCTCAAGCTATCCTCCTGCCTCAGCTGCCTGAGTAGCTAGAATTACAGGCCCATGCCACTGTGCCCTGCTGTTAGTTTTAATTTTTTGAGGAATCACCATACTGCTTTCTTCCTCATTTGTTGAGAGTTTTTATCATGAAGGGATGTTGAATTTATAGTATTTTAAAGATATTTTTAAGAATTCTTATATGTGAGGGCTATTAGCCCTTTGAGGGCTGAGTTGCAAATATTTTCCCTCGTCTGCCAGTTATTATTTTAAATCTTTCACAACTTTATTATTGTACTTGGTCACATTTATGAAGACTTCATATAATTACAAACAGTTATAATAAGGCAATTATCACAATGCAAAGGAATCTATCAGCATCTCTTGAATATGATATTATTATTGCTGGGCACAAATATATAGAGATAAATCTAGTAACCATAATTTTTAAAAATCAAGGCATAATTTGCACATAATAAAATGCACAAGTCTAAAGTACTCAGTTTTTAAAATTTTGGCAGTGGTATTCACTTGTGCAAAAACCACCTAAACCAAAATTTGGAATATTTGTATAACCCCAGAAAATGCCGTTTCTAGGCAATTACCCAATGCCTCCCAACTGAGCAAGCATTTTCTAATTTCCCACCAATAGTTTTTGTTTGTTTCTGGACTTCACATATTTTAGAATCATTATAGTACATACTGTTTTGTACCCAGCTTCTTTCATTCAAGCATAATGTTTTTGAGATTCATTCATGTTGTTCGTTGGATTCATTCATGTGTTAACAGTTCATTTTTAGTGCTAAATAGTATTCCATTACATGAATATACCACTATTTGTTTATCCAAAGACTTGTTAATGGACAGTTGGATTGTTTTCATTTAGGGACTAGGAGCATTTATGTATAACTTGTAGGCATGTGTTTTCATTTTTTCTGAGTAAATACCTAGGAATTTCTGGATTATAGGGTAGGTATATAAGAAATTGCTCTAGTGTTCCTCAAGATGGTTGTACTCTTTTACACTCCCATTGGTGATACATAAGAGTTCTAATTGCTCCACATCCTCGCAACACTTGATATTGTCCACCTTTTTAATTTTAACTATTCTAGGGGTGTGTAGTGATAACTCATTGTGAATTTAAATTCATATTTTCCTCTTAAGTAATGATGATGAGCATCATTTCATGCACTTTTGTTTTTTGCCATAGATCTTCACTTTGTGAAGTGTTTGTTCAAATCTTTTGTCCATTTGTAAATTGTGTATTTTGTATTTTCTTACTATTGAGTTGTAGGAGTTCTTTATATGTTCTAGATATGTCTTTTATTAAATATTGTTTTAGTTTTCTATTTTTCTTTTCTTTCTTTTTTTTGAGACAGAGTCTTGCTCTGTCGCCCAGGCTGGAGTGCAGTGGCGTGACCTTGGCTTACTGCAAGCTCTGCCTCCCGGATTCACGCCAGCCTCCTGCCTCAGCCTCCTGAGTGGCTGGGACTACAGGTGCACACCGCCACGCCTGGCTAATTTTTTTTTGTGCTTTTAGTAGAGATAGGGTTTCACCGTGTTAGCCAGGATGGTCTCTATCTCCTGACCTTGTGATCTGCCCACCTTGGCCTCCCAAAGTGCTGGGATTACAGGCATGAGCCACTGTGCCCGGCCTATTTTTATTTTCTTACAGTGTTTTTCAAAGAACAGATGCTTTTAATTTTGATGAAGTTCAAATTATCAGTACCTTCTTTTTTGGTTAGTTTTTAATTGTATCTAGTCTGAGAAATCTTTGCCTATACTAGGG
>NW_012103098.1:1003940-1005995 GCF_000951045.1 Mandrillus leucophaeus | reverse complement strand
TTGTGAAGTGTTTGTTCAAATCTTTTGTCCATTTGTAAATTGTGTATTTTGTATTTTCTTACTATTGAGTTGTAGGAGTTCTTTATATGTTCTAGATATGTCTTTTATTAAATATTGTTTTAGTTTTCTATTTTTCTTTTCTTTCTTTTTTTTGAGACAGAGTCTTGCTCTGTCGCCCAGGCTGGAGTGCAGTGGCGTGACCTTGGCTTACTGCAAGCTCTGCCTCCCGGATTCACGCCAGCCTCCTGCCTCAGCCTCCTGAGTGGCTGGGACTACAGGTGCACACCGCCACGCCTGGCTAATTTTTTTTTGTGCTTTTAGTAGAGATAGGGTTTCACCGTGTTAGCCAGGATGGTCTCTATCTCCTGACCTTGTGATCTGCCCACCTTGGCCTCCCAAAGTGCTGGGATTACAGGCATGAGCCACTGTGCCCGGCCTATTTTTATTTTCTTACAGTGTTTTTCAAAGAACAGATGCTTTTAATTTTGATGAAGTTCAAATTATCAGTACCTTCTTTTTTGGTTAGTTTTTAATTGTATCTAGTCTGAGAAATCTTTGCCTATACTAGGGTGATGAAGTTATTTCTCTTATGTTTTCTTCTAAAAGTTTTATAGTTTTAGCTTTTAAGCTAATATCTACAATCCATTTCATTTACTTTCTGTGGACAGTGTCATGCAAGGGTTGACGTTCATTTTTTTTTTTAACACAGATATACAATTGTACAAAAACTATTCTTTCTCCATTGAATTACCTTGGACTCTTTGTTCAAAATCAATTGACCAGGTAAGTATGAGGGTCTGTTTCTGGGATCTCTATTCATTTTATTTACCTTTATGTCTATGCCTAAATCAATACATTGTCTTGATGATTGTAGTTTATAATATGTTTTAGAGTTGAGTCATGTAAGTCTTCCAACTTTGTTCTTTTTCAAGATCATTTTGTCTACTTTAGGTTCTTTATATTTCCCTATGCATTTTAGAATCACCTTGTCAACTTACACAAAAATGACTCCTGGAATTTTGCTTGGGCTTAGGGTGAATTAAATTGGGAAAATGGACATCTTAACAATATTGATGATATCTCTCTGTTTATTAGGTCTTATTTAATTTATCTCAAGAATGTTTTGTTGTTTTCAGTATAGAAGTTTTGTATATCTTAGATTTATTTATTCCTACCTGTTTGGTGTCTGTTGCTAATATTATGCTATTTTTAAATTTCACTTTTTAATATGATTTGGATTTGTATCTATGTCCAAATCTCATGTTGAATTGTAATCCCCAGTGTTGGAGGAAGGGTTGGGCGGGAGGTGACTGGATCATGGGGGTGGATTTCCCCCTTGCTGTTCTCGTGATAGTGATTGAATTCTCATGAGATCTGTTTATTTAAAAGTGTGTAGCACCTCCCCTTTTGCTGTTCTCTGCCTTCTCTGGCCACGTAAGACATGTCTGCTTCCCTTTTGCCCTCTGCCATGATTGTAAGTTTCTTGAGACCTTCCTAGCTATGCTTCCTGTGTATCCTGCAGAACTGTGGGTCAATTAAATCTCTTTTCTTTATAAATTACCCAGTTTCAGGTAGCTTTTTATAGCAATGTGAGAACAGACTAATACACTTTTGTTTGTTACAAATATATAGAAGTTCAGTTGCTTTTTACATATTGGCTTTGTATCTGTGACCTTGCTAAGTTCACTTATTAGTTCTAGTAGATTTTTAAAAATCTATATTTTTGTAGATTCTACAAGGTTTTCTATGTACACAATCATGTCATCTGCAAATAATAAAAATTGTACTTCTTCTTTTCCAATCTTTTCCTTGCCATATTGAACTGGTTAAGATTTCCAGTCCAAAGTTAAATACAAGTGGGAAGCCTTATTCTCAGTTGTAGGGGGAAATTATTCAATGTTTCACCATTAATATGATGCTATCTGTAGGTGCTTTTGGCAGATGATCTTTATCAAACTGAGGACATTCGCTTCTATTCCTAGTTTTAAGCTATTTTTAAAAATCTTAAATTTGCATTGAAGTTTTCAATTTTATTTTGCATATATTAAGAGGAGC
>NW_012103098.1:986613-1002561 GCF_000951045.1 Mandrillus leucophaeus | reverse complement strand
GGCCCACTTATCGTTCTTTTAATGTCTATAGGCTTCATAGGGATTTCTCTCAGCTCTCTCAGACCTTCTACCCTAACCTTAGACTTAGGAGAGTAGTTACATTTTCATGATGAATGCCTGGAGTCCTTTAAAGTAGGGGTCTCCAACCCCTAGGCCATGGACTGGTCCTGGTCCATGGCCTGTTAGGAACCAGGCCATACAGCAGGAGGTGAGTGGCAGGCGGGAGAGCATTACGGACTCAGCTCCACCTCCTGTCAGATCGGTGGTGGCATTAGATTCTCATAGGAGTGTGAGGCCTATTGTGAACCGCACATGCGAGGGATCTAGGTTGTGTGCTCCTTATGAGAATCCAGTTAATGCCTGATGATCTGAGGTGGAAAAGATTCATCCCCAAACCACTCCACCACCCACAGGTCTGTGAAAAATTGTCTTTCATGAAACCGGTCCCTGGTGCCAAAAAGATTGGGGGCCGCTGCTTTAAAGGTGTTTCTCAGAGTTATCTGCCCTGACACCAGCCTTTGGCGGACTGCTGCCTTGTAGTTGGGGAAAGTCTCTGCCTTGCAAACAGAGGAAGACTCTGTTTGCAATGGAGGGATGTTTGTCAACAACTTTGCCTTATCCCCAGCCTTTAGTACACCACCGCCCTGTGCTCAGTGCAGACTGTGGGAGAGACTCAGCAGGTGAGCGGAGACTTGCTTTATTGCTCTATGAATGGGTGTGCTCAGAATTCTAATCTATCATGCCAGTTCTCATGCAGCCATCAAAAGTTCAGATAGTTTCCTTTTATCTCCATCTAAGATGAATGGATTTCTTTTGTACCTGCTTCTCCACCAAAGGTTTTGTAAGTTTCCAACTTGTTCTCTCTCTCTCTCTTTTATGAAACAGAGTCTTCTCTGTTGCCCAGGCTGGAGTGCAGTGGTATGATCACAGTTCACTGCAGCCTTCACCTCCCAGGCTCAAGCCATCTTCCCATCTCAGCCTTCCAAGTAGCCAGAACCACAAGCATGTGCCACCACACATGGCTAATTTTTATTTTTATTTTTTGTAGAGACATGATCTCCCTATGTGGCCCAGGTTGGCCTTGAACTCCTGGGCTCGAGTGATCCTCCTGTCTCAGCCTCCCAAAAGTGCTGGGGTTACTGACGTGAGCCATCACACCTGCCTGTTCCCATTTTTTATTGTGACAGTGATGGTCTTTTGAAATGATAACTGGAAGTCTGTTATTTGTCATTTGACTTTGCTTAAAATATTTTTCAGTAACCATACTTTATGTGATTTAAACTTCTCTATGTAATTTAACTTTTTTTATGACTTCTAGATTTGAGGTCACAGTTAGATAGGTGTTTCTCATTCCAAGTTTTAAAAGGAATTCTCTCATGTTTTCTTCTAGTATATTTTTGGTATTTGTATTAGGGAAAGGGAATTGTTTCTTTATATTCAAATCTTATATCCAAATGAAATTTTCCCTGATGTGGGTGTGGTATAAACCAAAATTTAACTTTTCCAGATAGATATCTAATCATCTCAACACCAAGTACAGTTCTCTTCCATTTTCATTGAGATTCTCCTTTAATCATATATTAAAGGCCTGTATAGTATTTATTGGGTTTATTTCAGGATTTTCTGTGCTGTTTTTGGTTATCGGTTTGTTTTTTGTTCTAATAATCTGTTCATTTTCCAGTATCACAAGGTTTAATTATTGACGCTTTATATCTTAATATTTGTTAGGTGTGCTGTCAAGTCAAATCCATGGCTGTAGTCACCCTAAAAGCAGCAGCAAGGGAATTCCTACGAGGGACTGCCTGAGATGGGGCCAGTTGGGATTTCAAAGAAAGAAGCACTGAATACTAGGATGATCAGTCCAGAGCATTCATTAGGGGAACTTGCATATAGAGGAGTCTGCTGCAGATCCTCGAGTCAGACAGTGAGACAAGGGATGTTCTACCTAGGTGTGTATGCCTTGAGGGGGTCGGGTTATGGGGTTTTATATGAGAGTTTAAGGAATCTGGTTCAGGATGGGGGCTAGTATCTACATGTTTCGAAAAGGGTTATGTTTTCAGTGTTTTTGAGCAACAACCTGAGCAGCTTTATCAGTGCCCGAGAATGTTCCAGGCCCCTGGATGGGTTCAAGCCTGCAGGGAACATGCAGTCGGCCAGGTCACAGAGTGGTCAAGGCACTCTGTTTCCAGATCAGGACACAGAAGGAAAGTGTATGTGTGCCGCAGGGAGCTGTGTGGGGTTCACTGGGGAACCTATAGTAGGCAGTAGGCCTAGTCTTCCATTGTTTGATTTCTTTTTCAGGATTTTCCCAAGTATGTTAGTTGTTTTTTCCATGTGAACTTTAGAGTCGTGTGTTCTAAAGCAAAGTTATTGATCATTTTTATTAAATCATTTTAAATGTAATTTAGAGATCACTGATATTATGTATATATTATCTAAGATAATGATATATTTCCTTTCATTCAGGGCATCTTTTCTGTCCTCTAATGGTATTTAAAATTTTTCGTACACATTTCTTTTAAGTTTGCCTCTAGGCATTTTGTCTTTCTTGTTACTACTACAGCATATGAGGTATTTTTTTCCCATTATATCTTCTAACTAGTTGTGGTATATATATGTATACATGAAAGCTATTAACTTCCACATATTCAGTGCGCACCACAATATCTGTTTAAATTCTCACACTGGTTTTTCAGTTGATTCTTTTTGATTTTCTAGGTGCACAATTAGACAATCTTCAAATAATGATAGTTTTATCTCCTCTTTCCAATTTTATGACTTTAGTTTTCTTTATTTTTTCCTGCTATCAAATTACATAGACTAGTACATTAAGTAGGTACATCAAGTAAGCACGTTATTTTATGTGAAATGATGAAGAGCTAGTTGGCATCCTTATATTGCACTAGTTTTGATCAGAATGCTTCTGGAGTTTCCTCATTAAGCATTTCAAGCTGAGATACATTTATGCTATTACATTAAGGAAGTATTTTTTTGAATCCTATATTACCATGTATTTTTTTGATTCAAGAATAGTTGCTGTCTGGTTAAAGGGAATATGACATACCTTAAGGGACTGATGAGAATCCAAGCTCTCCTTGCTGGGCCACAAATCATAATTGAGAGTTATGCCTTGGGAAGGTAATATAGATTACTTTCCTTATAACTATGATTTTACATTTGTTGAAGCTTATTTAATCTTTAACTGCCCATCCACTTAGCCTCATAAGACCTTTCTTTTTTATAATAATTATTGTTTTAAAATTTAGACATTGTACTGTTTATTTTTATAACATAATAAGTTGCATTGTTTAATTTACAATGTGTTATATTCTGTTAAGATATAATGAGAAAATAGTGGTGGTTAATAAAGAAGATGTGATAGATGTTGTCATTCAGTGTGCCATTTAAGATTAATGTGTATCATCATATGAATTATAGATATGCAATTCCAATGTATAATTTCAGTTGTGTTGTATATTCTGGGTTGTAATCATCACATAACTCAGTGTATCTATATATATTTATAAGTTTATATGCAAAAATATAAACTTGCAAAAGCAAAAACCAAACAATAAAAAAATTTTTAAAAGAATAGTTGCTGAATTTTGACAAGTGTCTCTTCAGCATTTATGGAGAGAATCTTATTAGTTTTCTTTGTTAATTATTAATATTATTTCAGGATGAATTATATTAAAAGATTTCCTACTATTGAACCATTCTTGAATTTTTGAATCAATCTTACTTTGTCATGATAAATTATTCTTTCAATGTGTTGCTAGATTCTATTTGCTAATATATAATTTGGGGATTTGTAGCACCGTAAGTGAGATGGGTCTATAGTTTTTGTTTTGTCTGTAGGCATATGTGTGCTTCCTTTATAATTTTTTATAATGTTTCTAATCATTAGTTTCTGCCTTTAACTTCACCTAGTCCTTCATTAAGCTTTCCTATAGTGCCCTTTTTCTAAATTTTGGGGTCAAATGTCTATTCATTGGTTGTCTTTTATCATTTTTATTGCTATAAACATTTAAAGATATGAATTTTCCTCTGAGTACTGCCTTAGCTGCATAACCTTTTATTTAGTCCTTAAAATATTTTTATTCCCTAGGAAACTTACAATTTCTGTTTTGCATTATGATCAGAAAATATTGTCTATAGTGTTCATTTTTGGAGCTTTATTGAAATTTCTTTATAGTCAATTTCTGTGTTACACAAGCATTTGAAAAGAATAAATGTTCTCCATTTTTGGGGCAGAGTATTAAAAAGATATCAATCAGATCTATCTCATTAATTGTGTTATTTAGAACTTCCATATTATATTTTTTGGTCCACTGGGTCTAACATGGTGAGTTCGTCTTTCCCAGTAATAGCATTTCTATTTCTCTAGTTTTTATGTCTGTTGTTCTACGGTATTTGATAAATAAATATTTATAAATATTATATCTTCATTGTAAACTCCATCATTTTAGTTTATTATTTTCCTAACCTAAGCTTATCTAGGTTTCAGCCACCATTTTAGTGTCATAAAATGTTTTTCTTTGTCTTTTTAAATGCTTTTTGGCAGTAACTTTACCTTGTTTCTTATTTAAAATTACAATTCCTGCTTTCTTTTTGTTTGCATTTTTTTGGCTTTTCTTTGCCCTTTCTTTTTCCTCTGTGAATGATCTTGTTGAAAGTATGCTCTTTGTAACAGAACATAGAATAAGGCTTTACTTTTTGCTATTCAATTTGAAATTCTTTGTAAAAAGGAGAATTAAGTGAGACTCTGTTTCTACAAAATAAAAAATAAAATAATTAGGCATGGTGGTGTGCACCTAGGCTACTCAGCTGGGTGCACCCACCTGAGTGCACCCAGCTACTCAGGAGGGTGAGGTGAGAAGATCGCTTGAGCCCTGGGAAGTCAAGGCTGCAGTGAGCTGTGATCTCGCCACTGCACTCCAGCCTGGGCGACACAGCGAGACTGTCACAAAACAAAACGAAAAGAATTAAACCCATCAAAAAAATTTTAATCTTTTTGGTCTATGTGGTATTTTTTTGGAATAAATCTTTCAGTATATGGGCTATTTTTGTTTTGTTTTGTTTTTTGCTTTTTTTCCTCTCTGTAATTCTTTCGATGTTTAGGAAGGTATGGATTTTTGTTCTGATAGTTTTAATTTCTATGATACTCTTAATTATTTCTTTGAGCAGTATCTATTTAACAATATGTAATGAGCTATGATAAGATTAAAATTCTCTCTCTCTCCCTCCGTTTTTCCATCTCATACCTAACTTTAGACAACAATGCCATCTTTTTTAGTGTTTAACATTGTGCCGTGACATAATAAACTTTATAGAATTTAAATGATATCTTTTTTTTTTTTCTTTTTTTTGAGACGGAGACTCGCTCTGTCACCCGGGCTGGAGTGCAGTGGCCGGATCTCAGCTCACTGCAAGCTCCGCCTCCCGGGTTTATGCTGCCTCAGCCTCTGGAGTAGCTGGGACTACAGGCGCCCGCCTAATTTTTTGTATTTTTTTAGTAGAGATGGGGTTTCACCGTGTTAGCCAGGATGGTCTCGATCTCCTGACCTCGTGATCCGCCCATCTCGGCCTCCCAAAGTGCTGGGATTATAGGCTTGAGCCACTGCGCCCAGCCTAAATGATATCTTTTGACACTTAGCTACTTCAGATGTGACAATCAACAACTTATCTTGCTCCTACCTTCTTTTCCTCTTTTACTTTTCCATATTTTAGATACCTTACCTCTCTGCATTGTCTAAGTAATAGTTACATTCTATTGTGTTCCTATAATCCACATTTGTTTGGTCTTAATTTTATACTGAAATACATTCATCAATCACCTACAGTTCTTTTGCTGTTGTTCTCCAGGCATCTCTTGTTGAGCTAAAATTTGTGTTTTTATAGCCTTTGCAAGAAGATCTCATGTATAGAGCATTATCTGAGATTTTCCTTGTTTACCACCATTTGTTTGAAGCCTTTACAGTAGAAAGTTAGTTTGATTGGATATAAAATACTTACGTCACACTTTTTTTTCCCTTAAGAATACTGTAGGAATTACTCCATTATCTTTTGGCCTTCAATGTTGTTATGCAGACTTCTGAAAGCCAGCCTGATCTTCCACTTATAAGCAACTTGGTACTTTTGCTAAGCTATCCAAAGGATTCTTTCTTTATCTTTAAAATTCAATTTCTTTCTCAAGGCTAACCATTCAGGATAAGCTTTCCCTAATATACATCATGTCATTTCTCTATGTAGAGTCATGTTTTCTTATATTTCCATGAAATTTTCTTGAGTTATATCTTCAAATATTTTCTATATTCTCATTATCTTGGTTTCCTTCTTTGAAGACAACCATGCATATATCAAATGGCTTTGGCCTGTCCTCAATGTCTCATTTTCTAGCTATTATTTTAACTCTTCCGTTATTTCCATTTTATTTTGTTTGCTTTTATAGTTTCTATTCTCTACTTCCCTTAGTTGTTTTTTTTTTTCTTTCTGGTAGTTATTCTCCATTTCATCCTTTCCAATTTTATCTTTATTTCTTTGCTGATTTCATCAGTTTTGTGTAATTCTTCCCAGATTCCACCAGCTTCTGTGTCATCCCCTTCTGTGCTGTCTGTCATCTTTGAGTTCCTGCATTTCTGTGTTGTGATCTTTCATCAGTGAGGAGGATTGCTTCTTATGCTCTTAAAGTTGGTGAAATCAATGGTTACAATTTTTGTCTGCTCCATAGTAACATTTTTTTTCTGATGAGTGTTCTTTGTTCTTTGGTAAGTGTTGCTATTCTTTTTATTTTATTTATTTTTTATTTTTTTTATTATACTTTAAGTTCTAGGGTACATGTGCATAACATGCAGGTTTGTTACATATGTATACTTGTGCCATGTTGGTGTGCTGCACCCATCAACTCGTCAGCACCCATCAACTCGTCAGCAGCTATTCTTTTCACATTAAAAATATTTACTGTACTGATGCTGGGCCAGTTGTTTCTCTTCTTCCTCCTCTTCCTTTTTCTCCTCTTTTTTTCCTCATCTTCCCCCTCTTTATTCTTTTCCTCCTTCCTCTTCCTCCCCTTCCCTGTTCTCACTCATTATTGAACTTCTTGATTTCCTAGGTTACTAACTTTGCAGGAGCTTTAAGTATGTGCATATGGATAGGACACAGTACAGGGGAACAAGCTGAGCTAGCCTTCCTTCATAACCCACAGACTTCCTCCTTTTCTGCTGTCATGACAGTCTCTTCAATGATTCTCCCACCTCAGCCTCCTGAGTAGCTGGGACTACAGGCGTACACAACCCCGGCTAATTTTTGTATTTTTTTGGAGACAGGGTTTCACCGTGTTGCCCAGGCTGTTCTCCAACTCCTGGGCTCAAGCAATCCTCCCACCTTGGCCTCCTAAATTGCTGGAACTACAAACATGAGCCACCACACCTGGCCAAAATTCAGCATTTAAAAAATAGTTGTTATCAGTGAAAACAACTCAATGAAGGGAAGGCTGCAAATGCATGCATTGTAAGGAGGTCAGGAGCCACTGCCTGGGCCATACCACCTGGTTTGGGCCTGCTAATGTGGTCATGTTTCTCAATTTAAGAGACATGTATCACTTCCTGCTGATGGGACATCCACTCCAGCCCTAAAGAGCGACCTCTTCCCCTGCCTTGCTCTTTAGCTTCCATAGGTCTTCCTTTCCTACCAGGTTATGATTTTAGAAACAGGTGATCACATGCAAACCATCCTTTTGAAACATCTGCATTGTTTGAATGTTTCACATATTAATACCTCCTGACATACCATCTTCCACCCTACATGCTTTTTGTAAAGATTCCTCTGACAGCTTCAAAAACAGCGTTTGATGTGGCGTTGTTATAGTGTCTTCCTTTTCCCTCCTTCTCTTCCTTCAACCGGCATCCTCCCACAGGGATGTAACTGAGGATTCTCTTCAAAGAAACAGCTTCCCAGGTTCTCTTTTTCTTGGCAAATCAAGTGCTTTTGTAAAGGGTCTGTGTCTAGGGTAAGCCATAGACTAGGAAGAATGGGAAGAGGCAGGACCTGAGCAGAAAAGAATTCCAATCTGCTAACCTCCCGCTCTTCACCCCTTCATGCAGTTGATGCTTATTGAGCTTCCACAACATTTAAGGCTTTGCTAACCCATTATGGTCATGTGATGAAGAAGGTGGACACATCCCATCCAGTGGGGGAGACAGTGTAAACAAATAACAAATAAATCAGTAGTGATAACTGTAAGGAAGAAAAACGAAGTAAGGTAACAGTTCAGAGGAGTGTGTGTGTGTGTGCTTCTTTTTCACCTGGGGTGTTCAGGAAAGTTTTCCCCACACAGGGGACTTCTGAGCAGGAATCTGAACTCAGTGAGAAACAATGTGGAGGAAGAGCAATCCGGGCAGAGGGCACAACACAAGCAAAGACCCGAGGTAGGAACAAGCTTGGCTTGTTCTGGAAACTCCAAGGAGAAGGAGGCTGGAGCATAGCAGGCAAGTGAGAGAGGGAGGGACAGGGAAGCTGCAGGGGTAGCCAAGGATCTTGGGTGCTCTGGTAAGGAGTCTGCATTTGAATTTGAAACAGAAGCCATTGGAGGATTTTGAGCAGGGAATTCTCAGGATCTGATTTTTGTTTTTGAAAAGATGGCTCTGGTTACTGCGGGAAGAAAGATGTATTTGAAGGGGAAAAAGGAGGAGGGATGACCCAGTAGGAGTCAGTCACACAAGTATAGGGATAAAATGATAAAGGTCTGGGCCAGGCCACAGTGGTAGGGGTACGGAGGGAAGGGTTCCCTGTGGCTTTGGCATGCCCAGGCAGAGTGAGAGCCAGAGTGGTAACTGGGTGCTGAAACGCTTGCTGTGTTTGCAGGATGAAGGCAATAAATAATACCTTTTGAATACTTAGCTGCATTATCCCATTTCATCCTCCTTAGGTTCGTGTGGTGTCAGTTCCTTGTTATCTATCCTTTCCAGTTGAGAAAAGGGTGTTCAGAGAGGTTAGGTAACTTCACTAACATCACACAGGTAGGATGAAGGTAAGCCACAATTTGAACTTAGGTTTGTGTGACCCCAGTCCATACTTCTGTAGGCTCTACACCTGTAAGAGAAGGCTTGTGCTTACAAAAAGTCCTCCATGGCTATGGGCATGAGAATCCTCCCAGAAGCTGATTAGAAATGTAGATGTCCCTCTGCCTCATGCCCCAACTTGGACTTCCTGAATCAGGACCTCTCAGGGTTTGAGAAACACTTCTGTAGGGGATCAAGGATTTTAAATGTCCTTCACATTTCACTCTAATGTCCACTCCCTCCACTCTAGCCCACGCCCCACTAGCTAAACTGTTACAAACACTATGAAAAGCTGTATTCTTATTGCTTTGAATAAGTAATATATTCACATAGCTCAAAAAATCAAAATGAGGCCGGGCATGGTGGTTCATGCCTGTAATCCCAGCACTTTGGGAGGCCGAGGCGGGCAGATCACGAGGTCAGGAGTTCGAGGTCAGCCTGACCAACATGGTGAAACCCCCTCTCTACTAAAAATAGAAAAATTAGTCAGGCGTGGTGGCTCGCGCCTATAATCCCAGCTATTCAGGAGGCTGAGGCAGGAGAATCGCTTGAACCCAGGAGGCGGAAGGTTGCAGTGAGCTGAGATCACACCACTGCACTCCAGCCTGGATGACACAGCAAGACTGCATCTGAAAAAAACAAAACAAAACAAAACCAAAAAAATTACAATGATATACATTGTAAACTGTCACTCTTACTCCTGTCTCTATCTCCTTTGTTCTCTCAATCTCTCAACATGGAATAACTATTAGCAGTTTCTTGTATATCTTCCATTGTTTCTTTAAGCAAATACAACAATGTCTTCTTATTTTTTCCCCTTCTGACAAAAAAGTAGCATGCCATATACACTGTTATGTACTCTGCTTCTAAAACAATTAATATATCCTAGTGATGTTTTCATCTCTGTATGTAGAAAGCCTCCTCACTTTTCAAAAACAGCTGCATAATATTGTATTGTGTAGATGTATCAGTTTCTTTAACCAATCATATACTGATAGTCAGCTGGGTTGTTTCCAGTCTTCTGCTCTTGAGGATAGTGCATGGATGAGTAACTGTATATGCATGTCATTCAGTAACTGGTATCACCCAGATCTCACCTTGAATTGTAATAATCTCCACGTGTCAAGGGAGGGACCAGATGGAGGTAATCAGATCATGGGGGCAGTTTCCCCTATGCTGTTCTCATGATAATGAGTCTCACAAGATCTGATGGTTTTGTAAGTATCTGGCATTTCCCCTGCTTGCACTCATTCTCTCTCCTACCACCCTGTGAAGAAATGACTTCTGCTGTGATTGTAAGTTCCCTGAGGCCTTCCTAGTCATGTGGAACTGTAAGTCAATTAAACCTCTTTTCTTTATAAATTACTCAGTCTTGGGTATTTCTTCATAGCAGTGTGAAAACAGACTAATACAGTAAATTGGTACCAGGAGTGGGGTGCTACTATAAGGATACCCAAAAATGTGAAAGTAACTTTGGAACAGGCAGAGGTTGGAACAGTTCAGAGGGCTCATAAGAAGACAGGAAAATGTAGGAAAGTTTGGAACTTCCTAGAGACTTGTTGAATGGTTTTGACCAAAATTTTGATAATGATATGGACAATGAAGTCTAGGCTGAGGTGGTCTCAGATGGAGATGAGGAACTTGTTTGGAACTGGATTAAAGGTCACCCTTGCTATGCTTTTGCAAAGAGACTGGCAGCATTGTGCCCCCAACCTAGATCTCTATTGAACTTTGAACTTGAGAGACATGATTGAGGGTATCTGGCAGAATAAATTTCTAAGTGACAAAGCATTTAAGAGGAAGCAGGGCATAAAGTTTGGAAAATTTGCAGCCTGACAATGTGATAGAAAAAAAAACCCCAATTTTCTGAGGACAAATTCAAGTCAGCTGCAGAAATTTGTATAAGTAACAAAGAGCTGAATGTTGATAGCCAAGACAATGGGGAAATATCTCCAGGGCATGTCACAGACCTTCACAGCAGCCCCTCTCATCACAGTCCCAGAGGCCAAAAATTGTTTTGTGGGCCAGGCCCAGAGACCCCCTGCTCTATGCAATCTCAGGACATAATGCCCTGTGTCCCAGCTGCTTCAGCTCCAGCCATGGCTAAAAAGGGCCAACATACAGCTTATGGCCGTTGCTTCAGAGGGTTCAAGCCCCAACCCTTGCTGCAGAGGGTTCAAGCAGTTTACATGTGGTGTTGGGTCTGTGGGTCCACAGGAGTCAATAATTGAAATTTGGGAACCTCTGCCTAGATTTCAGAGGATATATGGAAATACCTGGATGTCTAGGCAGAAATTTGCTGTAGGGGCAGAGCCCTCATACAGAACCTCTGCTAGGGCAGTGTGGTAGAGAAATGTAGGATGGGAGTCCCCACACAGAGTCCCCACTGGGGCACTGCCTAGTGGAGTTGTCAGAAGAGGGCCACTGTCCTCCAGACTCCAGAATGGTAGATCCACTGACAGCTTGCACTGCGCACCTTGAAAAGCTGCAGACACTCAATGGCAGCCCATGAAAGCAGACAGGAGCGGGGTTATACCCTGCAAAACCACAGGGGTTGAGCTGCTCATGGCTGTGGGATCCCCACCTCTTGCATTAGCAAGATCTGGTTGTAAGATATGGAGTCAAAGGAGATCATTTTGGAACTTTAAAGTTTAATGACTACTCTACTGGATTTCAAACTTGCATGGGGCCTGTTACCCCTTTATTTGGGGCAAGTTCTCTCATTTGGAATTCATGTATTTACCCAATGCCTGTACCCCTACTGTATCTAGGAAGTAACTAACTTGCTTTTGATTTTACAGGTTCATAGGCAGAAGGGACTTACTTTGTCTCAGATGAGACTTTGGACTTGAACTTTTGGGTTCATGCTGGAATGAATTAAGACTTTGGGGGAATGTTGGAAAGCTATGACTGCATTTTGAAATGTGAAGACATGTGATTTTGGAGGGGCCAGGGGCAGAATGATATTGTTTGGCTCTTATGTCCCCACTCAAATCTCACTTTGAATTGTAATAATCCCCACCTGTCAAGGACAGGACCAGGTGGAGGTAATTAGATTATGGGGGTGGTTCCCCCATGCTGTTCTCGTAATAATGAGTGAGTCCCACAAGATCTGATGGTTTTATAAGCATCTGGCAATTCCCCTGCTTGCACACATTCTCTCTCCTGATGCCCTGTGAAGAGGTACCTTTTGCTATGATTGTAAGTTTCCTGAGGTCTCCCCAGCCATGTGGAACTGTGAGTCAATTAAACCTCTTTTCTTTACAAATTAACCAGTCTTGGGTATTTCTTCATAGTAGTGTGAAAACCGACTAATACAGTAACTGTAAGATAAATTTCCAGAAGAGGAATTGCTGGGTTAAATGTGAAAGCATTTGCCATTTTCCTCCTTTTAAGTGAACCATTTTGCTTCCTCATCAGCAACATCTCAGCCTTTTAGCTGGTATTCCTTTCACAGTAGATATTTACCCAGATAGACCCAACACCCCCTTTACTATCCTGACATGAAATTCTGAGACAACATAACCTAATTAAAGTCAGAGTTTTAAAAAGACAATATGATGCCTTATTTGGTAATAGCAAAAAGAAGTAAAATAAAAGTAATTTATAATAAAATAAGAAGTATTTAACTATGTGAAATGCTTGCACAAGATTTAGCTACAAGATCTAATGACGTTATTAGCTGTTTGTGCTTGTGTGCAGACTAAGTGTAAATGCCACATCCCAAATGCAGACTGATTCAGGTGTGTGTGTTGGTAACTCAGGATCTGTGAGCACAGTTGCTGTTGGAGATTTTCCAAAATGAGAAATGGCAACAACAATAAATCAAACAAACCTCAAGCAACCAAACAACTTCTTGGTAAGGTTCTGAACAAAGGAGAAGACAACCATGCCTCTATTTATAATGTAATTGCATTCCTGGAAAATTTATTAAAGCCATGCAAAAACTCCTCTTATGTACAAAATAGCTTTTAGTGCTAGATTCAGATGGTTATAAATGGGGTTTTTCTCTTACCTGAATGTTCAGTGGGGTACTTGAAAGTCCTTGTATGGGTCTGTTCTGCCCCTATCCACTAAATGCCAGTAGCACCCCAAGTCATTATGACAAACAGAGAAAATCCCAACTAGCCCAGGCATAGTGGCTCACACCTGTAATCCCCGCACTTTGGGAGGCTGAGGCAGGCACATCACTTGAAGTCAGGAGTTCAACAACAGCCTGGCCAACATGGTGAAACCCTATTTCTACTAAAAGTACAAAAATTAGCCAGGCATGGTGGCAGGCCCCTGTAATCCCAGCTACTTGGGAGGCTGAGGCATTAGAGTCACTTGAACCTATGAGGTGGAGGTTGCAGTGAGCTGAGATTGTGCCACTGCACTTCAGCCTGGGCAACAAAGCAAGACTCTATCTCCAAAAAAAAAAAAAAAAAAAAAAAGTCCCAGCTGTTCAAAATGCCCCCAAGGGCAATGCCCTCTTGCGCACTGAGAACCACTGCTCTAGGGGCTCCTCCAGAATCCCTTTCATATGCCAGGATTAAGTGAATGCCTCTAGAACATTCACTTCTGTGTCATCATCTTTCACTTCTGTTCAAACACCTCCAGCAGCTCCTCATTGTTGCAGGACAAAGTGCGACATCCTCGGCTAGGTGGGACGGAGTGCATAGGTCTACCAATGAAAGTTTTATTTCTCTGGATTCCATGCTTCAACTAAGAGTTGGGTGTTGAAATGTAAGCTTTTGGGTGAAAATGGCAAGTAGCACCCAATGCCCTGGTACCGCATATGGCTTACTGGAAGGTGCTCCTAGTTCCTTATTCTCATGTAGCTGCAGGAACTCCCTGGTTCAAAGTGAGGAGATTCTCTTTAAGGGGTGTCTGTCTTTGGACAAGTGGCTAAATCCTTCTGGGCCTCAGTTTTCCTCTCCGTTAAAATAAGACTGCAAGACTAGATCGCTTACAGATCCCTTTCAGCACTGATTTTTGTGATTCTGGAAAGAATATTACAGTGTGTAAGTGGTAAGACCCCAAATCTTTGGACACTTTGAGTTCTGAGTGTATTAGTATTAGATAAATATTTTTTATTTTTGATATACTAGGAAATGGTTAGCAGGATCCATCTTAAACATAATGTGCATAATGTTCTCCCTAAGATAGCCTGTGTTACAAATGCTCAAAACACTGTCCTCCTGGGACTGGGACTTCCTGTGCCTGGCCTCTCATGCCTACTCTCTAGTTGCCCTGAAACAACGGCGAAATTCACTTGTGTCAGGTTGGCAATGCACAGTGACTTTATTATGAAATGTCTTCATGACCTTGGTGCCCAAGTGGTCTTCAGTATATAGTCCAGCAGTCAAGCGGTTGCTTAAATATGACTAAGCTGTATGATTTTGCCATGCCTCGATGTTCTCATGAGTTAATAGGCATAACAATAGTATGGGTGTCACAGGTACTTTTTCTTCATACACAGTATTTTTTTCCTCTTGTCAAAGTGTATAATTGTACACTTACCATTATGGTTTTTGTAGTAAAGCCTGTCCTCCTTGTAGTGTATAAACTCGGTGAGGGCAGGTCACCTGATTTGTTCACTACTGGCTTCCCAGCATGTCCTACTGTACCTAGCAATAGAAGCTGATTGACAGTTATTGACTGCATGAATGAGTGAAGGCATGAAGGGCTGTCATCATATAGAAAACACGTAGGCAACGGATGGTCTTACTAAGAGCATGCACTCACTCTTAGTTCATTCACTATGCTTTCATTTAGGAAGAACGATCCCGCTTTCTGACAGGAAAACACTTTTTCTCCTAACCCCCAATTTAAGGGTCCAACTCCTGGGACCCCTTGCCTCGGGGGTCAGGCCGCGCTTGGCTCGGTTTGGAAAGGGCTGGCATGCTTCCTCAGGCGGAGGGTATGCACAGAAGCGGAGAGTTCATTATAACCGGTTAGTCATCCAGAGAAGCTGTAGACACTGCCGTGGGCGGGGCGCACCTGGCGCTCCTGGAGTGGGGCCTGTTCCCTGCGTCACCCCTCAATGTGGGAGCGAGACCTGCTAGAGCCCAGGGGAGGTCGACTCTGCCCGCACTTGGGAAAAGCACCAAGAGCCTCTCGGTAACAGTCCTTCTCCCTTGCTGCCAACTCTGAGATCAAGCCCAACATCTGCAGGGGTAACTTTTTCCAGGGAGAACTGGAAAGGAGAGCCGGCCTGGATCCTAGCCGGACACCACCTGGCGGAAGCTGGAGCCCGCCCTTACTCACTTCCCTGCAACCTGAGGGTGCTGAGGCCGAGGGCGGGTGACGGGGCAGAAAGCAAAGCCTCGGCTGCAGAAAGGCATGCAAATAAGAACCCAGGCGTCTGATGCGCTGGGAGCCCCAGCGATGTTAGGAGCGCGCTCCTTGCTAGGGTCACCCGAGTTGCGCTTGGCCCGGCAAGGATGACTCAGCCTCACTCAGGTCGGTCTTTACCGCCAGCCCGCGCGAGGGCTCCACAAAGTTCCCAATCACACCCCAGACCACGCACGGGGGAGAGGGGTTTGGCAAGCTAGGTCCCGGGGTGCGGGCAGCGGCGAGAGAGGCGGGGGAAAGCCTGGTTCCCCGGACGCGCAGGGGTTTCCCCGGCTTCCTTTCTCCTCGCCCCTGCTTCTGCAGGCGGCGAGAAGGCGCCTCCTCCGGCGCTCACTGCCTCCTGCCCAGTGCGGTGGGCGCCGGAGTGGGGAGCAGGCAATCCCCCAGGCTCGGAGAAATCTTTTATCCCGAAATTCAGGGTGTCCCCCGGTCAGGATTAACTCGGCGTCGCGATGGCTTCCTCCCAGCCCTGACATCCCGGTCCCGCCAGTCGCCGCAGCCAGGCAGACTCCCAGAGCAGCAGCCGCTAGGGAGCCCCGGGGCCTGGGTCGGG
>NW_012103098.1:960375-985428 GCF_000951045.1 Mandrillus leucophaeus | reverse complement strand
CTCGCCGCTCGCACCTGCCTTTCGGGACCCGCGTCGGGCGGCGAGGCCGGGTGGGATGCTCTGGCCCCTGCCCGCAGGTTGGCGAGTGAGATCTGGAGATGCTCACCTCAAGTGACGGCACCAACTTTGGAGCCTGGTTACCGAATCCAACTTCCATGGGCCGCTGAATTTCCCCCCTTTGCTCTCCTGCCGCCCCACTTCTTTTTTGGGAGGGGGGATGGGTGGATTTCTTCTGACTGCTATTTGCCAGGTAATGCCCAGTTTAGGGGGTCGAGTCCTCGGGCAATGATTCAAATGAAACTCAGTGGTCTTTTTAGAGAGCCTGGGAGACTTTGTGCATTCTTAACTCCGCGACCCCCCTTGGGCCCCCTCCCGCGCTGCGCTTTGCAGTTTGGTGCTGGCAGTTTCTACCAAGGCGCTTTTTTATCTTTTCTTCTTTTAAAAAATGTTACATCGCCCTGCTCCTTCAGCCATAGCCCCATGTGTGCGTGTGCGTGTGCGTGCGTGTTGACTGTGACACGGGTGTTACATTTCTTCCTGTGCCCCTTCTCCCTGTAGGGTGAAGCTCTGGGCCTCGGCTTTTGGTGGGGAGATAAAATCCATTGCTGCTAAGTACTCCGGTTCCCAGCTTCTGCAAAAGGTAAGGTTTCTGTGGTGGCAGGAAGCGATGATTTTTCCGGCACAGAAAATGGAGGCAGATTTAGTTTTCCAAACAAACGTGAGCCCCGAGCAGCATCAGTTATCAGAGGAGTCTCTGATCCCCGGGTTTCTTGGCATTGTACTGTACAGTGATTTCTTCCTACCAACCGGTTATTTTTAGATGACACTTGATTCTAAACACAAAGAAAAGCAGGATACTCACTCGCACTGTCCTGGCTGGGGCTCGGAAACTGAGTGTTTTTGCATGGCTCTCGTCTCCGTGTCGGTATTGCTGTTTCAGTGCCAGAGCAGATGCTCCTCGGGCCAAAAAATGCTAACTTCATCCAAGGGGCAGACTCAGTGCCTATTTTGTGATGCCTTTCACCTTGCATTGGAGGCGTGGGGTTCAGTGTATCAGAGAAAGAAGCTGCACTATTGTTTGTCATCCCTGCAGTTGTACAATCCCATTATTCCCCAATCATCTAGACCCAGGGCTGGGATGCATTACATCATTACAGATAAGGAGAATGAATGTGGTTATCTTTCCACTCAGCTGCACTGCTGGGTAATAACCTATGAGAGTAGTCCACAAACTTAAGAAATGGGTCTGCATCCATGTAATTCTGGAGAGTAATGAGAATGGAGAATTGATTATTAGGTTCTTATCAGAAGCTGCATCAATTTTAATTCAAACAGGCAGCATTTTAAGCATAAGCTTAAAATTACATTGTGAGATATATGGTCCTTCGTTCTCCCCTTCAGAAAATAAAAAAGAAAAAAAAAAAAAAAAAAAGGGCCGGGGAGGAGAGATTAGAGGAGTTCAATGAATTTCAAGTTTGCAGATCAATAGGATTAATCAAAATATTCTCTTGATGATAGAAAATAAAATTGGCCTTTAGGGAATAATTCTCTGAAAATGGGTACAAATAGCTTAAATTGTTAACTTTTAAACATTTTAAAATATGATTTTTGGGCCAATGTACCATATGTGTTATGCATGCTGCCTGGTAACCAAGTACGTATTTTATTTATGGCATTCCCCTTCAGAGAGTAGCATTTTTGGGGACAGCGTATGAAACAGTTTGCCACATGAAAGCCAAATATCGTAATAAAGCGTTGGCCCACCATGGAATGACAAAAGTTTTTCTGGTTTAAAAATCACCAATAGCCTTATTCATTGAAACCTTATTCATTGAAAGATTGTTTGCTCAACTCTGTTGTTTGGGAAGGTGTTCTTGAATTATAGGCAGCTGGTAAACAGTTGAGGCTATGAAATGCCCTTCTGGAAGATGAGAATTTACATACCTGTGGCCCATCTCAGCACTTACAGGAATTGCATAGGAATTGCCTCTTTCCCTAGTACCCTTTTAATCTGGACAAGTCTGTCTTCTGTTTTGGCATTTTGCCCACTTGTCAGATGTTTGATGTGATGAATTCTGGACTGTAGCATTGCCTGTATATTTTTCTTATGCTTTTAAAGAAGATAACATTTTGTATAACTTTAAAGAAATATTTCTCATCTGCATGTTGTAGTTGTAGCAATTCTAAAAGAATCCCTTCAGAGCCTGTTAATATTTTTGGTTTGTGCTTTCGTATCTTTTATCTCAAATTTTCTAGGAACACACGAAATATGTTTTTTTCTTTCTCTTTGAAGTTACACACACACACACACACACACACTGCACAAAACTCCATCAACCCTATTATTTGGTACTCTATAACAGCAAATTGGAAAAAGCTGAAATGCTTCTCTTACCTTCTCATCAGCATCCTTTCTGATATTGAATTCACTAGCCTTGCTTTGCTTTTGTCATGTTTGCAGCTTGACAATTGTGTAATTATTTCCAGCTGTTTATGGCTTTGTTATCATTTCTTGCTGCTGCCTGGCATTTTGTAATCTGATGTGAGGGAAAGGTGAGGTGTTGCTTGGCATTGCGTTCCGGGGTGGGTGTCTACCCTAGTCCTTGGTTTGGAATCTGCTCTGGGGGTCCTGAAATACTCACGGCTTTGGGTTACTTGGCAGGGACTTTCCATAAGTGATGGGGGAGCATGGTAGACACCTTGGGGAGCATTTTTCAGCTATCTTTGGGCTGTTTTGGTCCACTGTCCCCCGCAAATGTTTCTGTGTTTTTAAAATTAGCAAAGAACATTGGTTTAGAGAGTTCAGAGTATGAATGGGAATAGATCTGAGTGCTCAGAGTGTAGGAGACATAACATCGTTTGGAAAAACAAGGGGATAATTGCTTCTCTTTTGCTAATTCTCAAGTTTCTGGCCATTTGCATGAGGAATTACTCCTCAAAGTCAGAACTCGGTGCACGCTGCCATCATATCACTGTGTCCTTAACAATTAAGATGCTTTCAAAATGAGTTAGAAAATTTGGCTGGAAAATACATTAACACTGTATTAAGGGGACTCAAAGATGGCAATACTATGTTGTATAATAGAGTGTAATTGCTCTTTTAAGGCATGGATGTTTAAACTTGATTTTCAGTTAAGTAAGGTGTACTGTATACCACCATATAATTTTATGTATTTTGTGTAGTTTCACTAACTGACACTTCATGTTGTGAATCAGTGTATGTTCGTTTTTAGAATGGAAGTTTAGTCATTTTTGCACTAAGGCATACACTTTACAAAATAGTTATTGTGAATATAAGTTAAATAATAATTGGCCATGCATCTATTTTAAGGTGTTTAGAGACTGGGAAAACTGCCATTTTGGTAACATGTTTTTATTAGGTGATCTAATTTGAGGTAGCAGTATTGTTACTGACTTCATCAATGTAAACACAAACATTTAGCAATGTACCTTGTCATGGCTTCAGAAATAAGAGTATTTTATCAGTTGTTTCTGTATTTAATACCATGGCTTTTGCCACTTTAGTCTATTATAATATATTAGGTATTCAATGCCAGATATCCCCTATATTTTTTTCTTCTGTCTTTACTGAGCACAGGAGTAGCAACCTGTTAGGTCCTTAGAAATAGGATAGTTTTGATTTTATAAAACGCAGTAAGCCATCTTTTAGGAAATTTGTTTTCAGTACAGAGTGGAAGACTGTGGGACTTGTCTATGGGTGCTGGAGTTCATCTTGAGGGGTTTTAGATGGTGTGAGAGAATAGCAGGCCCCTGGAGGACCGTGCTGGTGTGCCGCTGTGTGCCTGCGTGCTGCCTTGCTAAGCTGGCAGATACTGCAGGGGTTTCCATTCACTTCAACTTTTAATTAAGTTTCCGATTTGACATATCCATGCCAGTCGGTATTCAGCTGCCTCTATCTTGCTTCATTTTCCCCAAAGAATGGACTTTGTTTGCTTCTTTTGGGGAGGCATAGTTTCATTACCGCTGTATTTTGGGATTCAGTGAGAAGCATTCTAGTAGGTCTGGGAACCTAGGCTGTTAAACTCAGTCTCCGCACCTCTAACAATCACAATCAAAGGTATTAAACTGGCTGATTCTCATTTCATCCTCCTCAGGGATAATTGGATAGGAGCTGGGTTTCTCATTCTATTTAGACCTGCATTCGGGGAACCAATGTTCACAGGAATGAAGGGTTCCAGTTACATTTTCCAGAATCATGATGATAAATACACAATGGAAATACAGGTAATGTGTGTCTCTGCCAGTAACGCTGGAAAAGAAGTGACATTTACCTTGGACGCCTCTTGGAGCCCTTACCAAACACGCACGTCTTGGAATGCGCAGTTCGTTTTTTGCATTATCAACTATTTATTGAGAGGGCAGCTTTAATATATGAAGTTGATATCTCTTTCCACAGGACAGAGTCAGCAAAGTAAAAGGTTGGTGCTTTAAGCTATTTTTATAATTATGACTTTTCATCAATGTAGAAATCGATGGACTTTTAAATAATTGAATAGGTGTATTCACTTATCAGGAATTAGGTAGCAGTGCTGCTCGTGGGAAGCCCAGCACTCTTCAGCTTGCTCTTGTCGGGGAGGCGCTGTTTTGCTAACATTTTTTGTTGAATAAACACAGTTACTTGCCGTCCTGAATGATAAACGCATTCAACCTATGCTGCTGATGCTGTAATTCATAGCATTACTTCAAATACTGGACTTTTCCTTAGCAGGTTATTTTTAAAAGTCTTGAAATCTCTGAAATGACAGTTTTTAATCGTTCAGGGCAGTTTATTGGTCTCACTAACACAATCACCCAGACAGTAGCAGAGCAGGGCAAACCAATGAGCATTCAGTTTCTGCCTCTTATGCATATATCTCATTGCACTTGTAGAGTTACTCATGGCCACTTGCTAACTGTCTAAGCCTCTTTTGCTCATTTTTTATTCTTTTTCTTTCCTTGTTTTTTTCTCCTTAAAAGTTCTTTTCTGCCAGATACATTTCTACTTTGCCTTTGCTTCCATTAGGAACTGCTGCGGCCTGTGTTACTCAGGAGATTGACAGATGCTACTCAAAATTAAGGGAAAATGAAAATACAGGCATGGTTTTCTGGTCAGAGGCAAACATCAGCTTTTTATTCCCGTGTGGTTATAATTTTGATTGATTAGCATGGTGATCTCATGCTGATTTTAATTAATTAATTGTAACACTAGTGTAATTTTTAGGCAAATACATGAATACCAAACCACCTGATAATTCTGAAATCCACTGGGCCTGAGCCGACAGTTACTGTTTCCAGTTTTTGATGAAGACATAGCTATATGTCAGCATAAGCAAAAGTAAAAGAAATGTGAAACCATCACCCCTGGCACCTGTGGCCCTTCCAGGTGTTTCATCGCCCTAAAGTTTGACGCACATATTCTTGGAGGTGCAGGTTTGGGATTCTAGCCTTCATCAGCCTTGGATTGATCTCCACTTGGTGTTTAGTGTTCCGACTTACACTGATCAGTCCGTGGTTTGGTGCGTTGGGCCTACCTAAAGAAGTGTACATTTTCACGAAGGAGTCTATTTCAGGCCTGTCGTGAATCCTGATTTACCATCGTAGATGCTATGATGCCAACAGATGGGTTTTTCCTTCACCCCAGCACATCTCCCCTGTCAGATGTGAGCAGCAGCTCTTTCAGGGGTCCCTCCATCTTTTTTTAGTCACAGTGCTTATTGGCACAGTCTTCGGGTTGAGACCACAGCATCTTCTACACAGAGAGTATTAGCAGATTGTGTGTTCCCTGGGACACTGTGATTTGACTTAGAGGTTTGCTGTGACCAAAACTGAGAAAAAAATAAAACAGATGTTATAAAATGCCAGCCTATGAATTAGCATATGAGATTTTTTTCCCCTTTAAATGTAATTTTTATACAAGAGACATCACGGCCTAGGTTTCATCTCGAGTGATTGCAGTGAAGCTTTTGTGTATCATTCAATGAACGGAAAAGTTCCTAATGTCAGGCTTCTGGTAAAACTGACAGAATCCTTATCAGCCCTTTTTGGTCCATTAAACAAAATTTTGCTTCTCCTTTAAAGGAAGAAAATGATATGAGAAAGAGGAGGATGCTTGTTTTTTTTTTTGTGTGTGTGATTTTACTAAGTATTTAGTGACCAACAGACTCTGTCTGAGGTGGTTGTTCTGTAATGTAAAGCTGGACTCTAAGGCCCCTCGACAGCCCAGCACTTTGGCCTGTGCTTACAACTCACCCTTGGCAGATTAGGCATTTGTATAACTGACGTGTTTTAGGGGATTTCTGTGTGCATAGCCAGCATGTCTACTTTTCAGAAGGGAATTGTTTTTTACAAATACATATTTGAAAAGAGTCCAGTTCATTTCTAATAAATGGTAAACACTTCAACTTCTATTTGCTTTGAACAACACTCATTGGGTGCTCATTCCAAGGCTGCTTAAGGCATTAAATTTATAAGGTGTATTAAATTTATATGTTGTATAGCTTTCCAGTTTCCCCAAATCAACATTATGAAAATAAACAACTCAGAAACCAAACTACTAGTGCACATTTCAAGGCCATATTGGAAAGGAAAGCATTATCTTTTCACAAGAAATGGATGGCTGTTCCTTCACTTTGTGCACTTCAGAGTGTTTATCTTGGCACCTGTTATTGGAAAACAGTACCCTCCCAAGGTTAAAAGGGCTGTTATGCATGTAAATGATCTGGACAGGCAAGGTGGGCAAGGCTGTAAATGCTGTGGGTTCACAAAACAGACCTTGAGTTTTCCATTTTAGGTGAAACAACTGCCAGTCGATATTCGGGGCCTGCACATGCCATTACCATAATACTTATTAAGTGTGTGTATGTGCGCGTGCCTGTGTGAATAAAAATGGATGCTGTTCATCACAGAACGTGCCAGATAATACTTGCTGATGGGGAAGACTGTTCTTGTCCTCTTGGGTGTTAGAGAGGCTGACTTGAGAGAATGAACCAGGGCAGTAGGACAGAACTGAGTCACTCAGTCCAACAGGCATGGATTTGTTCAGCGTCTGGGATTTTGTAGGCAGTTGGAATCTGAGGACTTGCTGAGATCAGAACTGGCTATGTAATTTGTGGTCCCCAGTGCAAAATGCAGAATCCCTTGTTAAAAAATTATTTAAGAATTCCAGGATGTGGCAGCAGAGCCTCAGACGAAGTGCGGGGTCCTGGCTAAGCCTCCTGTGGGACAGGCTGTCCTTGTTTTGGCTTTCTCTTTTTCCTGCTGGATAGCTCACCCTCTCAGCTGTATTCATTCTAGGAGGCTTCCTTTGCCCACCTTTGTTCCATCTCCAATGAAATCATTTTCTCATTTTATGAGTAACAGGTCGAGAGCTTGGAGCATTTTCAAAGATTCACATCTTTGGAGATGCTGTGTTGTTAAAGGAAGGGTCATTGGCCTTAAGCGGTGGCATCTCTCTTTTTGTCTTTTCTGTGTGCATTTCCAATGTGGCCCTGGGCAAATTGCTTAATCTAATAGTAAAAACAGGTAGCACTCATGCTGTAGTTTCTGTATTCCAGGTACTATGATAAGCCCTTTACATATGACATCCCATTAAATTCTCCCAGTAACCTAATGAGGCAGGGACTACCATTCACCCTGTTTTATAGATTGAGAAGCCGAGGCTTGCAGAACTGAAGCAGCCTCTCCAAGGTGACTGCGCTGGGCTTCCAGGGTCTACACATCTGGCCACAGTGCTGTACTTTCTTGTCTTCGCGTGATCCTTTTTGACCTCAGTTCCTATTTGAAAAGAATGTGCATAATACCTGTGTTTTCGATCTCACAGGTGTTTGGAAGGATTAAATGAGAAACATCTGGGATATTAATTCAGAAACAATTAAAGCGTGGGTTAACAGCTGAGACGGCATAGCCTTGGAGTCAGATGGGCTTGGATTTGAGTCCCAGATCTGACATTTCCTCTTCTGCATTGCCTTGTAGTTTAACATTTCTGAACCTATACCCTTAAATGAGAAAGGAGACCAGATCAGTACCTTCTATCGTATAGGCTGTGATGAAGGTTAAATGAAATAAAATATGCAAAGCACTTAGCACCGTGCCTGGCACATTGCCTCCTGCCAGTGAGTTGTTGTTGTCATTCCTAGTTGCAATATACAAATACAAGCTCTTCAGATAATCTTCATTGAACTTCTGTGGGGCCTGGCTGCATACATACCTGTGGACTTGGTGAATGAGCAAGTGCGTGAATGGGTGCCAGGCATTGGCATGTAGGCAGGTGATCCCCAGCTGACCCCTGATGAGAGTACTTCAGAGCAGGAGGAGGGCTGCAGTGGCGGTGGCCTCTGTCAAGATATGCACCCTTTCCCTCGAGATCAGCTCCCTTCTCCCTGAGCATGGGGGGAGATGTCCAGAGAAAGCCCATCACCCAAGGAATTGGGGTTGCCACGTCTGCCCCACAGCCCAGAGTGAGGTCCTTATGCCAAGGGATTACCAGTATACCCAGCCATTTCCCCTGCTGTGGGAGCGTGTTCAGAAGCCAGCTGCAGATGACCTCTAATCCCGATGCCCCCTTGGGCAGCATTTCAGTTATTTAGGACGATGTGTGGCACATGGGAAGCCTTGGTTCTCAGGCTATCCTCTCATTCATACTGTCCCACTTCGTTATTAATGAACAAGAGAGACTTGGAATTTTTGTCACTTTGATCCCCTAATTAGTTCATAAAATTAAGGCAGTGTATGTTATGCACATTTAATGTGGCAGGGGCACAATGACAAATGCATTTATTATGTCCCCAGGGAGGTGGATTTTTTTTTTGCTTTCTTTCCCAAATCCTCCTAATCTTGTCCCTTGCACAGCAGAAGTGGGCAGCTGTAAGATTAAAATTTGCTGTTGCTGTAACATTGTGCTATAATTTGTGAAGCAAGGTGAAAGTTGGAAATATAGGGCAGGCGTTTGACTCTTTGTACATGTGCCATCCATAACGCCTTTTCCATTGTATTGTTTGAGGCAGAGGTGGAACAATATTGTAAAAAGAACAATAGATGTGGGAGACAGTAAATTCGCTGGATGCAGGTAATCTTCGGCGCGAGTCATAACATCCAGCTTTACTCTCAGCCTCCTACTGGTTTTCATTATTAGTGAAATGTCTATTAGTGCAACATGACCGCGTCATGTACAAACAGCTCAATGGGCATAGGCTTTTGCCCCACTGACATAATAATAGTCATTTGACTTCTGGAATGGTAATGCCAAGTTTGGATATTCTTTCCTCTTGACTTTGGCCTGGGCCTCTGTTGGAATGCTATTGTCATCTGCTTTTATCATACAGAATTCACACACCAGCTCAGACAACACACTTCAGACAAATCACTATCTGGCAAGCAATAAAGGGTGTTTGTGTGCATGCGTATGTGTGTTTTATATACATGGGTTATTTCCCTTTGTTAGTAAATACTGGTAACTAATTAAAAATCCCAGAGTGTGTGGCCAAGTTCGAGTATTTCAGAACATCAGGAGCCACCTGGTCGCCCTGGAGTAAGATGTAATCCTCTCAGGAGAGGGCTCACAGCTCACTAATCTTTTGAAAAAGCCAACAGTACACATTTCCCAGAACGGGAATTTCAGAATTATAGAGCCATAGCTGGATTTTCTACTTGAACAGCGAGGTTTTCAGTTCTTTGCTTGAAACAAATGCTTTATGAATGATAGGAAAAATATATATAGACTTAGAAAGAAAGCAGAGGATTGACTTTTAAAAATCTACTTTTAAGGGAGGTGGCTGGTCTTGGGAAGGCAGAACTGTGTAGAGTTGAGAGTCTGAATCTGAGTGACGACAATCTGGGTTTGAATCGAGATGCTGCTGCTGACTGGTCATATGACCCTGACAGGTCAGTTGCTGAGCCTCAGTGTTCACATCTCTCAAATGGGCACAATGGTACTAACTTCTAGGGTGAGTTAGATGCATGCAGGACGCTTGGCAATAAGTGACTCATGGGAAGTGTATAGAAGAGGTAGACTCTTGTTGTTGTTACTATTCTCGAGGAGTTGCTTCTGCATACCAGCAAGTGTTGGTTGCTCAAGACAGTAGTTTGTCCACTTTGGGGGTTGTTAATGCCAAGCCATCTGGAGGCCTTGTTTTGAGACCTCCATCAAAGCTGCCTGTGACTCAGCTCTACAACGGATTTTAGGCAGTAATAATAATAACAATAATAACAATGATGCAGGTGTTTTATTTGTGTTTTATGATGTGTGCTTTATGACATATCATTTAATTTCTCATAGCAACCCCTAAGGTTGGATCTGTTATCATCTGCATCAGTTTTAGAGATTCAGAAACGTCTTTAACATGTAAGACAGGGGATGTCACTTTGCCCAAGTCTACATGGCTCCACGAGGCAAAGGCAGACTGAGTCCGCAGCATGTGAATCCCAGTTCAGGTGCCTGGGTTGTTGTGGGGTCAGAGGAAAGGTATTTGGGGGATTTCTAGGACCAACCATTTATCCTTTGCATTGGCCTTAGTGTGGTATTGGCTTATCAGAGCATTTGGTGGAAACTTCTCCCCTGCCCTTAAAATTGTCCCCGTTGGAATTCGTAGTCTTGTTGCTTGGTCCTTGTCATTTGCTTTCATAATGCAGAACTTAAAAGAGGCAAGAACTGGACCCTTAACACTGGGCAAGAGGAGGGCTGGTGAGCCCTCTAGCTTTCTATACTTCTCCCTTTTTGTCATAACAATCTGATGCTGCTTATCTTTTAGCTGCCCTTGAGGGTCAGCCCTCCCCTCATGTGTTCTGACTCCTAAGATGCCTTTCTGAGAATCTGATTGAATTTGGTTAAGTTTTCCTTTGTGTATTCCCCATTATGGTAATTGATAATGGTATAGGAAAGCCAGTGTGGCCTCTGAAACTCTGAGACCAGATGGATCTGGCTTTGAGATCTGGCTGGATTCTTAGTGTTCAGGTCCTCAAGTTCCTTACCTGTAAAATGGGGTCATGGCAGGGAGGATTAGGTACGGAGGCATGTGACGGTCTTAGCACAGAACTGTACACCCAGGAAGTGCCCAGTAAATTTTAGCTCCTCTGTTTTTGTTATTCCTGTTCTTTGTCTTTCCTAAATGTTTATTGGTGCTTATTTTTTTTTCTCTTGATGAAGCCACAGTTCTGTTTTTCTGTACAATCGACAGCTAGCTTGAAAGCCACAGCCCTGGACTCACTAGAGTCAATTTTATTTTGCTTGGAATGAGTCTTGCAGGGCCTTCTGTGCCTCTGGCAGGTCTGGGGTTCTGGGTTGTGTGATATCCTGTGAACCCCTTATCTCCTTTGGTGGTGAGTGGGAACGGGTGAGGAGAAGGCTGATAAATTAGACCTTAAATTCCCCCAGGGCATGTTTGCTCTTTCTGACCTGGAGAGGGTCCCCCTGCGGCACTTAGCACAGAGCTATCTATGGGGTAGTCTTCAGGGATTGTTTGTATGTGGCCAGCACGAAGGTACGGATAAACAAAGGGAGGAATAGCTGCCCAGCCTTTTCCCTGTCCTTGCACGCTAGTGATGGAAATCAGAGCACTGTAGAGCACAGGCAGATCACCAGGTCCTTCACAGCCCTTTCCCTATTTACTCTCCAACGCCAGGGTTTTATGACTCCCAGCATCAGGCATGGATGCTGCAAAAAGTGGGGGCTGCCTTCCAGCTACAACAATCCAGCCCCAAAGCCCTGCAGGCAGGTCCCTTGCCCACAACCCCTGCAGTGCCAGCAGGGACTGCCAGACAACAGAACAAGCTGGTCCTCGGTTCTTTTAGCTGGCCGACCCCCTCCTTGCCCCTGGGAGCATCCCTGCCCATCTGGGTCACCACGCTGGAGGCATGGTAGAGTCTCCCCCAGAAGCATCCAGTTGGGCTGAGGGGTCCAGGCGCCTCTGCAGTACCAAGCTGAGCAGCTGCTGCGGGAGCACCGCAGTGCTGGGCGGGTGCACGAGGAGCACCAAGCGAGACTGATGGGGCCGCCGCAGCCGCCACCATCAACCTGGGGGAGGCAACTCGGCAAAGGCAATTAGGAAGCTGCTGCAGCTAATTCCATAAAGCGCTCGAGCACCACATTACCACTGATATTAGGGAGAAATGTGAATTTTAATTTCTGTTCCCTTCGCCTTCACATGGGGTTGAGGCCCTGCAAGCATCAAGATGTGTGCGTGGTGTTTGCTGTGATCTCACCTTCTCAGGGAGGTGCTTCTTTAATTTGTTTGTTTATTTGTCGTTTACGTCACCGGGGCTGAATTTCTGAGTCTGTGCTTTGGAGGTTACTGGGAGCTGCATAATCTGCCCACTGCAACATACCTGCATCATCCACAGAACGTTGCTTGGGTGATCTCACTGCTGCACCCTGCGTGGGGCCTGTCAGGCACCTTCACGCAGGAGGAAATCTTTAAGAGTGGCCATCAAGTGAGTTTGGGTTGTTTTTATTTGCATTTGCATTTGCATCCTGCTACAGGCACAGTGGTCTGCTCTCTTCCCCAGGCCCAGCCCTTGGATGTGCTAAGAACCTGCAGCAATGCACCCCTTGAGATGAGGGGAGACAGCTGCTGGGAAGTGGGAATTATATGGATTTAATGGGGATCAGTTTTGCCAAAAGACATTTCACTTCAGCCTCTGCCACCTTGAGATATCAGGACCGCATAGAATATTGTGTTGTGAGGCTTTCGGAAGAGTCTTGCCTCCAGCGCCTCCCTGGGATGTGACTCCTTCGTGGAGCTGTGACTTCTGCTAAGCAGAGCATTTTGTGCCCTGAGTGAGCAGGATCTGATGCCCACCTTGCACCTTCCTCCTGAGCCTGACCTACTCATTTAGAAGGGGATGAGAGGACTTCGGAGAGGGGCAGGTCTTGGGAAACGGCCCCTTCCTCTGTGAGTGTGTGTCGGGGCTCAGTGGCCTGCCCCTGGTCTCACAGTGAATCAGAAATGGGCCGGATCTCGAACGCTGAAGTCCTGACTACCAGGCTTGGGTCCAGGCCAGTGTATTGAGGCCACCGATGGAAGAAGGGTTTCACGTCCCACAGTGGGCTTCTTGGAGGACAGGGGAGGCAGCCCTGAGCCCCATGGCTTGTCTGCTCCCTGTCCCATGCCTTTCAAAGCTACCCAGCTGGTCTCCACTGGAAATCTGTTCTAGTTTATGCAAAAAGGTGTGTTTGTGAACTCTCCTCAGATTCAATTGCATTTGAGCCTGAATTTCACCTAGAGAAAATGTTCCTCCAATGCATCTATTTTTAACAGCCAAAATATTTTGTCCCAGTGTGTCATCAGGGCACATTCCCCTTATTAACATTATCTGTATAAGTGAAGCCGAAAGGAGACAGAACAATTAGTCAAGCATTTACTGAACACTAATAACCTCTCTGGAAACCTGAAGCCTCCAACCTTCTTCTTTTCCTCAGTTGAGGTTCAGATCATCAAATGCTTTCTTTTGGGTAGAATATCATGGTTTTAGGGGAATCTGTAGCAATCTTAACAGACTTCCAAGCATACATTTGCTTTTGTCTAAATGTTGGACATCCTTTTCTTTCTTCCTTCTCTCACTTCTTTCCTTCCTGCTTCAACAAACATCCATTGAATACTCAATGAGGTGTGCAGAGCTATGTTGGGCACCCAAATCCCTTTGCTGCTGCGTCCACCTTTCCCATCCTCACCCTGAGTGCTTCAGTGACAGCACACTGCTTGAGTTCCCTGCACACATCCGGCTGTGTCACGCCTCTGTGCCCATGCCCGTGCCGTTGTCCTGTTACACTGCCAACACTGCTGTCCTTGTCTGGCTTCTAAGCCTCAATTCTACAGGACGTCAGGCTGTAGAAATGTTACCTGGGGAGCTTGTTAAGATGCAGTATTTCAGGAGTCTGCTCCAAGAGACCCCGGCCCAGTAAGCTTGGCCCGGAGCCCCAGAACCTGCACGTGAACAGACATCTCAAGTGACTCTCATTTGGTGGTCCGTGGACCACGCTTTGAGAGACATTGTCTACATGTTGTCTCTGGGAAGGCTTCTGGCTTTCCCTAAAGAGACTCAGTCATTCCCTCCCTTCCATTCTGGCCTATGCACATCTTGATTGCTGGCCTGTGCACCTCTTCCCTCCCGGCCTGTGCACATCTTCCCTCTGTGATTTTGTACAAATCCGTGTGCTTGGAGGCTGTGTTGTCCTGGGCCAGAGGCTGGAGCTGCTCTTCCCCTGAGCCAGGTCTGAAGCATAGGCTGGCACAGGGTATAGCCTTCCTCAATGTGGGTGGCATGAATGGAGATTTTCCCTGCCATAGTAGTGAGGGCTTTGGAGCAAGCCATACATTTTATCTTTTAAGTCCAAAGGTACCCAGATACACGTCTGCTTGTTGAAGCAGTTTATTTAGAAATCACTGAGCACAGTTGAGTGGCCATTCTCCAATTTGTGAGATGGAGAGAAATTTGTTGACCTGTCACCGATGGCTTTTCTTCTTACCAAATAGGTTACCGGGACCTGTGGTTACTAGCCCTTTAACAGAAAATTGTTTAGTGAACATCAGTTTGAAAGACGCCATCTGCTTCCTATAAAAGACAGCTCCTAATCTCCCTGGTGCAAGAATTGCTCCCTCCGGGGCCTTTTGGGCACAAAACTGTGTTTTTTTTCTAAGTCAGTGCCTTTCAAACTTCTTAAACTGTGGCCCGCGGTAAAGAATACATGTTACATTGCAACCCGTTACAACCTCACATGTGAAACATGTTTCATGAAACATCACTTAGCCTTATTCTTTGCAGTGCAGACTGGTATTTTGTACTTTATTCTATTATATTCTATTCAACGCAAGTCGACTAGACTGGACTCTGTTGTACTCTATTCTACACTATTCTACTCTACTCTGTTTTCCATTCTGTTTATTTTAGAAGGCTGACTCTGACCTATAAATTGATTTCACAACATAATAAATGTGTTAGAAAAACCCATGCTCTAAATGTTACCAGGGTAAATTATAAGTCAGTTCAGTGATTGTGGGCGGTGCAGCATTGATCTTTGAGACCCGAGCTATGTTGTCCCCAGTAATAATGATCAGTGGTGATAGCTAATGCTTATCAGTCAGTCACAGTGCTATGCTGTTTGTATAAATTTCATTTCACCTCTGCAACAATCCCATGGGACAGGTGCTCTGATGGCATCATTTTCCAGAGGAAGACACGAGTTCACGGAGGTGATGTGACTTGCCCAAGGCAACACAACTAGTAAGTGGTGGCATTGATTTGTGAATCCAGGGCTGTCTGAACATGAAGCCTGGACTCTCAACTGCATTTGCATTTGCCTCTTCCTTTGCCAGCAGCCACTTTAATTGGTTCCAAGTGTTAGCACTGGGCTGTGCAATGTGGAAGGCCAGAAAGAGGAAATTTGGAGATGGCATGCTGGGGAGCAATGGGGAGGAAATGTGAGACAAAGCAGGGAGAGTGGAAGAGGGCAGTCTGTGAAGCCTGGGGTGAGCTGTGGTCCTCAGAGCATCTGGTATTTTGTCTCTAGCACCTAGAGAACCTGCAGTGTTTTTGCATCTCTGTTATAGTGGCTGCCTCCTCCCTAAAGCACCCACTGCATCTGGTGTTTGTCACTGTACTTGCTGGACAAATATTTGTTTTCACATCTCCTTCTCTGACCAGGGGTCATCGTTTTGAGGCCAGAAATGATGGCTTGTACTTCTTGGGATGCCAGGACCTGGCCCAAGGAGATGTCACCAGGGTTTGGTGACTGAGTGAGTGTATGAGGACATCCTTTAAGTTAATCCTCATAACTAGCCCATGAGTCATATTCCATCTTCATTCTGCATTTGGGGAAATTGAGCCCAAGATCATGAAGTTAGTGATGGGAGAGCCAGGTGAAGGATCACCATCCCAGGTGAAAAGGTGACTATTATATTTGCATGTGTTTGTTTCTTGTTTTCTGAAGATTAATTTTGTCTTCTTCCACCTCCTCCTGAGGATTTCTCCTCTTACCATCTGGATCTGGTTTTCTGTATTTGATCCCTTTTCTTTTTGTTGTTTGGGCGGGATGTGGCTGGATCAGAGAGTCACTGGGCTGGGGAGGGCAGGAGTCTGGCCTGGCATCTGGCCGTCCAGGTTCTAGCTCTGGCCTGACTCTGCTGAGCTGGGGGATCTGGGGCAGCTCGTTGCCTCTCCCTGGGCTTGCCTGCAGTAGAGCTCAAAGGTCAGCACAGTTCCAGAGGACAGCAGATCCAACCTCATTTCCCAGTGTGTTCCACCATGAGATGGGTGGCACTTGGTTCTGGCTTTCTTCTTTTCACTTTGTCCCAGTGTGCCCCCATCCCACCCACACCTGTTGCCCTACAGCTGTCTGCATCAGGTGTCTCTGTGAGTGGAGGGAGGCATGCACGGGCTGCTGTCCCCACCTTGGGGTGCTGTCCAGCAGGCGCAGCAGACTCACACCTGCCCACGCTGTGCAGACAAGGCAGACTTAGCTGAATGGCCAAGAGAAGACTAAAGTCACATTCATGTCAGAGCAGGGAGACATGACATAGCATTTTGGCAAATTCTTCTCTGCATTTTTGCTCACATTATCTCCCAGGAGCCCTTGTACCATAGCCTCATTCTTAGAGTTGTGTATGGGTATGGAGTCATCCTTGAATGTAAAAGGCAAAAATAAAAGGGACTAAAATGTTTGACATATGATGAAGTTCTACGGTATTTTAGACAGTGAGTAAATTGGTATTTATGTAACCTGGTATATTCATTTCCCCTGATCCACCCTCCCTTGAATGTTGACTTAATAACATGCCTGACTAAATGACGTTAATTGCTTTAAACTGCCAAATTAAAAAAAAAGCCAGCATTCATTCAACAAGTGTGGTGTGTTCACAGCCCAGACTGGAGGCAGGGAGGAGAACTGAGTTCTTTCTGGGGAGGGAAGGCTGAGATGTAACCTGAGAGGCTTAGGAGAGGGGAAATGCACATTTCAGGAACACTGGCTGCTTGGGCCAGACATAAGCAATGGAGCTGAGGGGTGAGGTTCCTGAAACTGAAGCTGGTTGTGGGTTGGAATCCTGGCTCCACCAGTGGCTTTAAAGCAATTTCTTAGCTTCTCTACTTCCCATTTTCCTCTTCCTTAAATGATTCCTATTTCATTGGATTGTCACAAGGATTAAATTGGATCATGAATATAGACTTTATCTCGGTGTCTGGCTGCTGTAGGAATTCAATGAATGGCAGCAACTATTATTTTAATTCTTGGCATCAAAGGTGAGACATCTCCTTGGGCCGGGTCCTGGCATGCCATCATTCCTGGCCTCAAAAAGTGACCCCTGGTCAGAGAAGGAGATGTGAAAACAAGTATTTGTCCCGCAGGTACAAAAACAAATACCAGGTGCAGTGGGTGCTCTAAGGAGGCGGCAGCCACTATATCAGAGATGCAAAAACACTGTAGGTTCTCCAGTGCTCAGCAAAATACCAGGTGTTCTGAAGACCACTGCTCTCCCTGGGCTTCACAGACTGTCCTCTTCCACTCACCCCACTTTCTCTCACATTTGCTCTCCATTGCTGCCCAGCATGCCACTCCCAAATTTCCTCTATCTGGGCCTTTCACATTGCATTGCCCAGTGCTAACACTTGGTACCAACTAAAGTGACTGCTAGCGAAGGAAGAGGCAAATGCAAGTGCAGTTGAGAGTCCAGGTTTCATGTTCAGACAGCCCTGGATTCACAAATCAGTGCCACCACTTATTAGCTGTGTGGCCTTAGGCAAGTCATGTCACCTCCCTGAGTTGCACACCCACCCTCTGATGTCAGTGGTACTGCCTCGTCCAGAGAATGTTGGTTCCCTAGAGGAAGACCTTTGTTTGGTTGGTCCTGGGCTCTCAGTTGCTACTGCCTTCGGAGTTTTGGCTCCTGTAATAGTCTCTGTCAGAAAATATTTGTGGAATAAATGAATGAGTGAGTGTGAAGAATGAATGAACACTTTACCAGCTGAGAAAACTGAGGCTCAGAGAGGTCACTGAGATCAAAAGAGACAAAACAAAGGTCTGCCTGGTCCTCAGCCGTGACCCTCAGCTAGTGGGGGCTCATTGGCGCCTCTCTGTGGTGCTATCTAAATTTCCAAGAGAAACACTGTCTGTGATCTGCAGGTGAAACCTGTGTGTGTGTGTGCACACGCGCGCGCACGTGCATGCCTGAGAAGATGTGTCATATTAGATGTAGACTCATGGTTGTTGAGATGATCAGTTCTCATTCTTGGGTGAAATGGCATACTGGTAACCCTTCTCTCTTTGGGGGAAAATGTTCCCTAAAAGCTCTTATGTGCTGAATTAACCACAGAGTCCCTCCAGGATGTCGAAACAGCCCATACCCAAGGCTCCATTCAGAGTGCTTTTTCTGGGACTTAGTAAGGGAAAGTGTTTTCCATTGAGCTCCCTGTGTGTGTATCATCTTTGCTTTGTTTATTGCAATAGTGACTTTAGCCTCCCAGCCAACCTGTCCAAAACCTTCGTTTTCCGAAGGCTATGAAACTTTGCTGCTCATCTGCTTTCTCAGGTCCTGTTTTGTGGGCAAGAATGCTGGGTTAAGAGAGGAAGAGAAGGAGAGGCAGAGGGGCTGAAGTGTGAAGAAGAGCACTTTGTGTTCTTTTTTAAAAAGTCCTTGAACTCAGTCCTTGAATAGTGCAGTATAAATTTGAGAGATGATGGCTATTAATACTTTGCTTCTTGTGTAGCAGCTTTTAATCCAGGATGTCAAAATACATCAATAACACATTCTTTTTCCATTTCTCCACTTCATTTGTAGGGAGGAACTGGAGAGCATCTCCAGAGAGAATGTTACTGCCTTGGTCCCCGGCAGAAGCACGAGAAAACAACCTGAATTTGATAATTTTATCCATTCATTCATTGGTTTATTCAGCAGACATTTTTGCATCTTGCTACTCTGTCCAGGTATCATGCCAGCTCTTGGATTACAAGGACAAGCAAAATAAGATGGCACCCTTGTGGAGATTACAATCTCATGTGGGAATCAGACATATCTCAAAGAATTAGACTAATGCATGCAAGTCTCCTTGCAGTTCCATGAAGGAATGCTGATAGCTCATGACCTGAAGACCTGCTCTGGTCTGGGTTCAGAGGAGGCTTGCCAAGAGCATGATCCTCTACTGAGACCAGAGGGATAAGGAATTACTGTGACAGAAAGGTGGAAGAGGGGTCCCTGGACCCTTTGTGGTCCTGTGACCCTTTCCTGTCCTGGCCCAGCCTCACTCTCACTGCTCCTCCTTGTGTGAGTTCAGGGACTTATCCTGTACTTTCTTCTTGGCCCTTCGTTCTCTTGTTTCTACTGCCCCAGACTCCCTCCCTTGCCCCTATAGCAGCTTGTTAAATTCTCAGTCTTGCTAGCCTGATTCTTTATTTCAGCAAAGAACTTTTCAGTTCCTGCTATGCCATGCGCTCAGTGCTGGGCTCTCAGTTGCTACTACCTTCAGGAAGCCTTTTCCAACCTCTTCCTCTTTGTACCTCACTTTATTGATTGTAGATGACCTTGATTTCTAGTTACTGTTGTACTATCCTTGGGCCCTTTCCTCAGCTCCACAAGTGTTTCAAGGCCCTTTTCTCATCTTTGTTTTCCTTGTGGCTCCTTAGGGCAAAACCTGATGATGGTAATGATGATGATGATGATGATAATGATGATGATACACTACTACTTGTTGAACATTTAAAGTAAGCCCAGATGGCATTCAGAATACCTAAGACATATTACCTCACTAAATCCTCACAACCCTGTGAGCACGCTACTCTATTACCATCCATATTTAACTGATGAAGAAGCTGAGGCATGGAGTATGTTAATTAGCTTTCCCAAAACTACTTGGCTAGGAAGCGATAGAGCCACGATTCCACACTGGGCATTTTGACCCCAGTGTCTGTGTCTGTAACCACTATACTATACTTCCTTTCTCTCATGGCCTACATTTGTGGAGTTGTATCTGTGAAAATGATTGTGCTAGTTAGGAACAGATATAAGCCATCCCTCTCCCTGAGTGTGCACAAGTACAACAACCGTGAGTGATAAGGAGTAACTAGCTAACACTGGTCCTCCAAGTACAGTGAAAAGCAGGTTGTGACTAGGTTTCTTTGCTCCAGAATTTGTTCCCATCACAGGAAGTAGGTAGCAAGGGTGAGGCACACACTGATTATACCAGCAACAACTGCTTGGTTCTGGCCAAATTCTTTTGTCCTAGTTGCTTTTCTTTCCAGGATTGAAGAAGCTCCCAGGCCAGTTGTCATGTAAGTGGCTTCCCGTCAACACAAATGCTGAGTTCATTATTGCAGGTGGGGATTCTTTGTGTGATGGCACGGGCTTCAGAAGTGCTAGAGACAAGAATTTCCTTGTGTTCATGTTTACATGCTGGATGACCGCTGGGAAGAAATAATAACTATGATCAACTTGAAGGTTTTAAAATTATAAAGCATTGCCTATTCACTATGGAAAATTTTGGAAATAATGGATAAATAAAAAAGCAAGTAACAACAAACTGCTATTCCATTATTCTGGCCTTGTCATTGTTAATTTTTATTATTTTTATTTTTATATTTTTGAGACGGAATCTTGCTGTGTCGCCCAGGCTGGAGTGCACTGGCGCAATCTCGGCTCACTGCAAGCTCTGCCTTCCGGGTTCACACCATTCTCCTGCCTTAGCCTTCCAAGTAGCTGGGACTACAGGCGCCCGCCATCACGCCTAGCTAATTTTTTGTATTTTTAGTAGAGATAGGGTTTCACCGTGTTAGCCAGGATAATCTCGATCTCCTGACCTTGTGATCCACCCGCTTTGGCCTCCCAAAGTGCTGGGATTACAGGCATGAGCCACACAGTGCCTGGCCGATTGTTAATATTTTGATACATTTCTGTGAGTCTTTTTTCCTTTGCTTATGTGTGTGTGTATTTGCATATATGTATATGTCCTTTGCATAAATGGGATCATGTTGTATCAGCTATGTTATAATGGCAAGATATTTTAAAGCAGATTCAGGCAGTACTGTAGGGATCACATAAAATACTTCTTTTTCGTGTGATAGAAAAAATTCATCCTCTTCTTTGAAAAATTGGAATGTACCAGATGATACAAAAAGAAAAAACTTTCCAAATCTGAAGATGCAGGAATATTCACATTAAAATTTTGCAGCATTTCTTTTAGGCTGCTGAAAACTGAAATCAGATTGTCAACATAAAGTTATTTTGCATTTTCCCTCAACTTTATCTTATGAGCATATCCCCTATCACTATTTTCCAAAATGGTTTGTGTTCTGGCTGCAAAACATTTCCCCCTGGGCATGTTGTGTGGCTGTGTCCCCTTGCCCCAGTGTGGAGCATGAAGGCTGTTGCCCAGGTTTCCCCCGGTGTAAACAGCGCTCTGATGAACATCTTTTCTGTCTCTGTCAGTTTGATTCCTGATTATGCCCCTCAGAGCATCCTCATAAGGGGGTTCACTGTGCCAAAGGTGTGAACTTCATCAGCGCTCTCCATTCTTGCTGCCCTTTGTGTGTGTGCATTGCATGTGCATATGTGAAATTCTCCTCTTTGTTTCTCCCATAGTATCCAGTTCTGTGCCTGGCACAGGCTTGCCTGGGAGACCAGACAGATTTGGTTGGATCAGATGGCCTTTAACTCTTCCTTATATATACAAGATAATCAACATAAGGTGCAAAGCCAGGCTCTGGGGCCAGGCATACCTGGGATCAAATGCTGGCTTTGCTGCTTACTAGCTGTGTGGATTTGAGCAAAGTACTCAACTTATTTGAGTTTTAGTTTGCTAAGGGAGAAATAATATGCACTTATGGAGTTAGGATTAAGTGAAATAATATATGTCAAGAGCTTAGCAGATAATTGAACACACAGGGCTCAATAATGCCAAATGTTATTTTTTTTATTTTTACTGTTTATTCCAACCTTCAGGCTTTAGGACTATAGGAATCCCATTCATTTAAAAAAACTACTGCTGTTTTTAACAAACAGAATTTTAAAATATTCTAGAGATTAGTTGTGTGTTTAACTGCTCGCTGTGGTTTAGAGAGAGGTGTTAGGGTGTCAGGCTTCACTTTAAATATCGCTTTATAGGATCCCTGAAAGACTTTTAGATTTTAGATTGGCTCCTACCCTAGAAGACTGGCATGAAAAAGATAGACCAAGATCTCAGTGTTGGCTGGGACAGAGCAAGCTGTCTCCTTAAGCTCCGAAATGCAGTTGTTTTAGCAGTCTCATAAATTAAGGGTAACAGTAATAATAGGAATTAACAACAGCTAATTCAAATGCGGTAAGTTGCCAATTATGTAACGATGTCTAAACCCTGGCGTACATGGAGATATTTGAAGAGGCGAGGTTGCACTGCGCAGTGTTAGGGGACCAGGGTGTTTTGATATCGGAAGCACCCTGGATGCGTGTGTGTGGATGTGGGGAGCCTGGTTGCCAAACCACAAGCTGTTTGCTGCTAGCTTGAAAAATGGAGAGCTCTAGACACTGTAAAGAATTGTAGTTTTTTTCTTTTAGGGAAGTGTCCCTCTCAGCCATTTAATATCACTAAGATGTCTAAGAAAGAAGAAGGATTTCAGGTACTTTCTGAATGGCAAGCTTGTTGTACATAGCAGAGCCTAGCCCTGCATGGCATGTCCCCACATCCTGGGGGCTCCAGGATCTAGGTTTCTCCAGGCTGAGTCTGCCCTGTGCCCGTCTCTGGCACTGGTCATCCTCAGTACCCAGTGCAGGGCGCAGCTTCCAGAGACTGCATGAAGTCGACAAGTGAAGTAGACCAACAGGCAACTTTTTGAGAGGGAGACCCCTGTCTGCTTTCAATTATGGAAGAGTCTCCACTTTTATCTTTTTCAGTATTGCTTCATCATTCCCTCTCTTCTCTCCTGGATGGATGTTGGGGCTTTTCATTTTAGCCTCCATGTCTCTTAACATCGCTTTCATATTTTCTCTTTATCTTTCTGCACTGCATTTTGAGGAGTTTCATCAATTTGCCTTTTTTCACCTAATTTTTCTTCAGGTGGGTGTAATCTCACTATTTTTACTTGTTTCTATATTTTTTAAAACCTCTATTATATTTTTCACTTCTATAATTTCTATTATGGTTGTCATTGTGTTATTTAAATAGGCCTTTTTTCTTGGTTCTCTGTTCAGGATGGGACAGCCCTCTTCCCTGCTATCCTCATTCCTGCAGCCTTGACTTCTGCCCTTGACCTGGTGTTGAACCCTAGCCCTAGGCTTTGTATCCAGTACTGCTACTCCTGGGACTTTCTGGAAGGCGCTGGTCCCTGGGTGTAACTGTGTTATGAATTTGTTGGCTAACTTCCTTCCAGTCTGTGACCTCCACTACACTCTAGGTGACCTTGGCCTCTAGTTCCCGAGCACAGGGCCTGATGCTGAGACTAGCTTGGTACATCCAGGGATAGTGGGGACAAAGGCAGGCCTTCTGGGAACAATGCTGTTCTCTTTGCCACTGCCAGGAGAGCAGGATGCTTAGTTGCAGCTGATCAGCTGGGTCTGCCCAGCCCTGCCCATACAAGTTCACTGGCAGGGGAGCAGTGTTTGTGTCCAGTCTCTCCCTCTTCCTCTGTAGAGGTTGGTGCATGTTTCCATTCCATGGGCTGATACAGAAATGTGGGGAAGAGGGGGGTGGCCTACTGTGTCTCTTTGATGAGTGAGCTCCACAAAGTTCCCCACACATCCAGCTGGGCCCATGGAAGCTACAAGGGAGTGTGGTCTTTCTGAGTCGCATGTGCACAGAATGTCTTAGGGGTAGACCCTGAGGCAGTCTGCGGGGTGTCAGTGTTAGAGCCTCTCTATCCCCACCGGCTCCTGGGCCCTGTTTCCCGCCTGCTATTGCCACACTTTGTCACAGGGTGGCAGCAAGAGGCAGACGCGGAGGCTGCACAGGGCTCTGTCACAACTGTGGCCACTGCCAGGCTGCATGCCTGGCCCTCCTGGAGCTGTGGACAGATGTCCCGGCCAAGGCTGCAGCTGAAGGCCTTTTCTTACCTGCATGAATGGTTCAGCAAAGAGGGAAAATTTCCCCTTCCAGTGAATGAGGCTGATAGTATCCCTTGGTTTCCAGTTAGCCTTTTCTGCATCAGAAACCATACCTTTTTCAGAGGAACAGTGCACGCCTACCAAAAAAGATGAAAAGTAAATGTCAGAATGAGAGCTGGGGGTGAGGGGACAGCTGGGAATTCCCTCTGCACTGCCTGCTGGCTGTCACTTGGGCGTGTGGATTTGCTTTTCTGGGCCTTAGTGTCCCCATCTGTAAAATGAGGAGACCAGTCACATCCAAGTTGTGAGGCTGACGTGCGAAGTAAAGACCTTGAGTGTCTAAGGCCATCAGCTTGGCACAGAGGAAGTGGTGGCTTTTCTGACTTTAAAAACCAGTATTTGGCATATATGGAATTAGCAGACGAAAGGAATCAGAGGAGCCCTTGCTTGGAGAATTTCCCACTAATCTCTGGTAAAGGAGGGACCAAAACAGACTGCTTTCTTCTTCCCTGCTTTCCTTCCTTCATTCCTTCTTTGCTGTTGTCAGTGGTATCCCATGGTAGAAATGATGACAGACTTTGGCTCTAAATGACCTGGGTCAGAGTCTGACTCTTCCATACTCTGTGTGACATTGGGCAAGTTATGTAACCTCTCTGTGCCTCTGTTTCCTCCTCTGTAAAATGGGGATGCTTGTGAGATTTTGGTGAGGATTACAGCGTTAGTGTAGATAAAACCTGGAACATGGTAAGCACTGTAGTACTATTTGCTTTTATTGTCCTACTTGACTCTCTGTTTGAGAGCCAAGGTGGGCTTTTCCAAAGGCTTCAGAAATAGTTATGATGGGAAGGTTTTTTTTTTTTTTCTTTTTGAGACAGAGTCTCACTCTATTGCCCAGCTGGAGTGCAGTGGTACCATCTCGGCTCACCACAACCTCCGCCTCCTGGGTTCAAGTGATTCTCCTGTCTCAGCCCCCTGAGTAGCTGGGACTACAGGCGTGCGCCACCACACCCAGCTAATTTTTGTATTTTTAGTAGAGCAGGGTTTCAGCATGCTGGCCAGGCTGGTT
>NW_012103098.1:957191-959355 GCF_000951045.1 Mandrillus leucophaeus | reverse complement strand
AAAAAAAAAAAAAAAAAAAAGACAGCTCAAGCACCAACCAGTACAGATCACAGGGAGAAGTGAGGGATCCTGAGGGGAGCCAGACAGTCCAGTGGTGAAGGTTTTATACTAGGACAGTGAGAACTGGCAGAATGGGCACTGGGGAGATGTTCTGGAGGTAGAATTCATACTTGTCCCTGATATTTGTGGCCTCAGGGAGGGAGCAAAATCGAGATGTCATCAACCTGTGGCCCAACCCCTTTCTTGGCCATCCTCCTGGCCCTAATCACTATAGCAAGGGGTCCCATGTACACACACACACACACACACACACACACACACACACGTGCGTACATGTGGAGCCCTCAGCCTGCATATATCTATGCTACCACCACAAGCCACCTCTTGGCTACCTTGGTCCTAAGGTTGCACACATAGGCAGTGTTGTCTGCCCTCAGGAGGACCACCTGGGAAAGGGGCCTGCACAAGTCCTAGAAGCAAGCTCAAGGCAAATATTTGGTTAGGGACTTTCAGGATCCCTGAAAGTACTCGGAGTGAGGCATAGATGGGGAAGAGTGTGGGTTTCGGGTTGGCATGTCCCCTTGGCCCACAGATTCCTCCTCTCTTTGAGAGGATGTGGCTGGAGGAAGGAGACAGGAAGACCCTCTGATGCCTGGAGCCCAGGGCAGGGCCTTCAGTGGCTGGGTGGTCTCATCAGCCAAACAAGGAACACATGCTGAGGAGTAGCTTGTAGGGCGAGGACAGCAAGCTTGGTCCCCAACGTGATGTGTTTTGGGTACCCACAGCTGTGTACCTCCAGGTTCTCTGGGATTTAAAGAAGTTTGGTTAGCAGGAAGATGGACAGTGTCTGGCTCTTGAATGAGTGCTGCACTGTGTACTATTTTAGTAGCAGAGAGGGCTCTCCTGAAGGATCTCTCTCTCTCTCTCTCTCTCTTTCTCTCTGTCTCCCTCTCCCTTCCTCCCTCCCCTCCCGCTCTGTTTCTCTCTATCTCTTTGTCTCTCTTTCTGTCTCATATGAAAACATATGCAAGCACACACAAGGACTGGTAACAGATTTGACCTTCTCTGAGAAAGTTCAGTTTTGGGGATTTGCTTCCCTCCATAGAAGAAAAAAAGAAAACCCAAAACTTCTGGTGGTCTCTAGGGAGACAAAACAAAATAAAAAAGATGAAAAGCCCCTAGAACTCCAGTTTTAGGATGCAGTTTGCCTGCTGGGAACTGAATTTGTCATTTTCTAGTTTTTCCTTTTCAGTTTCTACTTTAGATGTTAAAGGTCTAAGTAAACTTCAGGAAATACTTTGGGGATTTTGAAGGAGAAATATATGAAAATGAAAGGCACAATGGAATCTTTTCATTCCAGGGGCAGGAGTATGGAAATGAATGAAACCCAAGTGGCTCTCCTCAGCACCCTTCCCTCTCCTGAGAAGGGCAGGGGCTCCACAGGCCTGGACACCTCTTTCCTGTCTTGATTCTTCACCAGTGTACCTATGCAGTCTAAGCTTGGGGACATACTGGTATCTCTGGGAGCCATTATGAGGGCTCACCAAATAACTTGGGATATGGTAAATCCTCAATAAATGGTAATGTCATTATTATTTCTATTATTATAATTACTATAATTTAATTCCTTTAAATGGTAGAGCCATGGTCAAATTACCCTGGGAGAGGCATAAGTCATACATGAAAACAAAAATACTGCAGAGGAATGAACAAAATGATAATTACAATTGAGCCAGGAGGATTGGGATGTATTCTAAGAGGAGGTAACTCTTGGTGTAGCTGTAGAATTGGTGCTTAATACATGATGGATGGATGGATGAGTGGGGATGAATGGAGAAAGGGACAGAGAGATGAGTGAATGGGTTGGATGGATGGGTGAATGGATGGGTGGGTGGATAGATAGAGGAATGAATGGATGTAGGGATGGATAATGGATGGATGGGTAAATGGATGGATGAATGGGTGGATAGATAGATGAATGAATGGATGTAGGGATGGATGGATGGGTGAATGGATGGATGGGTGAATGGATGGATGGGTAGATGGATGGATGGGTGGATAAGTAGATTAATGAATGGATGTAGGGATGGATTAATGGATGGATGGGTGAGTGAATAGATGAATGAATGGATGTAGGGGTGGATAATGGATGGATGGGTGAATG
>NW_012103098.1:952740-953746 GCF_000951045.1 Mandrillus leucophaeus | reverse complement strand
GCTGGAGTGCAGTGGTACCATCTCGGCTCACCACAACCTCCGCCTCCTGGGTTCAAGTGATTCTCCTGTCTCAGCCCCCTGAGTAGCTGGGACTACAGGCGTGCGCCACCACACCCAGCTAATTTTTGTATTTTTAGTAGAGCAGGGTTTCAGCATGCTGGCCAGGCTGGTTTTTGAACTCCTGACCTCGTGATCCACCCACCTCGGCCTCCCAAAGTGCTGGGATTACAGGCGTGAGCCACTGCGCCTAGCTGATGGAAAGGTTTTTATGCCACTGGCTTCCATGATGGCCCAGACATGCTCCTTGAGATGCCCACAGGCTCTTAGCTCCAGATGTCTCCTTCATTCTTGCTACCCTTCCATATGCTACACACAGTGCTGGGATGCAGAGACCCAGCTGCGGTCCCTCCCTTGAAGGGCTCACAATGTGGAGGGATAGATACAGAATCAGACTTCAGAATGGTCAGAAACGCCTCCCAGTACAGGCTGCAGACCTAGGAAGAGGAGCCACTTGGTTAAATTTTGGGAGGCATCAGGGTGCAGGAGACCTCAAAAAGGAGGTGACTATGGAATCAGAACTTGGCGCTGGAATGGGCTTGCCAAGTGAAGAACGTGTTCCCCACTGGAAGGCAGCTTGGACAATAGCATGTGGCGGGGGGTGGGGGTTTGCAGGCTCACAGAGTCAGTGTGGCCTGAGCCCTCATATAGGTGCAGTGAAAAAGGAGATGGAGTTGGCCAGCAGGGCAGGAACCAGTGGACCACAGGTGGCTGTGTTTCCATGTCAGATAAGAAGCTTTCACCATGGATTGGGTGGAGGATAAAGGTAGGATCTGACCAGTTTTGTGCCTTAAGAAGACAACTCAGGCCGGGCGCACTGGCTCATACCTGTATTCCCAGCATTTTGGGAGGCCGAGGCAGGTAGATCACTTGAGGTCAGGAGTTTGAGACCAGCCTGACCAACATGGTGAAACCCTGTCTCTACTAAAAATACAAAAATTAGCTGGAT
>NW_012103098.1:878680-950405 GCF_000951045.1 Mandrillus leucophaeus | reverse complement strand
ATGGATGTAGGGGTGGATAATGGATGGATGGGTGAATGGATGGGTGGGTGGATAAATAGATGAATGAATGGATGTAGGGATGGATTAATGGATGGGAAGATGGATGGGTGGATGGATAGATAGATGAATGGATGAATGTAGAGATGGATTAATGGATGGATAGTTGGGTGAATGAATGGAATGGATAGGCGGATGAGTAGATGGATGAGTAGGTAGAGAGATTGATGGTTGGGGGAGGGAGGAAGAAAGGGATGGGTGAATGAATTTCCAAATGGAGATACTTCAAATAACTGTGTTTTTCTGCTCTCAGGAGCCTTGGAAAATTATTGGCTGTTCTCCTGGGCAGTTGTTCTACCTCCTCACCTAAGTCCGTATATCTACTTGCTTTACCAGTGCTGGGTCAGCGAGCAAGGTCACCAGGGTACCTGGGGGCAGTGTGACCCCCATTAAGAGGGATGTTTTGTTGGAACAGTGCTGAGTGTCCATGGACCCAGGAACATACTTGCCCCAGCACTTGGCATACTTATTCTTCTGTGATCCGTACTGTGCTGCCTGCTCCTTAAGCCCTTCCTGTGTAGTCATACACAAAGCTACCTTCAGCCACGTTTTCTGGACTCTATCTCCATCCCTCTGCCTTTATCTCTCCCTGCCCCCAGGGAGAAACCCTGTTTTCTCAGCTATCCTCTTTCCTGCCTCTTCATTGTTGCCCATACTGTTCCCTGCTAAATCCTTGCAGAGCTGTTACTATTTCAAGCACTTTGCAGGTCCTGCTCAAATGCCACCTCTTCTATGAAGCCTTTGCTAAGCTCCTTGAAGGGGTTAGGAATAGAAACATGTTTATGCTACTGTGATCCTGGTGTACACCATTCCCACAGGCTCTCCAGAATGTTGATCCAAGATTGACTTGTGTTTGGTTATCTGTGCCCTTTGGTCTCTCTTGGGACACTGAGCTCCTTCCTAGAGGTCAGGGACTCTCTGCTTCAACTCTGTCTCCCATGTAGCCTGGCATCAACATGTAGTGGTTAATATCCCAGAACATTCTCATCTCAGAAGCGGGGACATTGTGCTGTGGCTGAGTTTATACTACATGCCACACCTGTGGATTTCGATCGTTGGGTGTGTGCCTGTTTCTTTAAAAGCTGCATTTCTATTGGCAGATCTTCTTATTTGATAGGGCTTTAAAATGATGCTCACTTAAAAAAAAATCCATGAGTGACTTTGTCTTCTCTTCAAAATCTTTGATTCAATGCATGTGAGCCCGTCTTGCACAGTCAAGCAAATAGTAGGTGCCTCAGATATTTCTAAAGGAATAAATGGATTTTTCTCAGAAGCTGTTCATTTGTCCAGCTCATGGTCCAGGGAGCAGTGGGCTGGGAGATGGACGCACTGAGTGGTAAGTGAATCAGTCGAGGCCCCAGAGAGGGAGAGGCAAAGGCAAAATGAAACCACAGAATGCAATTGTCCTATCTTCCCTTCTTAATTTTTAATAGTGTTTATGGGACAGTAACACATGGGGAAATATTTTAGAGACATTTATACATATTTTAAAGTATGACTTATGATTGATCTTTTTAATACCAGAAGAATTTGTATTTAAGTGTGAGAAAAAAACTTTGTGGCTGTGTGACTCAGGGCTTATTCTTTGTGAGAAGATTTCCAGGGCAGCCCCTCTTGCTTTTTGAACTTCTGAAAAGCAAGAGAGGTCCCCTGGGAAGGAGCTTTCTCTAAGTTGGATGCATACAGGTGACATTGTGATGTGGGCAGGAATCCAGGGCTTGGGAGAGCTTTATCACACTCGCTTCCTCATTGTATTGTGTAAATGACGAGCCACAGGCCCACTGAGACCCCAGTCTCTTTTTGGAGAAGAATGCAGACAGATTCTTCTATATTGAGGACCCATGGTGCAGAACATGCAGGGCACAGGGTATCAGGTTATAGAGACAGTTGGTAGCTCTGTGACCTTGGGCGGGTTAAGTCACTGTTCTGGGCCTGAGTGTCCACGTTTGCAAAAAGCCTGACAGTGATCTCCTGGGGAAAGGTAAGATCATATGTGAAAGCTCTGACCACAGCAATTGTTAGAGGAAAAAGTCAATGTCAGCAGTCTGCCTGAATCCTTTACTTGAAGACAGTGAAAAGAAACAGTTAGGAAAGGAGAAATGCACTTATATTTATTTTGCAGCAAAAATAAATAAATAACTGAGAAATGGGTGACCCTTGGGCTTGTGGGCTTGTGGAATAACTCAAACCTTATTTATTCAGTCAACATTTGTTGAGTATCTGCCATGTGTTAGGTACCGTGCTTATGTTATTGTTTATGAATGTTGAACAAGACAAATATGGCCTCAAGGAATTGAGTTTGGGAGGAGGACTGGATGGATAGATGCTAAAGAAATAATAAAACAAATGTATGGCTGATGAAGAGAAACCTTAAAGGAGCTGTGGCCCATCTCATGAACTTTTAAACATGACTCACAAGAAGTATATTTGTGTAGAAAATTGGTGTGTGTGTGCATGTGTGTAGCAATGGTTTTTGCTTGTATGGGCATTGCACTGGTATTTTTATTTTACTATTTTTTAAATGGAAGTTCTAACCCACTTTATCATTTTTTAAATGGAAGTTCTATTGCCTACTATTGGGTTGCCACTTGCAGTCTAAAAGCTTCTGAAGAACAATTCTTTTTTTTTTTTTTTTTTGAGACATGTTCTTACTCTGTTGCCCAGGCTGGAGTGCAGTGGCGAGATCTTGGTTCACTGCAAGCTCCGCCTCCTGGGTTCACGCCATTCTTCTGCCTCAGCCTCCTGGGTAGCTTGGACTACAGGTGCCTGCCACTACGCCTGGCTAATTTTTTGTATTTTTAGCAGAGACGGGGTTTCACCGTGTTAGCCAGGATGGTCTCGATCTCCTGACCTCGTGATCTGCCCGCCTCGGCCTCCCAAAGTGTTGGGATTACAGGCACGAGCCACCGCGCCCAGCCCTGAAGAACAATTCTTAACCTTTCCTGCCACAGTTCCATTGGTGCACTTCTCATAAAGTGAAATGCAATATAAAATCCTTCAGAGCTTCCATTTTGGGTAGCATTCACTCCCTGAAGAATTAGAGTCTGAATAAGGTGGTAGACTATAATCAATAATTGAATTCTAGACCTAGTCCTCGCTTTTTAGCTGCAAAATATAGGCATTTGTATTGGCACGATTGCTAGGATTTATATGCATATTTTTAACTCCCAATAATAAGTGGACAAAATGACTCTTTCTAGCTAATTTTAATGCTCTTTTACATCCAGATACTTATTTTCTTTCTTTCAAACTCAAACACTTTTTACTAAGGTCCTACTATGTATCAAGTCTTTTTAAAAAAGAGAAAAAACATAGCCAATGCTTGTCTAGTATTTGTTATGTTCAAGGTACTAATCTCAGCACTTAAATGTAATAACTCGTTAAATACTCACAATAACCTGATTAGGGAGGTTCTCTTATTATTTCCATTTTACAAATGAGAACCAAGGTTCATGGAGGTTAATTAATGGGCCCAAGGTCAAGTGATGGAGTTACATTTGAATCCAGAGGTCTCGGGCTTAGGAACCTGTATTTTTAAATTGTGGGCTTTGCTAGCACATAGGTTAAAACAGTCTTTTCCATGCCGCAAATGCCCCTTACTCTTTCCCCCCCCCCGAATGATTATTGTTTCCCCAATTATAGCCATAATATGCCTGTTTAATTTTTTCTTTTGCAGGTAGCTTGTCCCAAGGACAGGCATCAGTGTCTGAGCACCTCTGCTTTGATCCATCCTCTGGGCGGATTTACCCAGTCTGCCCTTGTAGTCTGGCCAAGTGAGGTTTTGTCCAACCAGATTGTGAGATAACATGGTGTGATGTTGTACAGCCACCTTTAAAAAATCCGTGATCTTGTTGCAGATGTACAATTCTGTTCCGTCAAACAAACAAAAAACCTGCCAGCTGCAATTGCCTCTTTCTCCTTCTGTGAAGTCAGTGTCATGTTTCCTACGTTTCAGTCATTCGGTTTTACCTTCATGGTTTTACCTGATACTTATTATTTTTCTATAAATTGACTTACTTAAAAAAAAACTTCAATAAAATTATTTAAATGAAAACCTTGAATCAGTACTATAAATAAATGACATAACCATTATCACCTTCCATGGTAGAAGTAATTGCTATGAAAACAAAACGAGAACATTAAATCCTAGCTGGTTTTGTTTGCCTGCTGGTAGCCATTAGCTCGAGGTCTGTCCTCTCTCTGTAAAATGGAATGTTGGAGAGGTGGTTATAGTGGTCTGGGTTTAGTGGTCCATGGTTTAGTGGTCAGTATGCTAGGCTATGCTGCAGTAATAAGTACGACATTGAAATCTTGTGACTTACCCCAGCAAAGCTTTACCTATGGGTCACACAAAGCCTGCCGGGCTCAGAGTACTCTCCAGGGTCGTGTGCATCCTGAATCTCCACTTAAGGCTGCAGGCTATATTCATTCTGGCTCCATCACCACATCATACAGCTTGTCTGGTGGCTGCAGAAAGGGAGGAGAGGGTGAGAATGCACCGTCTTTACCTGCCTCGGCTCAGAAGGGACCACCTAACTTCTGCTCACGTCTATATGGCGTAGGTCTAATGTGAAGGGACAACGCTGGGAAATAAAGAAGAACACGTGAGTATTTTGTTAAAGGTAACCTTAAATACTACATCGAGATTTTGTTTTATTTTGATTTTTTTTTTTTGTATTTTTCTCTTAACATAAGCAAAAGCATTGAAAACAAGTTATAAAGAGGAAAACTCTCTCATGGTGTAGATGTATGTTATTTAGTGTTGGGCCTGAGAACTATTTGCCATCAGCTCTCATGTTCAATCTGCAGGAATCTGTGCTTTAGCAGGTGCCAGCACTAAACCTGTGACCATGGGGCCATTGAGGACGGTCATTCAGGAGTGGGGCAACTTCCTGGAACAAAACTTCAACCTGAACAAATTTTGTTTGTTTTGGAAAGGGATTCCTCCCAGGACTTTGATTTACCATGGTTTAAAGATGCATAGGATGTCACTTTTATTGTTTTCATGTGATCTTGGCCTTGCCAACTGAGGTTTTACCAAACACGTTATTCTCTTTAGGAACATGCTAATTTTGTTTTTTGAGGCTATAGCCTGGTGTATGTGCAAATGTTAGATCTCCCCAGCTAGAAGAAAGCTTCATGAGTACAGGAAACCCTTCAGCCTTCAAATTGCCCAGGGGTTCAATCACCAGCAGTAGATCCTGAATTGGTGATCTGGGTGCAAATAGTTTATTTACAAGGCGAACCCACGAAACACCAGCAGGGAAGTGGGGAAGTGAGATAGGGACAAGAAGGACATCAATAAAGCATATGCTATCAAGCCAGTTATTGTTGTGGACAACTGGAATTGTGATTTTCTAGGGAACTCTGGGAGCCCCTGTAGCATATACACCATGGAATTATCCCACCTACGGAGAAGGGAGCTGGGGCCTTCATACACTAATGCCACCAGTCACTGGATGAGAGCTGCTCCTGGGAGGATGTTCCTCAGAACTTCCTGCCCAGCTGGAAGGTGAGCGGATGTGGAGTGGAGCACCAATTGCATCTGCTACACCCGTAGTGCCTGTAGGTCAGTTTTTTTGACTCCCTGGGAGCCAGACTCCATGATGGCCCTCATTCTCTCCTGGTCTTCATGTTCTTGTATTGTCCTCTCCCACTCTGAATCAGGGCTGGTCCTTCCTGGCAGAAATGATGATGTGTGACTTCTCAGTCTTTGTCTTTGCCTTCGTGGAGCCAGCCACCATGTCATGAGAGGCTCATGTGGTTAGAAGCTGAGGCCCTAGCCAACTGTCAGCACTAACTGCTAGCCACATGAGGGAGCCACTTTGGAAGTAGATCCTCCAACCTCATTTAGCCTTTAGTTGATGGTGCTTCTAGCTGAGGCAACCACATGAGATATCCAATGCAAGAACTGCTCAGCTGAGCCCTTCCCCAATTCCTGACCCACAGAAACCATGTGAGATGAGAAATGATCATTATTTTTTTAAGCTACTAGTTTTTGGAGTGACTTGTTGTACAGTAACTGTATTAGTCTGCCAGAACTGCTATAACAAAATGCCATAGACTCGGTGGCTTAATAAGCAACTAGAAATTTATTCTGTCACAGTTCTGGAGGCTGGAAGTCCAAGGTCAAGGTGCCCTCAGGATTGGTTTCTGGTGAGGGCTCTCTTTCTGGCCTGCAGACAGCCACCACCTTTTTGTGTCCTCACATGGTCTTTCCTATGTTTGCAGGTAGAAAGAGAACTCTCTGGTGTCTCTTCTTGTTCTTATAAGACACCAGTACCAGTAGACAGCTTAGGGCCCCAACTTTATGACTCCATTTAAACTTAATAACCTTCTCAAAGGCCCCACCTCCATTACCACTGGGGGTTAGGGCTTCAGCGTATGAATTTTGGAGTGTGTATAGGGGGACACAATATATCCCATAATGCTCACCGAAGTCTTGCATGTTTTGGAAGTCAACAGAGGTCTCCAGCCCCTGTGCTTGGGTGACTTCCTCTTTAAGTGAGGGGTAACAAGTCAAACAAAAATGTGACTTTGGTGGGAACATAAAGAAGAAACGGGTCGGGCGCAGTGGCTCATGCCTGTAATCACAGCACTTTGGGAGGACTAGGTGGGCAGATCCTTGAGGTCGAGAGTTCGAGACCAGCCTGACCAACATGGAGAATCTCCATCTCTACTAAAAAAATACAAAATTAGCAGAGCATGGTGGTGCATGCCTGTAATCCTCGCTACTTGGGAGGCTGAGGCAGGAGGATCGTTTGAACCCGGGAGGTGGAGGTTGGGTGAGCCAAGATGGCGCCATTGCACTCCAGCCTGGGCAACAAGAGCGAAAACTCCATCTAAAAAAAAAACGAAACAAAACAAACCAAAACAAAAGAAGAAACAGGGATAAATTATCTGTGCAAAGACTCTTTTAGTGAGCAGCTTCCTTGTGATGATTACATGCAGAAGTTCTTTGGGGGAGGTAGGAGAAGCAAGAAACAAGATATAATTTTAAAAGGAGCTGCACTGTTTCAGAAGGAAATTGCCACCTAAGGTGGGAGGCATTGCAGCTTCCTGGTGCTGGAAGCACTGAAGATTGCCCTGTCTCCTGTGTTGCCTGTAATCTCTGGCCTTAGTTCCTGCAGTCTGGCTACTTAGAGCTTTGTGTTTCTTTAGCAGGGGTGGGAGGCATTAGGAGCCCCTGGCCCTGTATTGCTGTGGCATTTTATTTGTCCTCTCTAGGGGGTGTATTTTCGAGCAGCAGCTATGAGGTCACCCTGGGTGCAGCCAAATCCCCATACCTGCTAATTTAGCTCCTTTGTGAGCTATTTTATTTCAGATGCCTTCTGTGGGAATTTTGTTCCAGACTGACTTGAAAATGTTTTCAGTATCGATTCTCTCTTTGAACAATATAACCAGGGTTTGCCACTTGTTGGGGAAAAAGGAGCTCATCTTGAGCTTTAAGAACGGTATGAGGTGAGCTTCCTGTGTCCAGCCCACCCCGGTCAGAACAGTATGAGGTGAGCTTCCTGTGTCCAGCCCACCCCGGTCAGAACAGTATGAGGTGAGCTTCCTGTGTCCAGCCCACCCTGTCTCTTATACACATCTAGATGTGTATAAGAGACAGGTGAGCTTCCTGTGTCCAGCCCACCCCGGTCAGAACAGTATGAGGTGAGCTTCCTGTGTCCAGCCCACCCCGGTCAGAACAGTATGAGGTGAGCTTCCTGTGTCCAGCCCACCCTGGTCAGAACAGTATGAGGTGAGCTTCCTGTGTCCAGCCCACCCCCGTCAGAACAGTATGAGGTGAGCTTCCTGTGTCCAGCCCACCCTGGTCAGAATTATGCCATATGTCTTCTCTCCAGGATAAACCGACTTTTCCGTTTTACATAAAATCGAATCTCTTAAATAACAAAGAATACCGTAGATACTGAACTGGCCTCTCAGGACTAGATGGACACCCTTAGTTTTTCATGGCTAATAACTGTTTTTTTCCATGGTCATGTTCCCACGTGGACTTCACCCACAGTGCTTGTTTCTGTGTTGTTTGAGGTAGTGGGGAGAGAGCACTTCCTCTTGGGAAAATGATTTTCAGTTGTTCACTTAGCAAGCACTTTTGATCCTGTTTTGCTTGAAACTTTGTATGCCCATCTACATACATGCAAAAGAAATAGGCTCTCTGGGTCCTTCTTCTGTGATGATCATAAGTTTACAAATATTTCATTTGTCCTACCTCTGTGCCCATGAAATTGACCTCCCTGCCCTGCTGAAATTAAGTATTGTCGTATGACTTACTTTGGCCAGTGGAATATGAGTGGGGGTGATCTGTTTTATCTCCTGGAAGAAGCCTCTAAGAGTCACGTGTCTGTTCACACTGCCCAGCAATTGTTTTGTTTCAAATGCTAGAAGCTTTACCTCCCCTCCAGTTTCAATCATCCTTTTGAATCCAACCCTCTTTAAATTATTATTGTTTGCCTGTATCATTTATTTTCTGTTGGGATTTTGATTGATTCAGTCATCATAAAAACAGAACATGATCATTCAAGATAATTTAGAAAGTGGGGATGTAGAAATAAGTTTAAGAAAAAAAAATCCATAGTTTTATACCCAAACATCACTGATACTGACATGTGGTCATTTTTTTTTCCTTCTTGACTTTTCCTTGCTCAATACATTGTGCTTTAATTTGGTTGCAATCATTTGGTATGTACAATTTTAGGTACTTTCTCATGAACATTATATTTTACATGGTGTTATTACACATCATAAGGGTCCGTTTTAATAACTGTATAATAAATGATGCAGTTTAAGGATAAGAATTCTAAACTTTAATATCATAAAAATTATATTCTGCATAGCTGAAATATATCCTGTGGTACAGGAGGGGGTGAATAAAGAAAAACAAATTCAATGAACCTTTCTCCAGTGCCTCCCGTGTGCCAGGCTTGTGTTGGGTGCAAGATACAGAAGCAATTATGACAGAACCACCAAGGTCCCTTGGGCTTAACACTGGTAAATGTTTATTTTGTATCTAATCCTCTTGGATTTGGTTGGATTTGTTAGCCACACAATTTTTTAAAAATCTAATTTGACCAATGAAATTTTCCTCTTTTGAAAACTAATACACAAAAGATTGCTCTTTTCCCTGGAGAGGATTCAAGCTTTTGCAATTTGGGGGAGATAAACTTTATTACAAAAGAAGGCAAAATTATGAATAGGAAAGAAATCACAACACATTATTTAATCTAAAAGATAAAAGTATCATTTATATAGCAAACATACTACAAACATCCAGAAAATAGCATACAATTATTATTATTTTATAAATTGTTTTAATTAACTGCCTGGCAAGCTCTATAATCTTGTTTATTTCTTCTAGTTTTTGGCTGAATGCTTGTTGATCTACTCTTCATACGATGATGATTTTGTAATATCGTTTTCTATGGAGAGAATAGGAAGATGATTCATTCTCTTCTGGCAGTGGTTTTCCACATGGTTTGCACAGGAGAATATTTTGGGAACTTTTAAGAATCCTAATGTTCAGATGCTCCCTAGGCCCATTAAATCAGAATTGCTGGGGCTGGGTGCAGTGGCTCATGCCTGTAATCCCAGCACTTTGGGAGGCCAAGGTGGGTGGATCACCTGAGGTCAGGAGTTCGAGACCAGCCATGGTCAACATGGTCAACATGGCAAAACCCTGTCTCCACTAAAAATATAAAAAATTAGCCGGACGTGGTGGCGGGCGCCTGTAATTCCAGCTACTCGGGGGGCTGAGGCAGAAGAATTACTTGAACCCAGGAGGCAGAGGCTGCAGTGAGCCAAGATCGTGCCACTGTACTCCAGCCTGGGCAACAGAGGGTAACTCTGTATCAAAAAAACAAAACAAAACAAAAAAAAAACAAAAAAAACAAAAGGAATTGCTGAGACCCTAACATCAGTCAGAACCCCAGCTCTAGAATGGGTGATGGAAGTTTGATTTTTATTATTGGTGGTTTAGAAAAGTTTCTTTTAGCTTCACTACTTGTTACTGGCTTGTCAAATCTGGGAAAACCTCTCTCCAATTTCTTTCAGAAGTAAGCTGTGAGACTTTACATTGTTTCAAGTTTTCTGTGCAGTAACTAATCTTAAATGTTCTTTGAATGGAAGACACTCATTAACCAATTTGTAATGTGTCCTCATTTTCTTGGTGTTTTATGAGTTTTATGTTATTTTTCATTGAGATCAGTATTTTGTGTCAAAGGAGTAAGAAATTAAATTTCCTGAAGAAATGGGATTGGATGAGACCATTTTGCCGAAAGAAGAACGTGAACAAAGGCGAAGTCCAGCAGGCGAGTCCAGTGTGGGGAGGCAGCCAGGTGCCAGGTTTGCAGCTGCGGGAATGCCATCGAAAGGGGAGCCTGTGTGCAGGTGGGAAAGGGCCGTGTGCTGGCAAGTGTTTAGTAAGGGAGCAGTATGTTCATGAAAGACAGTGTCATGCCATGTTGAGATTATTCCCTTCACACACGTAAGAGCTGTGTGAATCCCACCTCTGCCAATATTACTAACCAGCAATGACCATACGGGGAAGTAAATCGTACAGATAGCCCTCTGTACCCAAACCCAACCCATCTCCACTGAGCTTCTCCTTTGCAAGATCCTTACACTGCTATGGCCACACCAGTGCCACCTGCTCAAAAGAGAAGCATGACGGGCAAGTTGGGGTAAAGGAGACAGCAGTCTTAGCCAGTTGAGATTAAAATATCTTACTTTTGTTAATTTTACAAAAACATAGGCCTGTGAACACATGTTAGGTCCCCTTGGAGGGGCACCTACCAGGGAGGATCCCTGAACTGTGAGTGTTTTTGGTGTCACAGTTAACCCACCTTTGCTTCTGCGTATGAATTAGTAACTGAATGACATAATGTGCTGGCAAAGCTCAGGCTTAAGTGACAACAAGAGAGTTGCTGATGACAAAGTTCTAGGCCAAGAACCTTAAAAAGCAGTACAAACTTGTGTGCCCTTCTCAGCATGTTCATTGTATTTGAAATGACTGTTGCTTTTTTAGGTAGCAGCTTCACAACCTGTTCAATACCATGATATGAAAAGCATCACTCTTAGGTTGCCATCCTCTTTCCGTTGTATACCTTGACAAGAGAGTCCTTTAGGAAATACAGCAAAAGCTGAACAGAAGCCGGCCTAGTTACGGGTTCTGAGTCTCCTCATTTTCTGACACAAAACAGCAATGATTGCTCCTTGGGGAATGACCACTGTGTGCATTTATGCCTTCCCAGCCATATGTGCCAAGGTTTAGCAGCTCATAATCTGGTTTCACATTCCTGGTCTTTGCCATTTCTGAGATGTATGGCACCCCATGAATCCTAGAGGGGCTTGGGTCATGGGCAGTGCTCTTCCCCATGACTTGTTTGAGACAAGGCAAGAGATGGAATTTAGCCTCAGCCTGAAGGCAAGGACACTGGGCCGGAGCCTGTCCTTCACTCAAGGATATTTGAGTGCCTGCTCTGTGCCAGGTTTGGGTTGTGTGTTGGGGATAGATATGTTTCAGTCACTCTTGCTGAGTAACAACATGCCCCCAAACTTCATTGTGAAAAACAACCATTTTGTTGTGCTCATGGATTCTGGGGTCAGGAATTTGGACACAGGAGGGGTGGCCTGTGTCTGCTGGGACCTCATCTGGGATGATGAAGGCTGAGGATGACTTGATGGCTGGGGATTGAAATCATCTAGAGACAGCTTTGCTCACATGCGTGTACTGGAACCTCAGCTGGGCTGTTGGCTGGAACCCTACGTGGGGCCTTTCCATATAGTCTCTGTCTAGTATGGTTTGGGCTTCCTCATAATGTGATGGGTGGGATCCAAGAGTAAGCATCCCTAGAGAACAAGGAAGAAGAGCTCGCTTCAAAAATCACTTGGCATCACTTCTGCCGTCCTGGTTGAGTCTGTAGAATTCCACCTAAATTCAAGGTAGGGAAGTGGTATGAGTTTAAAACTAACATGTAGAATGGGAAATATTGCGTCCATTTAGGAAAAAAATGGAATCTCAAAGCATCCCATATTCTGCCCTTATGGAACTAATAACCTAGTAGGGAAGACAGTCCTGCCCCAGATCACTCAACAGGTATCTATTGAGCACCTGTAATGTGCCAGATTCTGTCCTAAGGATTCAGAGATACATAAGACAGATGGAATCCCTGACGATGGAGCTTGCCTGCTGGTACAGAAATGGATGAGGAGTAATGAAATTAATATATAATGTAATTTCAGGTAGTAAGTGGTATGAAGAACAATAAATAGGGTAAGGGGATAGAGAATGGTAGGAGGTGCTGCCTCAGATAGCGCAGTTAGAGAAGCCTCACTGATTGGTTACATTCTAGGCAAAGGGAAAAGCAAGTGCAAGGTCCAGAAACAGAAATATTCTTGGCATATTTGAGAAATGGTCAGAAGACCAGTGTGGCTGGAGCAGAGCCAGTGAGGAGGAGTGATTGAAAATGAGGTTGGAGAAGCATCAAGGGGTCAGATGATGTAGGGCTGTGCAGGTTGTGGTGATGACTTTGGATTTGACACTAAGTGCTTATAAGAGCCAGCTTTTGCTGAGTTATACTGCAGTAATGACCAAATCTCAGTGTCCGACAACAGCTAATTGTGATAAGTACTGTGAAGGAAAATCTCAAGGGAAACCTTAAGGAATGGCTACCTACAGTCCACCTTTTAACCAAGACCCACATGGTTGCATGACCTTCATGAGTTGGCCATGGCTCTTTTCCACGTCCCTTTCGTTCCAGGACTCTGGCTGAAGGCCATGCCATTCTCTGGGAGACCGCTGTCCTTGTAGCAGAAGGAAAGGGTGATAGTGGAATCCATAATGGCTTCTAAAGTTGCTGTTTTGAAGTGCGTGTTTCACTTCCTGCTTGCATTTCATTGGTGAAAATAAGTCCGCTGCCTGATAGCAGCGGAGTGGGGGTGATTAATTCTCTCACAGGGAGGGGTAGAAATCAGTTAGGTGCAAGCAACAGCCTCTACCTGTGAGCCAGTGGAGGCTTTTGAGTGGGTAATGACATAACCTAGTTTGCATTTGCAGAATATCCCATGCAGAAAACAAATGTCACACTGCAGCTGAAAGGACAGTGAGGAGGGAGAGGGCCATGGTGCCTTGGTCCCCAGAGTGATGGCATGCGGAGGCGTCAATGCATCTACCTCCAGCACCCCAGGCATGATGTCAGATGCTGCAGGAGGTGCACCCCTTCTCACACAGAACACATGGTCTTGTCAGGCACAAGACCTAGGGAACGACTCATTTCAGTACAGTGTGGTTGGTTCCTGGAGAGGGAGAGGGATCAGCCCAGGGGCCAAGCAGCCCACAGAGGGTATCTAACGCAGTCAGGAAGGTCAGGGAAGGAGATGGCCAGCCCTTTGGTGGAGATTGAACATCAAGTAGCAGGTAGCCAGGTGAAGAGGAGATGCTGGGGAGACAGGGGGAGGCCACTCCTGGCTGAGTGACCTGTACCTGCAAAGACTCTCAGGGGAGAACTGCTTTCTGTCACTGTTTCTGTGCGTGAGGGAAATCAGAGGGTAGGCCCAGCTGTCCCCTGACTTTCCTGTGGGGCCTGGCTGCATGTACCCCCTCTCCCCAAACCCTCCAGGAGTTCTCAGTCTCTCCCTGGATCTTGATTCCACTGGCATGAAATCTGTGAGTCTCACCTTGAGAATCCTCCCTCTGCTGCTGCAGGGTGGGACCAACAGTTCCCTGCGGTGGCAAGGGAGCTGTTCACACACTGAGTGAGCGGTCACAGCTGCCCTGAGCTCCACATTCTCCTCCTCAGGGGACTCCCTTGGAATTACCTTTGTCGTTTTATTTTCTCAACCCCTGTGTTTCCTCTGATCTTACTTATCTCTGGTCTTTTTGTCCAGACAGCTCTTAAGCCTTGGGAGGAAGCTTTTCCTCTGATCCCTTTTTAGGCCATTATCAAGTTCAGGGTGGGAGGGTAGAGTCACTGTTTTTCCAGGCCTTGCTGCATCCCTTAAAGGCCTTTGGAGGGGGCGCTTTGTGACCAGCGGGGATGGGGGAAGGATGGCTTGGTGCATCTGTCCTCACCCACTACCCTCTGCCCGCTCCTGCCTGCTCTTCCTCTGTGTGGCATATACAGTACTGCCCCCCTGAGCAGGACACTCCTCAGTGAGAGCCCCAGGCCTGTCACTTCCAGGCTGTGTGGCCTTGATCAAGTTAGTTTCCCTTTTGTGATTTAGATTCCTCTCAGGCTCCTTGTGCAAACTCAACAGAAGAAAGTCTGCAAAGCTCTTAACCCAGGGCCTGGGCCATGCTAGGGGATCAGTAAGCAGTTTCTGCCACCTCTGTTACTGCTGCTTTCGCCTTTCCTTGTGGAAAAGAGAGAAGGAGCCAGAAAACTTGGGTTTTAGCCCCAGCTCTGCCTTAAGTAGCTAAGTAAACGTGGGCAGGATGCTTGACTTCTCTGAATCTCATTTTTTTTTTCTGTCAAACAAGATGAATGAACGGGATTGTTCTTTTTTTAATGGGGACTTGAATGGTGTGTAGGGGGACAGTTCTTTGTGTGGGACTGTGCATACTAAATGCCAGTTATCCCCCACCCATTGTTACAACCCAAATGTCACCCTCCACCAAGTATTTCTGCATGTCCCTATGGGTTGGTGGTGGAACTGTCCCTGACTGAGGACCACTGAACTAGCTTACCCTAAACTTCACTCCTGCTGTGACGTCCTGTGTGGGAGGAAGAGTGAGGACGCAGTGGAGCAGGTAGACAGGGATGAGTTCAACAGGGCCCTCTGCTCCTGTGATGTTGGGACAGCTTCACTTCCTCTGAATTAGAAGCTTCTTGACCTCCACATATTGAGGAAGGAAGGGGTTTCTAACAAATGAAGAAACAGGCTGGGCACAGGCTTATGCCTGTAGTCCCCCTTTGGAAAACCCTGTTGGGAGGATTGCTTGAGGCCAGGAGCTTAAGACCAGCCAGGCAACATAGTAAGACCCCATCTCTAAAACAAAAAAAAGAAAAAAAGATTAGCCAGGTGTGGTGGTGCACACCTGGGGTCCCAGCTACTCTGGAGGCTGAGGTGGGAGGATTGCTTGAGCCTAGGAGTTTGAGGCTGCAGTGAGCCATGAGCATGCTACTGCACTCCAGCTTGGGAAACAGAGTGAGACTTTGTCTCTGAAAACAACAACAGCAACAACAAATGAAGAAACAAAGCTGATCTTGTGCTCCGGATCCCTCTTTGTCCCCTAGTCACATCTTATCGTTAATATATGATACCATGGGATGGTGTAGAGGCGACCATATGGTCACCAGAAATACACATTTGACCTCCAGTGGTGTAACCTGAAGTGTGCCATCCAGAGAAAGGCGTCTCAAAGGGAGGTGCCTTAGGCATGCCAATAAGAGAGGAGCCCAGACATGGGGAGAGTACAGCTCTGTGCCTGAAATACTTGTTGCCCTGTGTGCCAGGAACCCATGAGGTGGGTGGGGGCTTTGTTGAGATGGTTGGGCTTCACTGCGAATATCCATGTAGAGCTGGCTGTGTTTCCTTTCATACTGTTTCAGTATTTCAAAGAGGAAATCCAAGGTTGGAGATGCAACTCTTGGGGACTTTTCTTTTCCAGTGGATGCTCTGTGGTCCTGAAGACCACTGGCAACCTAAGTCCATCATGTTCCTTTCCCATTTATTCTCCCGAGGCTGACAGCTCTAAATTATAATGCTCCTTGCTGAATACCATTAATCTTAAGCAAGCAACTTACTGCAAGTTATTAGCTGCTCACCTTGAAATCCTTTGAATAAAGAAGAAAATTACCCTCCTGTCCAGAGCCCCTTGTTAATTGAATATGTGGTAGAAGAATACAGAGAGTGTCATTAACTTCAAGATATAAGGGTTTGTTGCCCCCTTTTTATTTTAATTTTATCCTTGGATGTTCATTTAATGAAATAAATTTGGTAATGTGGGGAAGATAATGTGGGGGAAGATTTTCTTTTCTTCCCCAGTAACTTTAATCACAGTCATCTTAGGTAAAAAGGTGTTAGTGATGCTATTGCCTGTGTGGTGCTTAATTTATAGGAGATGCATTTTGAAGAGTTTGTTGCACTTACCAGATAATTTTGTGAACCTTTTGGAACACTTTAAATGAGTTTTTATGAGACTTCCATAACAATATTCGGCGTATCTCTTTGATATGGAGAGATGAAGATTGCAGACTTCATGGTCTGAAAAATTATGACATCTTTATTTACATTGGACTGATGACAGATTTCAGGTCATTTTTCCCATCAAAGATATCCTGATGAAAGTTAATATTTTGGGGAAGATTTTATGAGTTATAATATTACCTGGATTACAGTTTTCTTGAATTACATAAAAAAGTCCCTTGAGATTGTTTTAGGGAAAAGGATTCCACTTGTCTTCAGGTCTTGGGGGAAGCATCTTACTCCCTTTGTGGAATAAGAATTTCTATGTACAGAGTGTCCTGCTGATTCCTCTGCTTGCACTTAATTCCCTCAATCTTGCATTCTTACTGAGTTACTGAGTTATTCTGTCGAGTTATTGAGACAGCTGTGTTCCCCACTAGGTCATAAGCTCTCCTGCGGTGTTTAGATATTCCCCAACCAGGTATACAGTTGACCCACAGTAAATTGTTGTCAGTCAAGCTGTGTTCAATGGAAACATGTATGATTTTGCTAGCCCTGCAAAGGCACTGATTGGACCTGATACCCTCCGACTCTGATTAATGCCTCCCCAGCCTTCTGCTTCTCTCTCCAAGACATAGCATCTTCCAGCAGGTTTCTTACACCCCTCTACCATTTGTCATTGCCATACACTGCAGAACCTGGGAATTTGTAATGACTAAGCTCAGGCTTCGGAGATAATGTGTTCAACTTCACCAGCTCCCGTGGAGTCTTGGTGAGGTCAAGGAGAACCACATTTGGATTTTTGGGTCTTTGATTTAGTGCAAAGCCAACTTTTAGAATCAGAGAGTATGAGAGGAGGGGTTGGGGTCTAGAGGTCATCTTGTTTATCACCTTCATTACTTGGGGTACAGAGGAATGGATACCCAATGTAGTTAAGATGGACAGAGCTGCCTGGTGGGAAAGTGAGGTCCCTGTCACTGGAGAGGCTCCGGCAGAAGTGGAATGGAAGTCAATTTGGTGGTGACTGTTGTAGGAGGCTTTGAGTCTCGGGACAAGGCAGACTTAAGGGAGCATTAGAGCAGAAGACCTTAAAGGGCTCCCTATAGATTCTTATTTCGTCTAATTCAAGGGTGAGTGCAGTGTTTACAGATTCTTCTTAGCTTTTCCTTTTTTCTCCATAAATGACAGTCCCTTCCTTGTCATTTTTTTCCCATAGGTTCCGCTTCTTCAGTCCACTGTCTTCTCATTTTTGCCCTAAGCACTTTCCTTCACTCCTTTCTGCTCTATTTTTGTCTACATTTTTCTTTCTTTCCTTTCCTATATTTGACTTGTTAGTGAGCCCTTCAGTAGAGCCAGCACAGGGCTGTTCTATTTGACTCCTTGTGATTGAAGGAAGAGATCTTGAGAAGAGGAACAGTAAAGTGACTGGTGGAAATGAGGTCAGTGGGAGCCTCTGCACAGAATCTGGGACACTAGGTTCTCCAGAAATGCTTATGGAATGAATGAGTTTGTAACTTCCATTCGCTTGGGCTAACATGATTTCATATTTGCATAATGGTGAGTAGGTTGTGTTTGGTAATTCCTGCAAAAATATCATTGGAATTTTCTACCTGATTGGAGTGCTTATCTTTTAAAATGCGAAGATAAGTGAACAGCCGCACAGTGATGTTGAATATGTTAGGGTGATTTTGGGGTGGGGGTTGTTCGCAATTTTAAATGGGGAGCCCAGATTTGGAATTCACTTCCCATGATGCTGTGGGTACTGAGGAGCCACCTCAGGAGACCTGGATTAATTCTATTTATAGTCCAAATGAGATTCCCAGAGTGTTTGCCAAGGTCAGCCGACTTCTCAGCATTCCTGCCACTGTTACTGTGGCTGGCCTAGGAGCATGGGACCAGGCCACACCATTAGGGCAGGCTTGTTGACTCTCTGAAGTTTGTTTATGCAAATGAATTCACGATTGATGCAAATGGGAGAGATGGAAGGCCTCTTTAGGTGGTCCGGACCAGCATTCCACGGAGTCCAAAGGCTCAGCCGAACCAATTTGCAGGGTCTCATCTGTTTCAACACTCAGTGCCGGGAAAGCTGATCTGTAGGTGCCGCATCCCAAGGGTTCCGTTCTGAACTTTCACTGTCCTACGTGGAAGAACTTCTGTGCACGGGCCTGAAATTCCCTTGCTGCACCATTTTATCTTTCTCGGTTTTATTCTGCATTGCATGGTGCTCTAAACGGTGAGATTGAAATGGATGTTTGAGGACACTGAGAATATGAAATGTGCCGTCAAAACTGTCAGGGGAATGTTGCTTATCCTGCGTCTGCCTGTGAGCTGTGTTAGTTGTGACACGAGAGACCCCAAGGGTCACTGGTTTTAAAAGTACAAAACTGAAAAACTACAGAAGAAAACAAACAAGCAGCTTTTCAAATTTCTTCAAAAGTATCAAGACTGAAATAGGTTCAGTGTCTGGTCTCGAACCCGCAAAGAAAGTAACAGTCTGTGTGAGTCGGGTCCGTGCCTACCACAGGGCTGTGGCCTGTGCCCACAGACCCACTCAGCTCATGTAAAGGGATTTTTTTTGGATATAGTCCTTTTTTTTTGGACTCCAGAGATTTGAAAATAAAGCTTCATGGCCCATGGAAAGGGATTGGGAACCGAGTTACATTTTGGTCGATGGGCCATAGACTCTTCGTTTTGATTCTGTTTCATGCATTTATTTTACAATTTATTACTGCAGTTCAACTGCACACAGACAATTGCCCTCATGGAGCTCATAGTCTAGTAGGAAAAACAGAAAGTAAATAAATAAATAAATAAATATTAAATGGTGACTCATGCAATAAAGACAACAGAGAACAGTGATAGAGAGTAGTGTGCATGCGTGCAAACATGCGTGTGTGTGCTTGTACATGTATGTGTGTGTGCATGTGTGTGTATGCAAGTATGCGTGTGTGTATGCAAGTATGCGTGTGTGTGTGCAAGTGGGCGTGCGTGTGTGTATGCAAGTGGGCGCGCGTGTATGTGTGCAAGTGGTCGCACGTGTGTGTGTGTGTAGGTGGTGATGATGGATCAGGGAAACACTTCCTATATAAGGTGGAGAAGAAAGGCGTCTCTCTGAAGAGGACACATTTCAGCCAAAATCTGAATGATAATGATTTTTCCAGGTCAAGAGTGAGGGGGAAATGGTTGAGCATGGTGGCTCATGCCTGTAATCTCCGCACTTTGGGAGGCCGAGGTGGGCAGATCACCTGAGGTCCCCATCCTACTAAAAATACAAAAATTAGCCAGGTGTGGTGGTGGGTGTCTGTAATCCCAACTACTTGGGAGGCTGAGGCAGGAGAATCACTTGAATCTGGAAGGCACGGAGGTTGCAGTGAGCCGAGATTGTGCAGTTGCACTCCAGAGGGTGAGCCTCTGTCTCAAAAAAAAAAAAAAAAAAAAAATGGTGAAGGGGAAAGGATTGCCTAGGAATAGGCCATTCTAGTGATAGGTACCCAGGCGGCTCTGCCAAGAGACCCAGAGAAGACCAGGATAATTCGCCCTTGGGACCAGTTGACCTTCAGAGAGAGGCTTCCACATCAGACCCAATAGGAGCAGAAGTTTGTGGATTCCCAGTACAAAATAAATTACTGAGTAAATGTCAACATATAATTAACAATCAGTGTATATAATAAACATATTCTTGATTCAGACGAGTCTTAATGGCCACATTTAGGGCCACTCGGAAGCACGGTTTGGAATGCCAAAATATTGCTGCTGTGGACCTCCTGTGTGTCGAACATTTTGCCCTTACGAGGGCCAAGAGATCTCCCTTCCTCCCTTACTGCCTCCCTCCCTCCCTCCCTCCCTCCCTCCCTTCCTCCCTTCTTCCTTCCTTCTTCCTTTCAGTTCAGCAATATCATCCAAGGGCAGATCAGTGAGTAAACCCTTCTTCTATTGGAATCAATTTTGTTCAGTAAAAGCTTTTTATATGAAGTCTGGCAAGTGTGCATTTTAAAGCTTCTATTCTGTTTAAGAAACCAAATTTTCATCAAACTTGAACTCAGCTGGAAAGATGAGTAGATTTTATTATTTTGCCATGTCAATAGATTCCAGTCATTCACTAGGCTTTGTCAGATGTTTTAAACTAAAAAAAAAAATGACAGATGGAGTAATTTTTGTGAACCTTACACTGAATCATCAGAGGCCTTATGTACTGATGGAGAGAGCCTAGACAGGGGCCTGACCATCTAACTGGGGGAGGAGAAAGCATGTGGACCAAATGTTCCTGAAGGACCTTACACATCTGGAACTTTGAAGATTTCCTATATTAGGTACTTTCACGGAAGTTTCATGGGCCTTCTATTTACATTTTAAAGATGATGACTTTTTTTTTTTTTTTTTTTTTTTTTTTTTAGGAATAGCTAGATGATCGGGGAAGTTGCTTACTGAGGCTTTGTTATGAGACATCAGTTACTTTGCTGTGCCAAAGTGATCTTGATGGGTTACTGTGAGAGGAGCCCAAGGAAGAGCTTTGATGATTCTTAAACCGAATACTCGAGTGCTGTCAGGTACATTCTGGCAGGCCCTGCAGTCTTTGTGGTTGCAGTTTTCTTGGGTGGCAGGGCTGACCTCTGGTGGTGGTATGATTCACTCTGGAATGCATTCAGAGCCATTGGAGGTCATGCTGCCCTAAGTAAATCACTGTCAGCGAGGAAGGGCAGTTTGTTTACGAATACCCAGATTCCAAATATGAAATGTTTTATCTCAAACACTATTGGAAAAAATTATAATCTAAAATGATGATTAATTAAAACAACTCAGATGTCTCTTGACACTGAGAAGCACAGATGATTAGGTAAGGTGGGACTCACAAAAAGCTTAAAGGCTTAAACCGTTCAAGCTGCCAGCCAGAGTGTGAGCCGCAGAGTTCTGGCTCAGTTCAGAATGTTTAGCTAGCCAGAGGTCTGCTTCTCCAGGACCATGGTCTGTGGCTCAAATGGCATGCCACTTCCATGGGATATCTTCCCACTGAACTTTGGATTATTCGAGGCTGAATTCCTTGATCCCTGTCTCTCCCCATGTCTGTCTGCCTGCTCCTTCTGGCCATTTTCCTCTGTCTTCTGTCCTTCTGTCTGTCTGCCTCTCCAACATTCATTCCTGTCTCTGGATATCCTTCTTTCCTCACCTGGAGCCTACGAAGGTCTCACTCTCGCCTTCCTTTTCTTCCAGTCTCTGGCCATCTCCTCTAAATGGCCAAAGAGAAAGCTCTCATTTCCATGGATGGCCTGACCATCGAGCTGTCGAGCATTTTCCTTGCCAGCGCTCCTTTGCACAGCCGAGCAGTCCTTTGTAATGTTTGCCCTGCAGGTCTGCCCTGCCAGTGCCTCCTTCAGGCATTCACCACTCCATTCTCCCCTTCCAAACCCAACAATGCTGTTTACTCTCCATGGGCTGCCAATGTAAATCCACATTGAAAGGTGTTCATTTGATTTGGCAGAAAATGTGTTATTCATATTAGGCCTGTGCACTTGTTTTCGGTTGAGCCTTTGACATGTAGTCTTTGGCAAGCCCTGGTTGCTACACACAGCACTGCTGCAAGCTGCTTGGATGTGACAGTATTTTGGGCTTTTCCCCCCTCTGGAAATGTAGACTCTCCCTAACTCTAAAGACTCCCTCTCCCTTTGTTGTGCGTTAAAAGGTGGTCTCACTTCCTGAATGGCCCACTACTTGTAGGTGGGGATGATGTAAACCCAGCTGAGCAAGTGCAGGCCTAGAACCCAACACTAAGTATGTGGAGAAGGTGACTACTAATTCTATATAACATATTTTGTAGAGTAAAACCTTAGTTCTAGAATAAAAGTATGTGAATTAGATTGAAACATGAAACTCTTGATATTTGGTCATTTTTGACTTAACAAAACTGACCCTTTCATATGATTCAACCTACTAGTATTGAATGACTAGAATGCAGGGCGGACATTGTTTATAATAACTCTTTGCTTTCTGTTTTATTGATTCATTTATTCAAAGTACATCTGTTGATCATATTTTCTATGCTGAACATTTTAGTAGGTATTGGGATTACAAAGATAAATCAAGATTCTTTCCTTCTCTCTAGCCAGGAAGACCAACACTCAACCAAATCCAAAACATGTCAGGTGCTTCAAGGAGGGCCTCTCTGAGAGTGCTGAGGGCAGGATGGGGTGACCAGCTATCCTGGTTTGCCCAGAACTGTCCCAGTTTTAACACTGAAAGTCCTGGGCACTAAAAGAACTGGGACCAGTTCACACTAAGGGATGGGGGCATTTATGGCTTTTTGTAAAAATAACAGCTCTGTGACCTGAAACGAAGCCCATTCCTCCTCCTTGGGAGAGGCAAGAAGTACATCAGCAATATAAAAGCTCTGTGAAGTCTCAGAGTAGAGAAAACTGTTTAATTTGTTTAACCAGAATTTCTCTGACTTATTTGATCTTGGAACCTTTTTTGTGCTTAACATCTTGTGAACATCTTTGGGTCCTCCCCTCTTTGTCCTTTGGGGAAAAATTACATCACTCTCTATCCTAAAGTGCACATTATTACCTTTATTATTAGCCTTATCCATGACTTGGGCAACAATTAGTATTAAAATAGCCCATCACAAGAAATTTAATAATAATGCAATTTTAAAAGGTTTTTCAGAAGGTTGCTAATGTGCTGTGGAGGGTTATGAGTTCCCACAAGGCTGCTTTTTTTCTGGCTGACACACACAGAACCAGGCTGGTTGCTCACTCTTTCTGCAAGTGCATTTTTTGCACCAAAGGCAGAAGCAAGTTGTTATGGAAACGGAAACAGTCACCCCATCTGAGAACAGCACCTTGCTAATAATTAGAGAACATGGCTGAGCAAACTTCAGTGGAAATGGTTAATCTTTGCAAAGCACAGGTACATCTAAAAGACTGAACAGGTGTTGTTTGACCTTTGCACTTTCCAGCCCCAGAAAATTTTAATTTAGAAGTTGCTGAAGAAGGTCAGGCTTTGAGTCTTTACTTACTTTACAAAAGGAAGTCATCCTTTAATATAATGGTAATTGCCTAATTTAAAATTTTAAAGATGTCTCCTAAGCTTATAGCGTGTCAGCGTGGTTTGTCAACCCCTGTGAGCTTGTTAAAATGCAGATTCCTGGGCCTCTCTTTGGACCCACTGGGGGATGGTTTTGGAATTTGATTGCTTAACAAACTGTCCAAATGCGTTTGATGCTAGCTAATTGGGGCTGGTCCTTGCTCTAGGTTAGGTATCGGTAAACATTTTCTGTAAAGAGATGGGTGATAAATAGTTTAGGCTTTGCAACTCTGTATCTTTGTAGCACAACAGCAGCCAGAGACAGTACATAAAAGCAGGGACATTCCTGTGTTCCAGTACAACTTCATGTGCAAAAACAGGCAATTGTAGGAAACTATGGCCCAATGGAGGAATTTGGCCATAGTTTGCTGATCCCTGCTGTAGGATGTGCTAAGTGCTGCCGAGTTATTGGGACTTCCATTTTCACAAGTATTTGTGTTAAAAGCCAGCCACCCACACAGACTCCCCCTTCAGTCCTACCCAATGACTAGCAAAAAGAGAAGATGCCTTTGCTGGGTGAGGGGAGGCAGTTTCGAACGATTGTGTGGCAAACCATTCTGATAACCACAGTTGCTGAGATGAGTTTTAAGTGGGTTGGGATCTTCTTGCCACCTTTCGTAGTTGTGGATGAGATGATTTCCTGGTTTGGGGTTATTACAAAAGTAGAATGATGAACTTGAATTATCTTTTTTTTTTTTTTTTTTTTTTGAGACGGAGTCTTGCTCTGTCGCCCAGGCTGGAGTGCAGTGGCGCGATCTCCGCTCACTGCAAGCTCCGCCTCCCGGGCTCATGCCATTCTCCTGTCTCAGCCTCCCAAGTAGCTGGTACTACAGGCGCCCGCCACCATGCCCGGCTAATTTTTTGTATTTTTAGTAGAGATTGGGTTTCACCATGTTAGCCAGGATGGTCTTGATCTCCTGACCTCATGCCTTGGCCTCCCAAAGTGCTGGGATTAGAGGCGTGAGCCACCGCGCCCAGCCTGAACTTGAACTATTTTGAAGACAAATCTCAGGTTTTTCTGAAAGGAGAAGATGGACATTTGGTAGTGGCAGTGTTGGTGGAGGCAGTGATTTTAGAGGTATTGTTCCCTTGGTTTCTGCCTCATTTGCTGCTATGGGACTTTTGGTTGAGCTTCTGCTATGTCTGGGGCTGGGGGTGTTGAGGTGAGGCACACCCCGCTCCATCCGCACAGTTGGATTTGTATCTATCCTCTGACTTCCCAGGACATTGAAAGTCTTCTTTGAGAGTTCAGACAATTCAGTGACTTAAGTTTTCCTTGCCATTTTCAAGTGCCACCGTAGCACTGACTGTGTCATACACATTGTAGCTGGTTTTTCATTGCTTTTAAAATGCTTTTGAAGTGAAAGAGGGCCCCGTTGTGTAAGTGTTCATAGTTAACATTAGCAAATGGACTTGGAGGGGCCGCGGGGGATGTTTCCTCTGGCCCTCTGAAGATTTGCTGAGAAATCAACTCTCAAGAGGCAGATTAAGGGCCGGCGCAGTGGCTCACGCCTGTAATCCCAGCACTTTGGGAGACTGAGACAGGCGGATCACGAGGTCAGGAGGTTGAGACCATCCTGGCTAACACGGTGAAACTCTGTCTCTACTAAAAAAGAAATAATAATAATAATAAAAAAATTAGCGGGACGTAGTGGCGGGCACCTGTAGTCCCAACTACTTGGGAGGCTGAGGCAGAATGGTGTGAACCCAGGAGGCGGAGCTTGCAGTGAGCCGAGATCGTGCCACTGCACTCCAGCCTGGGTGACAGAATGAGACTCCGTCTCAAAAAAAAAAAAAAAAAAAAGAGAAAGAGGCAGATTAATTGGAGAAAGTGCATACACATTTATTTCATCATTGTTTTTTGTTATACAGGAGCCCTCGGAATGAAGACCCAGCCCCCAGTGGGGCACAGAAGCTGATGTACCATCTTGAGGTTACAGAAAAGATAGAGGCTTGGCAAAACAGGTCATTGGAGGGGAAGAAGAGGAAATTTGTTGTGGTGCAGTAAATGATTACTAGGGAGAAGTCAGTGGGCTTGAAGAGCGCACAATGTCTGGGACAAAGTCTTTTGGGCCCAAAGAGTGGACCGTTGTTTGATATAGAAGTCTGTCCAGGTATGTTGGCAGACTGTAGTTTTCCTTCCTGAGATATGGGTTCAGTTAATGAAAACTCAAGGAAGGAACTGGAGGGAGTTGTTTTCTTCTTTGGTATATCCAGACTTTGGGCCGATAAGGAACTTCAGAGAATGCTGTGCATTGCCTAGCTTTGGGGGTCCTTTTCAGTTCAGCTTGCACAAAGCACGGTATTTTGGGGTGTCCGTTTCTGAACCCCAACACACTTTTTCGTGTTCTATGGTGTTACAATGGCTGTGGAGTTCATTTGTCCTAAGTGTGAATATCCAACCAGATTATTGGCTTTTCTTCTTGCCTTGCTCCAGGATTCTGTTTTTCCAAATGGTTTGCTTAGTTTCAAATTTCCCTTTTATGTGTTTAAGGAACAAACGGTTCTCCTGGACCACAGCCATGAATGCCCTGACTCATTCTGCCTTCGATGTGTTTCTTTTCACATCCTTGAAGCTTTTCTTTTTGTGTGGCAGCAATTCCTTGCTGTTATCTTATTTTCTGATTTCTTTTGAAGGGATAATGATGGTGGCCAATTTGTGCATTTTATAATGTTTTAATTCACGTGTGCTCCTACTAAAGCTGATGCTGGAAACAAATGGTATGCACACCTGAGTTGTTCTGATTTAGCCTTAAAATCTGTTTCCCGCACGAGTCTGTATATTGTGGTGTCATTAGCTTGTGTAGCTTTTTGATGTCATTGTCATCTCACTGTTAGCAATACAAAAACATTTTCTTTTGGCATATTTATATCCAGTTTTAAAACTACCCGGTATTTATTCATTTACCAGGTAATTTATAGTCTTCCTTTGTTGATTTTTTTTTTAAACCTTGGCTTTTAGCAGTACATGAACTTTGCCTAACCTGCCGCCAGAAAGTGTTGCTTTCTCCTTTGGTTGAGGTTGGGGGAGTGCTCTGGAGGTGTTGGTGGTGATTATTTCAGGCAGTCCAGTGTGGGATTAGGGAGCTGGAGTCAAAAGTTAGAAGGGCCGGGGTTTCCAGTATAGCCCCAGACATCCTGGCTGGGTGGCCCAGAATCTCAGGCTCCTTCTCTGCAACTTGCAGATGATAGTAGGTTACTGGGAGGCAGCTGTATCAAGTGTGTGTGAAATGTTCAGCTCATGCCTTCCAAAGAGTGAGTCCCCCATAAATGGTAGCTGTTAACATGATGCCAAGGAAAAGGTGGGTAAATCCATTGTATCTGCTCCACAGCATGAGTCTCTCCCTACAAACTCCACCTCTCCCAGCTCCTTAAGCATAAATACCATCTATCTAACTATGCCAGTTTTCATGAGCTCAAGCTATTTTTGACCTAAAATGCTGTGACTCGTTACAATTTCAGCCTTCAAATTCAGGGTTTTTTATCTGTGGCTCGTTATTTTGGGTCTTGGACCGACGTTATTTTACAAGAAAAATTTGGCAGGACGTCTTCAGTTTCCTCAGTTTCACTCCTAGTAACAGAAGTGGTAGGTGGAACAGTCACATTTCAGGACTAGGTTGCTCCCCATCCAGGAGGGGTTTTATCCTCTCAAAAAGCCAACTCCTCGGGCTTTTTTAATGGAGTAGTTCACTTTGGAAGACTGTTGGCTTTGGTGAAGTATCCTGCCCCCACACTTGTATCCTGCTGTTATGAAGCTTCCTTACGAGTTTCATTTTTAGGAAACGTCTTCTTTAGTGAAAACCATCATATATGGTGATGATGCTGTTTCAAAAGTTGATCAAGGGCCTGAAACAAATGCTGTGTGATGGGTGCGGAGTGCTCTACTTCACGCTCTTCTGATTGCTGCTGAGGCGACGTTTTCTTAATTTCACTGGTTTCTGTGTGGTTGGATTCCTACTTCTTTGTCCCCTATATTTATCTTTAACCTCAAGTGAATGTTGCTGCCTTTGTTGTTCATGAGCAATGTACACTCTTGAATTCCAGCTCTGTGAAATCGGCACAAAATGAGGTAAGGATAATTTTTTAAAAAGGATTACCTTGTTCAAAAATATTACCTTATTTCCACGGATCTGTCATCTGTTTCCATGGAAATAGAATTAGGAGATGGCTTCTGACGATCATTTTCAAGGCTGGCTCCTGATCCCCACTCCAGTTTCCATAGAGATGGAAGCAAAACTAGCAGAAGACAAGGTAAAAAGGAGTCTGTAAAGTAGTAAGCTGGAGAGCTGCCCTGCAGAGAGGAGCTGTCCAGACCCTTCTCTGGAGGTTACTGTATGGTCAGTTTGGTCATGAACCCTCAGTGATGCTAAGACTTGCTGAAAGCTCAGGGGTTAGTACTCAGAAAATAGCCTTTGCCTTAAGATGAGAAGCTCTGCTGTTCTCCACTCTTTTTTTTGTCTTTTAGAGTTGGCTTTAGATACGGCTTTACCCCTCCTGGGTACCTGCCCTGGCCTCCTTTCTAGAGTTGTCTCCAAGGCAGTTGAGACAATCAGGTATTGATTGCCTAGTGATTTTGGTAACTCTGGTCTCCCAAGGTGGACAGGAAGATGGAAGCCAGCTTTTGCCTACCCAGAGAGTCAGCCTTCCCGAGTCTCCACACTGGCAGAAGGCTTTGCATTTTCTGTCTGCTTTAGTAAGCAGATACACGAAGAAAAAGGCAAAGTTGAGTGGCATCATCACCAACTGAACTGTGCTTTGCTGTTTCTGAGGGCTGTCTTGGTTGTTTGCCTGGAAATTATGAAATTGGCTTTATGCTTTTACTTAAATCCAGCCAGTCTGCATCTTTAACAGAACAGTTGGTCAGATGCTGGCTAATTGATACCATTAACAGAAATAATCTGTCAAAATAAAAACTGATGTCCTTTGAAGAAAGCAGTTTTAAAATAAATAATGATGGAATGGGATGGATGAATGGGATTTTCCTCCTTTGGATCCAGGGCTTTTGGTTCTGGGCTACAGAGGGGCAGAGTCTGGGACACAAACAGATGAGGCCGCCTAGTGAGGAGTTGGTTTTCGTATCTGTGGAAAGCCTCTGTTTGGAAGGCACTGTAGGTGACAGCCTTGAAGCTTCATTTGCATAGCAAACACGTTTCTTTAAATTTAGCATCTATATTGATTTGAGTTGGTGGCTGACAGTACCCAGCACTGCCTCTGCCCACACCGTCAACCTTTTTGGGAGGAGAGGGGTTAGTAGTGGCTTGAAGCCCTACCTTGAGAGACTGTACATAGCTCATCCTGAGAAGGTCCTGTGACCCTTATCAGAGGCCCGGTACCTTTTTGATTTTGAAAGAGGAAAAATGGGAAAGAGAAACAGCCATGACTTTGCTGAAGATTAAACTATTTGACTCAAAGTAGTAATGTGACCACTTGCATCGTCTGTCAATACCTCAGAAGTTGCCTGTGAGTTACTGACATGCAGAAAGATCTGGAAGGCTGGGCCTTTGGGCAGTCTTGCTCTCTTCTGGCTCTCCCAGAAGAAGCTGCTTCTGCAGGAACTCTGTTGCTACTCTTGGGAAACCTTTCTCCCGTGACCCAGCTAGATTCTTGGGTCTCTTGGTGTTTGGCTGAGATGTTCTAAGGCAGCTGTCTATATCCTCATGCCTCCTGCCCAGTGGTGGAGGAAACGCATAATTGGGGGAATTTTGCTGGGATTCCCTGCAAGGGACTGAATGTTTATGTTCCTTCAAAATTCATATGTTGAAGCTTAATTCATATTTATATGTTGCAACCAAATTTGTATTCATATGTTAAAGCCTAATCCTCAATGTGATGGTAGTTGGAGATGAAGCCTTTGGGAGCTAATTAGGTCAGGAAGGTGGAGACTTCCTGGTGGGATTAGTGCCCTTAGAAGAAGAGAGATCTGTGAGGACACAATGAGACGGTGGCTGTCTACAAACCCGGAAGTGAGCCCTCACCAGGAACAGAACTGACCAGCGACTTGATCTTGGACTTTGAGCCTCCAGAACTGAGAAGTATATGTCTGTTTTTAAGCCACCTAGTCTGTGGTATTTTGTGATGGCAGCAGAAACTGACTAAGACATCTCCGAAAATTCTTCAGCAGGGTCTGTGGGTTGAACCCCTTTGTGGCCAGGGCTATCAGTGTCTATGCCTTGGAATTTCTTAGCCTTCGCTTCTGAGAAGGTTTCTTTTTTTCTTCTTTTTTTTAGTTTTGCATTTTATGTCTTAGCTAATGTTCTTTTTTTGGTTTTCTTTTGTCTTTTGCCTTTTTTGTTAAATCTTATTTGGAAAGAAAAGGAAAATCTTCGAGAAATGTGAGTGTAATATGATGAATGACCTTAGCTTGATGTAGTGACTCTACATTTCTGAAACCCTTGCCCAACAGTGCCAGGAGGTGAGTGGAGTACGTGAGGCTCTCAGTTGACCAGGTGGGAACCATGCTCAGGCCCATCTGCTGTGCACTTGCTGTGTGCCATGTGTGACACCAAGTGCATGACCTTGCTTTGTCCTTACAACAACCTGAGGAGGGAGACCTAGAGTGGGCACACAACAAAGATCTGTTGACTGAATAAATGAGTGCTACCATCTGCATTTCACAGATAGGAATCTGAGGCTCATGACTGATGTCAGCCCAGCTCTATGAACCCCAAATCCCATACCCAACATCACTGAGATACATGAAGCTACTGCTGAAGCTAAAGTCCCACCTGGACTTCCCTTAGTCCAAGGAGGCCCAGGCCACAGAGCTGGGATTAGTCATTTCTCCCAACTGCCAGCCACTGCCCCCAACCCCAATCATTGTTAGTAGCTATATGTGTAGTTTCTGTCTTGTCTTCCTTGGAGGCCCAGGTCATATGTTGCCTCTTCTTCTGAGTCTTCTAAGAACCATACCTCTCTTTTGCCCTAACAGGCCTGGCTGTTGTCCTGCTGATGTCCTGGGATGTACTTGGTCAGTGACCCTAGAGTTGGGCATATTGCGTGCACTAAGCCTGTACTTGCCTGCTCAACCTTCCACCCTGGGCAGCTTTTGAGGGTAAGGGCTATGTCTTGCTCTCTACATCCAGTGGGTGCTCAGTAAACATTTGCAGAAGGAGGCTACCTGATAAATGTTAACTTTCAGTAGATGTCTTTGAGCTGGTCGACCATCTGGTTGGCCTTGTCATGATGAATAACAAAGGCTTCTTAGGGTTCCTGCCCCCTACCATATATAACAGGAGGCTTTTCTCTTCTCTGTGACTGGTGGATGGTTCTAGCCTGAGTGGAAACAGCTGACGCTGAGAGTATTCACCCTTCACTTATTGTGAAAAAGGGTTTGGTTGCAGGGTCATTAATCAAGCTGTCAGGTAGAACATGAAGGTCTTATTTATTATATAAGGAGGTACTTTATAAAGAAATTGAGCTATGGTGATGAATAGATATTGGACACTAATTATGTTGCTGCTATTAATCAAGATATTCATATTTAGCAGTAACAACAACCGTGAGGGGTTGTAAAAGTAAATAAACTTTCCCAAGGATGAATTGTACCATTCAGTGATTAACCTCTCATTATGAACATTGGCTACTTACAAATTAGACTTGTAGAAAAGTTAGTAATAACCCTGCATTCAGACAATAGTTATGGGTAGGCATAATATAAGGAGACATTACTAATTATTTTCAATTAATTCCAAATATATTCTTGGGTTTAAAATGTATGTGACTATTAAAATCTGTCCTAATGTAGACCTCCATTAGAAAATTTAAAGATTTTTTTAAGAACTCAGAGAGTTATGTGACTTGCTTCATTTTCACAGCTGACAGGGGCAGCCAGGATTTGAGCCCATCACCTATACTTACAATTTTCTCTGAGGTGCTTTAACATAAATTATTTCATTTACTTTTTAAACAATTCTTGTGAGCTGGCCGGATTGCACATGCTTCTTATTGAAGAAATAATGGGTCACTGTTTGACACAGGCTTTGGAGTTGATTCCCTGTTTTGGTCCAGTTTTCTTGTGATAGGACCCCCTCATGGCATGATTGTAAGGGAGAAATGAAACCATGGGTGTCCTGGGAGAGCCTGTCAGAACACATGAGCTGTTTTTAAAATTATATTCATAATGGTTTGAAGCAAATACCTAAATTTGGAAACTGGTTTTGATACTTTTAATAATCTGGTGGGCTTGAAATGTCGATAAATACACCCTTCTGGAAATGTATTTACAGGCAACAATATTTATCAAAGTTAGGTTTTAGATTGCCCTGGAGCTGAAGTTACAAAGTAATTTTAATGCAAAGACTTGTGTTGTCTATGCTAGGACTCATGAAAAATGACAGTGTTTTGGGTAAGCCACTTAGCAGTGCAACCTTGTCCAGCACTCAGTGAGAACTCATCAGCATTCAGGAATCCTGTCAGAATGGAAAAATCCTTTGGCTTTAAATGAGATTTTGCTTGATTGGTATTTTTATTTTGGAAATCCAATTTGAGCTTTTTGTCTCACTTGATAATGAGTTTTTTGATAAATATGTCACCCTTTATTGTAAGCATAAAGAAGAGATAACAAATGGCTTTCTGCAGTGTGATACTGTAATAAATAAAATCAGATGCCGGGAGTCCACTCGTCACTGGCGTAAATAAATGCTTTCCTCCTTATTGGGCAGACGGGAACAGGATGTTGATTCTAAGTTTGTAAAACTTTGATTTCCATTCCTTCGAAATATCCAACGAATGGCTTTATTTTCACATCTAATATTTCTTCTGTAGTTTGAAACAAATGTTACTACGTTATTTGATTTAGAGTGACTACATTAGATAACTCTACCAGTTAATTTGGTTGGGTTTTACCTTGCTATGGCTGAGTGCTCTACACTTGCTGTGGTTAGTGGTTGGGAAAGTGGGCCCTGGGCGATCACTTCCTCTCTGTGGGTTTCCACTGGGCTGGCAGAAACTGCTTATCATGCCACAGGCTGGAAAATAAATCCTAGAAGCGCCATATAGCTCAAGTGACAATTTGAAAATAACAATCAGAGCCATGAATAGAAGCCGATGCACAAATTCAGTTAACAAGCAGAGGAACTAATCTATCAGGCATTGGGTGGAAAGTCTATTTCTGAGTTTATTTCACAGCGCATTATGACAACATTTCTTTAAATCACAACTCGTCCCCATGTAAAAGATATAATCTACATATTCCTGTGGAAAATAATCAGAGACAAGGCTTTACTGTATTTGTCATCTCTGAAGTTGACCACGTTCTCCCCCCACCAAATATTTTTCATGCTGTGAAATGTAATTTACTTGACCCCAACAAAATTGGAATAAAACCCATCACAATTACCAGTGGGTAAGAAAGTGGAATTCAGATTGGGAGAATCGGGGCATAAAGAAAATCTTCTTTTTAAATTTTTTTATTTTTTGCTATTCAGAAAATATATTGAAAGAAATGCAGAGAGACTTTGAAATTCCATAGTAGTTTGCACCTAATTCTGGTTGATAGGGTTTTAGCATTTGGAGTGGTAGGCAGCTGTAGGGTTTGTGGTGGCTTGCCCCCTTGCAGGCTGAGTGGGAACTGGGGCCTGTGAAGAAGAGGTGACCTGTTTAGTGTCACATAGCTGATTGGTGGCAGGGTAAGATCTGCATCCTGGCCCATATACTTGGGTGCTTTTTGCCAGTGTGCCTTTTTCCTCTCTAAAACTTTTGCTTTCAGGAAGCCCATAGATTAAAAAAAAAAAAAATCTGTGTATTGTGTTCTCTCAATTTCTAAGTTCACATTTGCCTGGGTTTAAGAAGAGCCTGGCCGGGTACGGTGGCTCAAGCTTGTAATCCCAACACTTTGGGAGGTTGAGGCGGGCAGATCACCTGAGGTCAGTAGTTCGAGACCAGTCTGGCCAACATGGTGAAACCCTGTCTCTATTAAAAATACAAAATTTAGCTGAACATGGTGGCGCATGCCTGTAATCCCAGCTACTTGGGAGGCCAAGGCAGGAGAATCACTTGAACCTGGGAGGCAGAGTTTGCAGTGAGCCGAGATTGTGCCACTGCATTCCTGCCTCAGCAACAAAAGCGAAACTCTTGTCAAAAAAAAAAAAAAAAAAAAAAAAAAAAAAAAAGAAGAGCCTTACTTTCTTTCATTTGAAGGAAAGTGGAATTGTCTTGACTGTGGAATCAAAAAGCAGGAATCACCTGCTTTTTCCAGGGCACACATTCCTGTGCATTTGTGATGGTCTTTTTGAATGAGACACAGCTGTCCCAGGTCAAGCTTGAAGGCAGGGTAATTGTCATGAGCACAAGAACATGTTGTTTTCTATCTCTTTGAGTGCAGGAAATAAGTACTCTTACAGAGCTGGGAAAACAGAGTGATCAGAGATTCAGGTTGATTGGGGAAAGCTGGAGCCCTGGGGGTTCTGTCTGAACATTTGGCGCACACTTGACAAACCCTTCAGGGTGTGCGCTGCCTCTGGTCATTGCTGCAGCCCCAGACTACAGGTAGGCAATGTTTATATAGTTGAGTGAATAGTAGCCACTTCCTATGTTTGTTCACTTACTCTGTGCTGAGGACTTAAGCCCTCCCCCGTCCTCCCATCACCAATTTTAGAGGCATAGAAATGAAGTGTTAGAGAGCCTGGGTCACTTGCCCAAGATCATGAGCTTAGAGTCCTGAAGTCTGGGTCTGAACCCAGGCTGTGCTTAGCATTGGCTATAGGAGAAAAGGACATTTGTCTCACCCACCCCCAGAGCATACATAGGCCTTGGTGCAGTCCCCACCTAATCTTTCCCTTGCCTTCATGGCTGGCTGACACGTGAAATGGGCCATCCCATGGGGAAGTATTTTATGGTTTATGTGAGTTATTATCATACTCTATGGCATTGAATCCATTTGGGGACATGAGCTTCTTGAGTTCTCATCTCTTGTTGGTTTGCATTTCTTTGTTTTTTCTTTGATTCAGAGTAGTGAATGTGGGTGAAATGGAGGGAGTTTTCCTCTGGAACTGAAATTCTGGAGTTTTCTGGAGCGAACAGTGGAATGTTGCAATGTTTATCTCAGTCAGCAACATTCTGAGGTGAGAACCCCAACCATTTCTAGTATTAGCAAGAGTAATGGCTTCTCAGTGATCAGGGACGTAGGCTAGGTAAGGAAGCCCTTATGGGAGGATTCATTTGGCGTTGTGTGACTACCCCAAAGGTCTGAGCCAAAGGTCCTGTGCCTTAGAAGTGGGAGGGGTTTGTGTATGTTTCCTGTAAGTTCTGTTCGTAAATGCTGAATTTCTTCTGTTGACAGGACAGTAATTAACCCATTGGTTAGAAGGTAAAGTAATGGAAAAACCTGTTTCAATACCATAAGTTGTGACTGTTGTACTTTTCAGATTGCGGTTCTTCTAAATGGCTTATAGAAGTTTCCAAGCTCTGCTTTGCCCTGACACATAAGCTCTTTAGGGTACAAAAAGAAATACTTACATCAGAATAGAACTTTTTTTTTTTTTTCTGGCAGAAGAGGAGGTTTTGGAGCACAAAAAGTTTTTGGAGCAAAGAATTTTGAGAAATTCTACTTTAATTTTTTCCCAAGTATTTGCATATTAAGGGCTCTTAGAAGTCCTTAAAAAGAAGCCAGCTTAATTTTACCCTGGCATCTCCCAAACTTATTTAATATCTAAAATTTTAATTTGTCTGCAGCACACTTCTAGAATGGGGCTTTAGATTTTTAGAGGTCAGTAACATGATATCTAAAGGTTAAATTATGTTTATTCATGAACATATTATTCTATAGATTCAACACTAAATCCTGTAGACCAAGGGATCAACACACTTTTTCATTAAAGGGCCAGGTAGTAAATATTTTGGGTTCTGTGGGTCACAAAGTCTCTGTTGCAAATACCTAACTCTGCTGTTGTGTGAAAGCAGCCATAGACAATGCTAAATGATGGACATGGCTGTGTTCTAATAAAACTTTATTTACAAAAACAAGCAGCAGTTGGATATGGCTTGCAGGTCATAGTTTGCCAGTCCTGTGTTAGATCTGATGACTTGGTCTGCTGATCACACTGCTGCATATTCCATGCTGTTCCTCTGGATGTAATGCACACCTCCTCTTTGATTCAATAACCCTTACTCAGCCTCCTTAAGTTGCCTCAAGCATCCCTCCCTCAGAGGTCTTCTTGCATTCCAGGACAGAATGTGGTTTGCTCTCCTGTCCTCCCCCAGGTCTCTATTGTATCCCCTGTTCCGACCCTAAGCAACTGTGCTTCCATCAGTCCTTTCCTTACTAGCGCTGGCACCAGCTTTGAGCTCTTGGAGGGCAGAGACCTTATTACTAGTCTGTATCTCCAACCCTGACGATGGGCATGAGGGTGAGGATGGTGTACCCAGCAAGTCGCAGATATTCACTGTGAGCTTGGCGAATGAATATGATGTTGCAATAACTCGACACAGTGTTGTGTTTTGTTCGGATGAAATTTTAGAGTTAATAGTAAGTATAGCAGGAGGAAGTGTTCTTTTCAAATAGTAATTTCAAGTATCCCCAAAGACACAGATCGGTTGGGGGTGAATCTAGGGATGAATTCCACATCCTCCCAAGATATTTGCATCTTGGGTGAAGAAAGGAAGAAATGAGGGTACTGTGCACTGTGGTAAATTATGCATGTAAAACAAAAGCTGGGTGAAAATGATAGTTTAGGGGGCATTGGGGAAGTATTTGAAAGATCTGAAGGCGTATTTTTCTCCTTCTTTCTTTATGTATTAGAGATTAAATGATGTAGACCTTTTTCTCTTTTCACCCAGGCCTTTAAAATATTTTTTTCTGGTAATTTCTCTTCATACTACATGACTGCTCTAATTACATGTCTAGTTTTAAGATAATAGAACTGCATTTTTAATGTGCTCTCTGCTGTATCTGGATTTATGATATCTCTCCTTCCTTATGTCTTCTGAAAAAAAAAATTAACTGAGTTAATATTAAAATAAAGTAGGTGAATTAAAAGGGAATGAGCCTTTAAAATCTCAGATCCAACCCAGATGCTCACCAACGGCAGGACTCTCCATCTCTGAAGCCAGGACAGCCTTGCTCTTGCCTTCCTCCCTGATGGGAAGCCCTGCCAAGCTCTAGGTGTGGCCATGACCCTGAGTTGGCCTAGTGGGGAGGGAAAGGAAAGCCTGGCCTGATGTTCCCAGAGGTCTGAATGCCATTCATCTACAAGAGACACTGTGACCACTTTTTCTGAGTCTGCTGCTGGGAATCGGATAATCTCTCAGCATTTTGGGCTCCGGCTGCTGCTGTCCCTGGGAGTGCTGCAGGACGTGGTGACTTTTAGAGTCTTGCGGGGAGAGCAGGTCCTATGTTGATGCCATTGCTGATGAATGGAATGACCTTGGAAGAGTCACCTGACATCTTGGCCTTCAGCCTTCAGATGACTCTTTCTGTGTCTGGAGGGATTGATAGGCCTCCTGGGCTCTCTTAGATGTTAGCAAATAAAACTTCATATACTCAGTTGAATACCACCATGTCTGTCTCTTGCTTTGATCTTATAGCAACTGGGTAGACAGAAACTACAGAGATTTTAAAGGCTTGACAATTGAAATAATTGAACACCACGCTTGTGTTCTTAATTTTGTTAAAATACAGACCCTTTCTTCAAGGAGAGCACATCTGAATAAAGGAAGTAGACACACAAACCCAAAACTGCAGGGCTGGGGGGTAACGGGATCTATGAATCACTGTGGAGTGTGGAGGAAGGCATCACTAATTGTCTGTCTTGAATGGGGACTGGCAGTCAGGAAGGGCTTCCCGGGTGAGGTAATGATTGACTAGGGCAGCAGTCTCCAACCTTTTTGGCACCAGGGACCAGTGTTGTGGAGGACAAATTTTCCATGGATAGAAGGGGTGCAGGGATGGTTTCAGGATGAAACTGTTCCATCTCAGATCATCAGGCATTAGTTAGATTCTCATAAGGAGCTTGCAACCTGGATCCCTCACACGCACAGTTCACAATAGGGCTCATGCTCCTGTGAGAATCTAATGCTGCTGCTGATGTGACAGAGGTGGAGCTCAGGTGGTAATGCTCGCTTACCCTTGCTCTGTGGCCTGGTTCCTAACAGGCCACAGACCAGTACTGGTCCATGGTCTGGGGGTTGGATGTTTAAGGATGACCCGATGTTTATCATACAGGGATGGAGGGTGCTAGGAACTCTGATCAAAGGGAGTTGAACTCCCAAATAACTGTCAGGTCCCCAGACAGAGCATCAGGGGATCAACATAGGTATGTACTCCCCCAATCAGCTGCTCAAAACACTCCAATCTAGCTGTGGAACATACGTATACAGAACTCATTGTATAGACTGTTAAGCATAGGTCATGGTTGTGCTTTTTCCATCTTTTCTATTGTAACTCACTGTTATCAATTTAGAAACTTAAAAAAATAATAATAAAAAATAAAAACAACCGAGTAGCAGGAGAGGCTGTGCAGGAATTACCCTGTAAGGAGAGCACAGCCGAGGAGAGCTGTAATGATTCAGCACCAAGGACAGCGACACGCAACCTGTCCAGCGTCAGGACCTGGTAAATCCTTCCTTGGTGGTTCATGGGTGCTGAATGTGGTAAGAATGGCGTTGTCGGCAGAGTCTGTGTTCATGAAGTCCTTAGGACTGCACCCATGCCACGCTTGACCAGCCTAGGCTACGATGCCTCTTGACTAGTGACCAAGTGCCTCAGAGTCCGTGTATTCCTGTGATAGACCACTTGGAGTTGGAATCCAACCATAGGGTTGCTCCTGCTGCTGGAGCAAATGGGAGGCCATATTTGCTGGGTTTCCTGACAGAGAGTTGCCTCATGGCTGTAGTTTACTCTCAGCTCTTTTAGGAGAGATTTTCATGCATTTTTCAAGTCAAAGATAATGAACACAGGGCCCCTTCTCTAATAGATCCACAAACCCCAAACTTCCAAATGGATATACATATTTTGCTTATCATTAGAATGGCATTAGTGGTGATACTAGCTGCCAAATTCTGTGGAATATAGAGTGTCACTCATTTAGTACTTGGCAGACCCCTCTGATACCATTTGTGGTGTTTGTCCCCAGCATCTCAGGATAATGGATTTGGCCTTTGACTGACTTTGACAAGTTCATGGAATTTTCCCCACCTCACTCCTGCAATGCATTCAGCCTGAGTCAAAAGTGAAGCTATGGGATCTAAGCCTCAGGCACAACTCTGCATATTTTATTACAAGCATCGGCTAAAGTAACCCCTGCTTGAGGGAAATGAGGGCTGGAATTTATTGAAGCAATTCTTGGACTTTGTGGTTATAAATCCCAATCTTTTCATTTCTACTTGGCCAGGGTATTGACCAGCAAGCTTTTATGTAAGAGCTTAGTTCCTAGCGGGACCCAGTGTGGGGAGCCATATTTGCTTGGATAGTCATAGCTGAAAGGATTTAAGAAGAGGCTTCCCATGAAACCAGCCCACTGATACTGTGTGTGGCATCTCCGATTGTGAAAGGGCTTGGGTGCTCCATCCATTAATTAAGGTGCATAACTCTCCTCCATGGTAGATAGTCTTAAGACCATTTAGGGACAGGACCAAAGTCAAACACAAAGGCGGAAAGTGGTCTTGTGGCTCTCCAGACAAGTTTATTCCTTGCTATACCGTCCTTCCTTGTCCTTTGAGATCTAGAGTCCAGGAGGTAGGATGGTGGGGTCATCACCGTGTGGTGCTAGTTGAATATGCTGCGTGAGGTGGGACAGACTGGCAGGCTGGGCTTCTCGGGATATAGGATTGGCAAATTGCTGGGATGAGGGATGCTTGTTGCCTAGCTTCCAGAGAAAGTTGTCTGGAATTCTGATAGTTTGGAGAGGTCTGCTGGGAGTTCCTTCCCACTGGATTGGGCACCATTCACCAGAGGCCTGGTCTCAGCAGTCAAATCCCACACACAGGCTTGTCTTCCCCATCAGCTACCATTCAAACTTGTAGTGCCTTCACCTTAGATTGTTTACAAAAGGAATTTTTTTCTTATGTCATTAAAGTTAGTGAATGCACATAATTTTCTACTTTAAAAATTTTAAGCGTCACAACCCATCCTCATAAATGCTGTTTGCCCAGTTGTCTTAGTCTATTTGGGCTGCTGTAACAAAATGCCACAGACTGAGTAGCTTATAAACAACAGAAATTTATTTGTCCCAGTTCTGAAAGTCCAAGATCAAGGGAGGGCCTGTTTCCTAGTTCATTGATGGAGCTTTCTAGTTGTGTCCTCACACTGTGGAAGGAATGAGCTGGCTCTTCGGGGCCTCTTTTATGTGGGCACTAATTTTATTCCTATGGGTGGAGCCCTCATGATCTAATCATCCTCCAAAGGCCCTGCTTCTCAATACCATCACCTTGGGAGTAAGGAATTTGACATGAATTTTGGGGGCACACAGACATTTAGGCCATGCTACAGTATTCCTTACTGGAAGCAGGGTTATTAGAATGTGTCAATGGCAGGTGAGGTGAGGTACCCAGAAAGGGTGAATGTTTCTTAAATCTGCTTTCCTCTATAGAGGGGAGAGAGAATGGAAGAACGCAAGTTTAGGACCTACTGATGGTGGCTAAAAAGTTGTGCTCTAGGTGAGTGGTGTCTCACCTTGCCACCAGCACACACACCACTTTCCACCTTCCCCAAATTGAGAGTTTTAAAACCTTACATCATTTTACCTTTGATTTTTAGCCCCAGCTGAAATCTGTAAGCATGCCACTATCAGAGTTTCTGTCTATAGAGACCTTTGAACATGAGTCTTAAAGTACTCCTGCTGTTGTGTCTTCCCATCTCTTTCACAGTGACGCCATTGGTAGTGAGCCATTTTGCTTCCAGAGAAAGTAAATCTTTTTTCAATCTCTTCTTATAAGATTATAAGTAAAATACTCTAGATACATTTTACAACCATTAGTTGCAACTGCAGAAGTGTTGAGATCCACTGGACAGAACACAGGGTTGGGGTCTGTAGAGCTGAATTCTAATTCTGACTCTGCTCCCTAGTGACCATATGATCTTGGACCAAACCTCTTTGGGCCTCTGTTTTCTCATCTGTAAAATGGGGATATCTGTCAGGAAACAAAAAAAGAAAGGACCCCCCCCCACCCCCAAGAACTGTCATAAAAATCAAGTGGGATAATACCGGGACCTGCTGTCATATATGGTGTTGAGTTGCTGCTTGATCAATGTAGGTGGAAGCGAAAAAAAAAAAAAAAAAAAAAAAAAGTGCCTTTCTTGAGTTGGATTTGTTTTAATCAGTCATGCACGATGAACCCACTCAAAGTTTTGAAGAACTCGTATGAGGCCAAAACACATTCCTGCTCTAGGGAAATGGAGATTAACCCTGAAGCTTAGATGCAGCAGCCTTTTCCATTTACTAAAAGAGAAGCAGAACTGGAGTGGCCTCAAAAAGCGGGGACAATGTTCTGGGACAAGCATGTAATCTTCAGTGACTTTTTGTGATGGCAGATCACATCAGAATAATGATTTTAAAATGAGTATGTTTCTGCCTTTTGGCCATATTTAATGTTCTAATGCCTTTTCTTTTAAAACATCATCAACAGCATCATCATCATCATCATCATCATCATCATCATATCTAATTCATTGTTTTCAGTTTCATACCCATGCTGAGCAGTCCAAACCCCTAAATGGATTTGTAATCTAGTACCCAGGGAGTGCCTTGGAATGCCATGGGCTGTTTTTTGTCTGTGTTTTCAAGTTGAACCAACCGAGTACATGGAAATCAGTGATACGGTCTCTTCTCATGTGTGTGCCTGGTGCTGGGAGTGGCATATTCAGCCTCCCTCATGGACAGTTTGGCTTTGAAGAGCTGAGCTTGGTGTTAGGCAGGGCTGGGTTTGGGTGTCAGGGCTGTGCAATTGGGGCGAGTTCTGTAGCTTCTTCTGGCCTTTCTTTGCTAATATTTGGGAATAATGACAGATAATGAGCCCTACCTCCACAGGGCTGCTGTGAAGAGAGAATGTACACAGAACCCAGATCTGGTAGTCAATGAAGGGCCCCGAAAGTGTTAACTGTTGCTGTTGTTGATTGTATTGCATAACAACACCAAATCCACCGTGTCTCCCCTGAACTGGGAAGTGGGTGGGGGGTTCTGAGGATGCCTTGGCATTGAGATGGTTTGTTTGGAAGAGGTTTGGGTTTATTTGGGACCTGCCAGCTGCCTTCTAGCACATTCGTGGTCTCCCTGCAAGTTTTCTTTAGAATGTCTTGTGCCATCAATAATGAGGAAACCTGGGATGCAGTGCTTTTTTTTTTTTTTTTTTTTAATTCCCTGTCAGTCAGCAGTGCCAACTGAATCAAGAGTGGGTGGCCCTTCATCCTCCCACTTCCAGAAAGTTCTTTTAATGACTGCTTGGGGGTGGAGGAGAAGACTTTTATTTTTAGCACAAGTGATGTGTTTTGACAAGAATATATCACTGTGGAGAGTTTATGCTAAAGGGGAAGTGCTTGCAGTTACAAATGGAGCTTGCCTTTCTTTCTGCAAGCAGGGCATTGATACTTGAGTTTCACCATGCAACATGCAGGTGACAACATATAATTGAGGCAGGAGTGGTGTGACATGCACAGTATTCTGTGGTATAAACGTGGAAACCATAGAAGTAGCCAAACAGACTCTTGGGTTATTGAAAACTCAGACACCTAAGGGAGAAGGTAGTTGTCCACAGAGAGTATATGCTGTAGAGCACTGGAGGTTCAGGGTCTTGGTTGGAGCAGGGAATGAGCACAAGAACCATGAAGCAGTCTTAACTCCCTACATGCTTTTCCCATATGTGGTGTGTGTATGTGTGTGTGTGTTTGTATTCATGCCATGCTGGCTGTAGATTGTTCTCTGGGCACAATCGATGCTGCTCTCCAGATGATTCAGCCCAGCAAATGAACCAGGGGTTACTAATGGCACTGCAGGTGGTGCAAGGGAAAGCGACTTCAAATGCAGCAGGTGTCATGGAGCTAGCAGAGCTGCTCATTCCTCAGGGACAATCAGATCATGTAGGAGACCCATGACAGGGAGGAAGAATTTAAGAATTACGACGGCAGTGAAATAATGTTAACTGCAGCCCTATTCGACTGCACAGGCTATCCTTCAAATGTCTTTTCCCCCATGCCTGGGATGAGGAGGCTGTTCATGATTATAGTTTTTCAGCATGTAACCTTGGCCAGACACTCTGCTAAATGATTCACTTAATCCTCACAAGAACCCTTGGAGAAGGGAACTTTTGTTATTGAACCCCTTTTACAGGTGAAGGCATGAGACTCTCATGGTGAAGTGACACTCCCCGGTTATGTGGTGAGTTGGAACCTGGTTTCAGCCCAGGTGGTGGGACTTTATGTCCCTATTCCTTACAGTCCATGACTATGGCTGTGGGACGATTGAGGCTGCTTCAGGTGACCCAGCGGCAGAGTCATGCTGTGACCAATTATTCAGTGAGCAAAAGCAGGCAGAAGGGCTTTTTGCTCATTTTCTTGCAAATTGCATGTTGTAGCCAGTTCTTTTCCCAGGGTTCAGTTTTTCTGGAATTAGTTAGGGCTTCTCCTCTGTCTCTGACAGTGGCATTGGATACTATGATAATAGTAAATATTTGAATCCTAATTTCCAGGTGCTTGCTAAAATATTTTCAAATATTATCTCCTTTAAGCTTCATAACTGCCCTATTAAGCAGGCACTATGATTATTCCTAGTTAAAGGGGTTACTTGCCTGAGGTCTTGGGACCAGTGGGTGGCTGTCTAACCTGGGCAGCCTATCCCTAGAGCACTCACCGATGACCACTAGGCTGTGCCAGTCTCAGGAGGGATGAGCTTGAATGAGCTTGTTGCAGGAAGAATATTCTCCTTCGAGGCTAAATTACGACGTGTTGTTGAGAGTGTCAGCTCCACGGCCTGAGAGACCTAGGTTCTAATTCATTTCCTTAACTTATGGACCTTGTGGCAGTGGGCAAGTCATTGCTTCTCTGTGCCTCAATTTTCTCACCTGCGAAATGGGGAGAACGCTATCTACCCCACTGGGATGTTGAGAGCTCAGGGTCTGGCCCATAGTTGGATCTCAAACATGGAAGCTGTCAGAAAAACAAATAATGCATGTTCTCAGTCATATATGGAAGCTAAAAAAAATTGACCTCGTGGAGGTAGAGAGTAGAATGGTAGATACTAGGGGCAGGAAGGGTGTGTGAGTGGTGGTGGGGGATAAAGAGAGGTTAGTTAATGGGTACAAACATACAGTTAAAAGGAATATGTTCTAATGTTAGGAGAGTAGGGTGACTATAGTTAACAACAATGTGTTGTATATTTCAGAATAGCTAGAAGATAGGGCTTGAAATGTTCCCAACACATAGAAATAATAAATATGCAAGATGATGGATACCCCTAATACCCTGACCTGATCCTTACACATTCTATGCATGGAACAAAATATCACATTTATCCCATAAAATGTGTAAATATGATGTATCAATTAAAAATAGTAAAAAAAGAGTCATAATTGAGAAGCAGGGACATGATGATGGGACCATTTCCTTATGGCCAAAGTCAGAAACCAGCCCCAGATCTCCCTCCTGCCTGTCTCCCACCTCCTTGTCTTTCCAAAATTCTCTCTGGAATCTTCCTCCTGGCTCTTCCTTCCTCTCCTCTTGATTGCCATGTGGATGGGGCCTGTCTTAGTCTGGCTCTGCTGCTATAACAAAATGCCTGAGTCTGGGTAATTTATAAAGAACAGAAATTTATTTTCTTATAGTTCTGGAGGCTGGGAAGTCCAAGATTAAGGCACTGGCAGATTTGGTTTCTCGTGAAGATGCATTCCTCATAGATGGCACTGACTGGGTGTCCTCACATGGTGGAAATGTGGAAGAAAGTGAACCCACTCCCTCAAGCCCTTTTATAAGGGCTCTCATCCCATCCTATGAGGGCAAAACCCTCACGATTTAATCACCTCCTAAAGTGTCCACCTCTTAGTACTATCACAATGGCCATTACATTCCAATACATGGATTTGGGGGGACACATTTAGATCATAGTAGCACCCTCAACACTTACGTCTTCTGTGAAAGGGCCTCCTGCCTGGCTTTTCTCTCACTGGTTGTACCTACTCTGATCTTTCTCATATGGCCACCCATCCAACTTGGTCACTCCCATGCTAAGTCTTACATGATACCCTGTCAATTACAGCCAGCCCTTGAACCCCGGAGGACATCCAAATTGTTTGAGGGAAGTTTCCTAATATGCACATTCTGGAGTCCCACCTCCCAGAGGTCCAAATCATTTGGTCTTGGTTAGGCCCAGGAATCAGCTATCTGGCCGTTGTCCCAGGGCATTCTGATGCGTGTGATCTGGAGCAAAACTCTTGACTCCTGAGAATCAAGTCAAGTTCCTTAACATGCCTCCCCACCCTGGCTTATTTCTGTGTCTGTGCCTTTGCTAGACCACCAGCTCTGTCCTAAGCTCACTCCCACCTATCTCTGCTTTCCTTTACACCTGGCTTCTCTGTGTTAAGCTTTAGCTCAGAGAGAGCCTGACACAGAGATGCAATGATAGACACAAACATCATATTATCTAATATTTACTGAAGGTATAGATGTGGTGGTCAAAACTTTTACAAGTATTAAGGCACTACCTTCTCATAGCCCTGTGAAGTTGATACAGTTATAGTCCCCACTTTTGTAACTGTGGAAAGTGGGGTACAAGGAGGTTGAGTAAGTTGCCCAAGGTCCTATGGGGCTAGTGAGCTGAAGAAGCTGCTCAGGTAGTCCACGTCTAGGGAGAGGTGGGGATGCTGGTGGTGGAAACCTTTCTTTGGACTTTTGTGGTGCAGCCTTAGGTTTTCACAGGTTTGGTGCACACTGTTGGTGTTTAGTGTCCAGGCTTAGGGATGCCAAGCATCCTTCAGTGTGTACAGCAGCCCTGCTTGTGGAGAATTGTCCTACACCCCTCATGAGTAGCGGAGATCCTGCTGGACATTTACGCAAGTGAAAACCCTGTTCATAATTATTTGAACCCAGAACCTAATCTAAACACACATTTTAGAATTTCATATTTTTAATAAACACTGAATTTTCCAAGAGCACAACTGCCATTGATCATTGAGCTAGTGTGTTGGAGGAGTCACATCACCGAGGACAATGTTGGTGGCCATCAAGATAGGCTTGTGTGATTTGCATTTGTAGCTATTGAATTTTCCTGATGCTCTGTAGAGGTAGAAGCATCTGACTGTTTCGCCATGGCTTTCAGTATTGTTATGTCTAAGCATTTGTCTACTGAAATACCTATTACTTTATTATAAACCATTTGCCTTTGATTCTCTTTTATATAAAGGTTGGACATACTATTGATTAAAAAAATATTATATGTTGATATTATCTTTCATTTCAGGATAGTAAAGAAGATGTCACAAAGTGATTGGTTAAAAAGGCAGTCTTCATCAGATGAAGAGCCACTCTGTACAAAATAAGGCCTCTTAAGGGGCAGGAGGGCAGTGAGTTCTGGGAAAGACACCTGATGGATGGATCTTCACAGGGAAGCTGTTAAGTTAAAACTTGAGTCTGGAATGCCTTTGCTAGACCCCAGCTTGCCTCCTGCCCGCATGTCACAGCCCTCCCATTTCTCTTTGAGATGTTAATTTGTTGCTATGAAAATTATCTTGTCACTGACAAACGGAATCTGGAAGAATCAGCTCTTCTTATAAAGTGGTTCCTATGGTATCTGCAGGGCTTTGTCAGTTTGCAAGTTATGAATATTTATGTTTCAGAAAAAAATCCTCATTTAAATTGCGTTTTCTGTAATTTCCCACTTAATTTCACACAGAAAATAATGATATTTCCAGCCTTTGCCTAGGTGAATGTCTTTGGAGATGGCAGTTTTTGCACATGGGCTCAAGGGGCATTGGAATTTGCTGAATTCCAAACGCAGATGTGGTTCTGCTGCCCTGCAATTGCTTCTATGTAAAATACTGCATGCGTCCAATACATTATCGATGGAAGATAAATGCCAGATATGATTATGGTAAATTAGACCTTTTGCATTATTTATGAGATCCAATGTAAAACGTGTTTTACTTTCCCCCACTAATGTTTATATAAAAGCTATAATAGGACTTTTACTAAACAATTTTAAAATTTATTACACAAAGGGACAAAGTTTTTCTTAAATTTTATCTTCAAAATTTAAAAAGAGATGGCATCTCCCTTTGTTGCCCAGGCTGGTTTTGAGCTCCTGAGCCCAAGTAATGCAATGCTCCTGCCTCATCCTCCAGAGCAGGAAAGGGCCAAGTTTTAAAAGACTGTTCTAGTCTCAGTTGTCCCTATCTCCTTTCATCAGCTCTTCAAGCGGAAAAGCGGAACTACGGAAAATGTCATGGGACATGTATTGGGTGGGCCTGAGAAGGGCCTTGGAGAAGTCGAGGCTTGGCGGATGGCAGGAAATGTCTTCCTCGTGATCTCAAGTCTGCTGCCATAATATTTAAGCATCTGAAGGAAGATGTTGATGACCTGCTTCAAGTCCTCCTCTCCTTTCAGTTCTCAGGAAACTGTACTGCCTGACTTCAGTGTGGGTCCACCTCTGGCGTCTTTATAGTAGCAAAACTTATCTGAAGTGTGTTTTGATTTTTATTTTTGGTACCATCTTCTTTCTCTGGTTTGGTACTGATCTCTTGAGGGAAGCTGGGCGGATGTACTTGCAGGTAAAATTCCTTCCCTGAGCTGTGTGTGTTGGTTTCTCACAGCCAGTCATCATAATATCTCACACTTGTTTAGGAACTTGGCACCTTTTGGGAACTACTTCTGTGTGTGAGCGCCTTTGATCTGCAGGCAGCTGGGAGCTGCTGTCCTGTGAGCTGTTACAGGCTGTAAGGGGAACTGAGTGGAATAGTCGCTGATCCTTTCCATATTCTTCTCTCCATTTTTTGGTTTTCTGCACATCCTTTGAAGGCTACGTCTGAAATTCCTCCTTCCCCATTTCCTATCTCCAACCTGAAGTTAAAAGTTTCTAGCCTTTGGGTGTTAGAGACCACTTGGGGGCTGCCTTCTCTGTGAGGTGAAGCATCTCTGCTGGGGCTTTGATTAGGAAGGTGATGTTGTATGTGTCTTTGGACGTGATGAAAGTAAAAACAGCATGCGTGAAGTTCCAAGGAAAGTGAGAGTCAGAGGCCAGATTGCTGCCTCGTTCTTATCAGACTTTGCTTTTTTTTACCTTAAAAGAGCCAAAAGGCTGGTTCTGTTCTGTTCTTGTGCATAACAAGGATGGGAGCAAACCACTGTCTGTGTGTGTCTTGTCTTTGTAATACCAAAAGGGCCCCCATCCTCTAATAGGCTCCTTGTGGCTCTGCCAATCTGAGGACAAGGCCTGACGCAGTGAACCCGCCATTGCCTGCAAGGCCTGACTCCTGTGTGCCAACTTGAGCTTTCTAAGGGCAGTTTCATGGATCTTGAACCTTCTTCCTAGGAGCCACCTAGGGACAACAGCCTGATGTGAGGCCAGAGCTTCTGGCTTCTTGTGGCCCCGAATATTTCCGTAAACCGGCTGGGATCTTTTGGCCAGGCTACCTCAACAGAGTATTGATGGGCCAGCCGCTCTGTGGGGCTCTGTTAATTTATGCCATTTGCCCACTTTTTATGCTTCAGTTCCTGTATGTTTGGACAATGAAATTAAATTGGTCAATTTTTAGCCCATTAAACGGCTTTGTTCTCCTGCTTTGGCACTGAGCCTCATGTGGAATTGTTTAAAAGGAAGACACTCAGCTTGGGAGCACTGTGGGATTCAAGGTTTCCTATCTGTGGATTCTAGGCCATGCCACTGCCCCTCAGGGCCCAGGGGGTTACTGCCTCTCTGGGTTTGCCTGGTCGTGTCCTTGCAGCCCCAGGCTTTAGCTGGACCTCCCTGCAGCTAGACGCTGAGTGCACAGGTCTGGTTGGCACAGGTCATTCTCAGAAGCCTTTGTTCTTCCACGGATTTTTCTGGACTGAGTGATGGCTGTGGCCGGGAGTTCCTCGATATCTTGCTCCTTACATTTGTTGTGAAAAAGGAGGCTGCTGGCCTGAGGACATTTATTCCATTTGTTTTCTTCCTGTCCCTGTCTCTTTTCTTTTCTCATAATTTCTTCCTTGTAAACCCCTTATTTCTGGCCTTCACTTCTTGTTTTCCTTCTTCACCTTCTCCTTGACTCTCCTTCTCCCAAGGCTAATGATTGTATGCCCTATTTCAGTATAATTTTTGTTTCAACCATTTTTATTATATCTCAAACATATACAAAATATAGACCAATAAAACACCCAAATTCAATAGTTACTAACTCTTTGGCAAATCTGGTTCCATCTGTATCCCTACTGCCCTCCTACCCTGTCCCTGTATAGTTTTGAAGCAGTTGTAAGGCATCTTGTCATCTTATCTCTCAATACTTCAGTCTACCTCTCTAAAAGAGGACTCTTTCTTGTTTTCTCTTTTTAAAATTTTTATTTATTTATTTTTGAGACAGGGTCTTACTGTCACCCAGACTGGAGTGCAGTGGCATGGTCTTGGATCACTGCAACCCCCACCAGGCTCAAGTGATCCCTAGCCTCCTGAGTAGCCGAGACCACAGGCATGTGCTTCCCGCCCCCTTAGCCTCCCCCTACTAATTTTTTAAAATTTTTTTTGTAGAGACAGGATTTTGTCCTGTTCCCCAGGCTGGCCTAGAATTCCTGTTTTCTTCTTTTTTAGATGAGAAAATCTTAAGGGAGAACATCCTAGAGCCTTTGCTCTTCAGAGGCCCTTAATGGTCATTGAAAGAACATTTATCCAAGTGCAGCACATGAGGTAATAGCATGCAATAGTTAAAAATAGTATTTTGTATTTGTTTCCCTGAATACACTCGATTTTATGGCAAATTGTGTTGCTATTCCATATATGATATAAAGGTAAAGATAGGTAAAGAAAGGGAATCAATTTTAAAATAAAAATATTTGATAAATACAATATTTGCCAGGGTCAGAAAACTGTGATCTCAGGGTCAAATCCAGCCCACTGCCTCTGTTTTAGTAAATAAAGTTTTATTGGAACACAGCCTGTCATTTGTGTGTGAACTGTGTATGACTGCTTTTGTGCTATCCTGGCAGTGTTGAGCAGTGGGATGGAGATTGGCCTACAAAGTGGAAACTATTTATTGTCTGGCCCTTTACAGGAAAAGGTTTACCTATGGCATAGGAGGTCTGTGGACAGAGCAGGTATCATGACCTTGGCACATCAGTGGCTGAAGTCTGGAAAATTCCAGTCAGACCCAGCCTCTTGCTTTGTAGCTGATGTAGCTGAGATAGCTGAGATCCAGGCAAAGGAGGAGGTTGCCCCTGGTTAGACAGCCCGTGGGTGGCTGGGTCCGTCCTGAAGTCTCTAGTGCCATGCCCCAGGCTCTGTGCTAACATCTCTGAGTGTTGCAGATTGGGTTTAGATTTCATGCTGGGTAGCTGTTCCAGAGCAGAAACAATTTGTGGTTTTCAGTAATTTCTCACAAAATGCTCTGTATTAAGTTTCTGTTGCCCCAGCCCCTTAAATTATTACACCAACTAGGAGAAAAGTAATTTCAAAGAAAAGGAGGATATTTGTGAAGTGGAATAATTTACCATCAAATAAAATACACTGAGCGCTTCCTAACATAGAATGCTGAGCTGATTTTTCTCTGTGGTATCAATTCTATCTCCAGCTTTAGTAGTGGATATCCAGCTGGGAGGAAAGCATCTAGGTAAAATAAAATGCAAACGATCTCTAGCATATATTTGTGATTTTCTCATTTCGGTATCCATTCCTGCCGTAATTGCCAGAGTAGAAACAAAGCTGCAGGGAGAACTGTTCTAGGGTATTTCGTTTCATAGCATTTGATTACTTAGGATTGAATAGCTTTGAGATTATATTGACCCTGTAGACTTGTCTCCTGTTTCCCTATTTTCTAAACATTTTAGACAAGTGCTTGGGGAAAATAGGAACTTTTTTGTTGTTGAGATTTTAAGACGAAAATGTTTCTTTATTTATGGTTCAAAATTGTTATTATTATATTTTGTGGGAGAAGCAACTTGCTAAAATGATTCCGTGGCTTACTTAGAACTACATTGTCCAATGCAATAGCCACAGAGCCACACATAATGCTACTGAGCCTCCAAAGTGTGTGTGGCTGCTCTGAAATGAGACGCTCTGTAAATGTTAAATGAACCCTGGGTTTTGGTGACATAGTACAGCAAAATGAATGTGAAATCTTTCATAATTTTGGAATATTGATTATATGTTAAAATGATCACATTGTATATATTGGATTAAACCACATGTATCATTGGAATTATTTGCACCTGTTTCCTTTTACCTTTTAAAGCAGCTACCAGAAAATTTAAAATTGCACATTATAGTTAGCGTTTATATATACTTTGAAAAGTGCTGAGTATTGAGATGAGATAATTAAAGAAATTTTAAACAATTAGAGCCATGATGGGAAAGCTTGGCTTATTTGAATAAGAATATTGCTCTAATGTTGGAAGTTACGGTAACAAAAGAAACATAGCATTAACTCAAGAACTGTTGACTGATGAAAAGAACATTTCGTGTAGACTCCAACCCTTACGGGTCGTATTCAGTAAATGTTTACACCTTGAGGTGTCCTCAAATCACTTACAGGGAATTGTAAGATTATTTAGTAAATAGTCTACAACTGACTGTTTGGTAGAAGATTTGAGTTTGAGCCTCATTTTATATTATACCCCAAATAAATTCTAGATAGATTAAGAAAATAAATGTAAGGAATGAAATTATTGAAAGACTGTATCATCATCTAGCCAAATGTGTATTTGATTTTCAATTTACAAGCAATAGAAGAAATTATAAAAGAAAACATTGAATTGACAACAGAGAAATCAAGTTTTATTCTTGAAAAGAAATTTGATAAAATAAGTTGGACAAAGGTTTAAAAATGGAGAACTCGTCCCAGCGATTCCTGACCCTTGACCATATACAGTTCAGAAAATGACATTTAATGCACATCAGAACTCTGTGAATTCAAATGAACTTATTCCTGCCAGTTTTCTGTTCATTAATGGGGTTGCCAGATGAAACACATTAAACTATGGGGTACTCGGTTACATTTGAATTTCAGATAAACAACAAATCATTTTGGATATAAACATGTGTCATGCAATATTTGGGACATACTCTTACTAGAAAATACTATTGTGTATATGAAATTCACATGTAATTGGGCTCCTGTGTTTTATCTGGCCCCTAGCCTGGGAATCCACCCTACAATGTGCAGAATGGGAAGGGAAGCGTGGAGTTGAGTAGTCATGTGACTGTACTTGGTGCAGGAGGGACCTGGGACCAGCTGCCCTGAAAAATAGGCTTTCAACCAATTGTCCCCTTTGACCCTGCAACTCACTACTGGCTTCTGAAATGTGGGGCACCTCTGTGTCCTAAGCCTGTTCAGGATTCTGTGAGGTCATCTGGCTCTCTCATGCTGCAGGCAATTAGACTGGAAGAATCCAGCCCCAAGTCCCAGTTACCATGTCTTCTTCATGCCATCTTCTAAAATGCATGCATCTCGTTTGTTGCAGTTGCTTCCCCATTCCTTATACTGTGAGTTGATATACCCACTTTCTTCCTTCACTGTTTTCTAAAATGTCATTTTAGGGAGAGGAGAAAAGTGCTTGTGGTCTATTTACTATGATTAATAGAAAGGCAGCCTTAATCAGGACACATATTTTAATTATCCAGTTAATGCATGGATTCATTTTGGTTGAAAGAGAAACAATATATACAAAGTGAGAGTTCTGTTGATTCCTCAGTTGCTGGCAAGAAAACTCAGGAAACTGGGGATAATAGACATAGGTAAGAAGACTATATATGTCCCAGGAGAGTCCCAGTTTATGTCTGATGTCCTGAAAGTTATTAATAGTTATTAATTGTAATTATCAGTAGTGTCCCTCCTCTCCCCACTACTTGACTCTCCAAAGAGTCCGTGTTTGGACAGGAAATTCTGCTGTCAGCGAGGCTTAGGGGAGCATGGATATTAAGTGCAGAAAGTGAACTCGCTGGGTCAGGGTTGGGAGGATTTTTCTCTGGAGAAAGCGACTGCGTCTGGGGATCATGGCTGCTGACACACATGTAGAGCTTCTAGTCAACTTTGGCTGCTGTGATGGCCAATGCTGCATGTCGACCATGTGGTACCCAGATAAGCATGTGTCTTTATTTTATTTATGTTATATTTATGTTTATTTCTGCATGTGTCTTTGACAGGGTTTTTGGATGAGATTAGCATTTGAATCAGTGAACTCAGTAAAGTAGGTGACTCTCCCCAATGTAGGTGGGCACCATCCAATCCTTTGTATGCCTGAACAGAACAAAATGAAATGGGAAAGATCCCCTTTTCCCCGTCCTGGGCGTTTGATGGGGGTGTGGCTCGCTTCTTCAGTGCCCCGCTGCTCAAACCACTAGGGGGGCATACAGACAGGCAGGCTGTAGGGCTCCGACCTCACGTTAGTATCTAGGGGTGAATGTTTACAGCCGAAGCCCCAGTGGGCATGTGTTACAGGGTGCTCCTTTAGTTTACCATCTATAGGCAGCTTGTGTTAGCTCAATTAGACCCTCTACCTTGTCACAAGGACAAAGGGCTTTCTTTATCCCGGGTTCTTGCCTTGGTGTACTGGAAGAGTCTGATCATACATGGACTTGGAGAATGAGAGCAAAGTTTTATTGAGTGAAAGTAGCTCTCCGCTGATGGGGCAGCCAGAAGGGAGATGGTTTTCCCCTGGAGTTGGGCCACTGGGTGGGTCCAGTTCTCCTTCAACTGCCCCGGCCAACTCCGCCTCATCCCACTGGTCAATGGCCTGCCGGTGTGCTGGCATCTGTCAGTGTGCTGTTCTGCCGACTTACTTCCTTGATGTCCTCTCGCTGTCTAGCCGCTTGCGTCGTCTTCTGCTGATGTGCCTCTCGATGTCTGGCCACCTGCGTGTCTGCTTGCTAGGGTCTCAGATTTTTGTAGGCCCATGATGGGGGTATGGCGGGCCAGGGTCGTCTTAGAAAATGCAATATTTGAACGTGAAAGCAGGAGTGCCTATCCTCACCTAGGTCCGTGGGGGTAGCCAGGGACCCGCCCTTCTCTCCTCTGCACTTGCCTGTATGCTCCCGTATCAAAAAGGCAGAATAAGGAGGAACTCACCCCTTTTTTCTTGCCTCACTGTTTGAGTTGAGACATCTCATATCATTTTCTTTGGCCTGTGGATTGGGATTTCTACCACAGGGCCCTCTGGTTCTCAGGCCTCCAGACTTGGTCTGAATTACCCCACCAGGTTTTCTGGGACTCTGCTTTATAGATGGCAGATTGTGGGACTTCTCAGCCTCCATTATCACATGAGCCAATCCCTCATAGTAAATCTCTCTCTCTCTCTCTCTCTATATATATATATACAAACACACACACACACACACATATACACACACACACACATACACACACGTTCACATATGTATGGAAATATTATATGTGGTGTGTATATACCATATATATCACCATATGTATATGGCTCTGTTTCTGTTTTCTGGGGAACCTTGGCTAATGTAGGTGCCCAGTCCTATGTGCACAAACATCAAGGATAGCCAGACCTTGAGGAAAGCCACCAATGTGAAAGAGAGAGGTCAGAACAACCAGAAATAAGGAATTCCAGAGAAATGGAGACATGGGGCCGGGCACGGTGGCTCACGCCTATAATCCCAGAACTTTGGGAGGCCAAGGTGGGCGGATCACAAGGTCAGGAGTTCGAGACCAGCCTGGCCAATATGGTGAAATCCTGTCTCTACTAAAAATACAAAAAATTAGCTTGGTGTGATAGCACGCGCCTGTAATCCCAGATACTTGGAAGGCTGAGGCAGGAGAATCACTTGAACCCAGGAGGTGGAGGTTGCAGTGAGCTGAGATTGCACCATTGCACTCCAGCCTGGGTGACAGACCAAGACGCTGTCTTGGAAAAAAAAAAAAAAAAAAGAAGAAAGAAAAAATAAAACAAAAGAAATGGAGACTTGGAAAAGAAAAAATTGGAAAAACCAGCTCCTCAAAGATGAAAGAATGTATTGCAGGTAAAAAACAAGAACAGAAAGCTATTTAAAAAAATAAAAAACCATAGAGAATAAGAAAAAGGACTTGGAAATGAAAAGTGACTGCTATATTATAAAAAATCCAATAGATGGTCTGGAGATAAAGTTAAGAACATTCCCCATAAGTAGAATAAAATAACGAAGACATGGAATTAGGTAAAAGATGAATAGGAAGCCAGGAGATTGATCTAGGTGGCATGACACCTGAGTAACCACGGCTACATGAGGACAACAATAGAGGGGGGAAAGTTATCACAGATAGAAAAAACAGCCTTCCAGAACTGATGGAATGTCAAGATGGGGAGGACTCACCTAGTGTAATGGGGGATGGGATTGGGTGGGTAGCTCCTATATTTAGTAGTGAGATTCAGAACACCAGGGATAGGAAGACAATCTTGAAACTTGCAGATAAAGAATCAGGGATTGGATTGGCATTAAAGGTTTTTACAGTATGCTGGAGCTAAGAGAAAATCTAGGAGGGTATTGTCCAATCTAGACTTCTGCATCCTGAGACTCTCAGTCAAGAGCAGGGGAAGAGTAATGAGCCAACTGGAGCATGGGATCCTTCTCCTTTTTCTTTTTATTGAGTGAAGGACATTGGATCTAGGACACAGATAATCTACTGTATGCCCTGGGAAGTCCCCAGAAAGAGAGCTGGGCAGTAGACCCCATTCTGGGTAGAACAGGAGGAAGGAAGTGAAGTCTCCAGGAAAAAGGAAACGTAGCTGGTAGATCGTCTGATATATTTGGGCAGTGATATTTCTAGGTTTTAAATAGATTTGTTACAGAAGAATTAGTGATAAGAACATAATTTAGCAAGTGAAAAAATATAGATACAAATTTTTTTTTGAGATGGAGTCTTGTTCTGTCACCCAGGCTGGAGTGCAGTGGCGTGATCTTGGCTCACTGCAGCCTCTGCCTCCCAGGTTCAAGCAATTCTCCTGCCTCAGCTTTCCAAGTGCCTGGCATTACAGGTGTGCACCACCACGCCGGCTACTTTTTTGTATCTTTAGTAGAGATGGGGTTTCGCCATGTTGGCCAGGTTGGTCTCGAACTCCTGACCTCAGGTGATCCACCCGCCTTGGCCTCCCAAAATGCTGGGATTACAGGTGTGAGCCACTGCACCCAGATGCAAGTGAAAATATAAAGCAACTCATAACACTAGGAAAAACAAAGTTGTACAAGAAAGGAAATGTAACTATGGCATACTCCCCGGCTTAGCAATGAAACTGTGTTTCTGGCCAGTGTTTACATCATTGGATGTTTTGAAAATTATGATAACTCTGTTGGGGAGATGGCGGGAGAGGAAGTAGGGTGTTGTCGTGAGAGCTAAACCTTCATTTACCACAACAGGCATTACTTGATAATGCCTATAATTGGTGATATGCCATATTAATATTTATGATATTTAGCAACTTGGAGGCAAACACCAAGGTAAGGAGCTGAAAGAGTTGGAAGTAGTCCCTCTGGGGCTGGAATGGAGTGATGCTGAGTCGGGGGAGGAGGGCACAGAAAGGGAGGTAAGAAAGGGCTGGGGTGGAGGATGTCAACGTAGTTATGTTAGGGTTGCCAGGTAAGATGTAGGATGACCAGTTAAGTTTGAACTTCAGATAAACAGTGAATATTTTTAAAATTTAAGTATGTTCATTTGATGTTTGAGATGTACTTACATTAAAAATATATCTGGTGTTTATTTGAAGTTTAAATGTAACTGGGCACCCTGTATTAGTTGCTTAATCAATTTGGCAAGCCTGTGTTATATGTATGTATTACCTTGGTGAAAATAAATAGAATGTATAATTATTTATACATAGAAAAGGCTCGAAGATGATGTATCTTAGTTGTGGGCACTTCTGGGGTATTTCATTGGGAAAGAGGAGTGGTCTCAAATTCTCTTTTCACATTTCTAGAAATGTTCTGTGCCAAGCATATATTAATGTAAAAGTAAAGAAAGAGTCCTAGAAATTCTGAACAATGATAGTGCTGGCTGGGGGTGCTGAGGCCATGGGACATTGAGAAATGGTGGCTCTCTCTGTATGCTGGGGGGTGAGGTCAAACAGGTTTAACCCAGGGGAAAATTTTGAGCTGAGCTCAGATTACTGTAAGGTTAGAAGATAAAACTCTATTGAGATGGTGTTTAAAAGAGTACTAGAGACTCTGTGTCCTGGGAGGAAGGTCTGATTACTCCTGGCTTTTCCAAATTATAATGGTTCTCTCCCTACATACATTCTCCTGAGACATATTGATCAGCCTTAAAAACTCAAGCAGTGAAACCCTGCCATGACCCAGCCTTCAGAGGGTGAGGCTAATGCTAAGTTATGTAGCAGCCTTGTTGCACTAAGCTATACCAGTAAGCTTAGTTTGGTATACCAGTAAGTTATACTAGTAGGCTTACTTTTATGCCAGTAAGCTATACCAGTAAGCTTGGGGTTTTTATTTCCTTCCTACATTTCCTTTTCCTTTTTCCTTTATTTAGGGGTTTGGCTACTTCTGATAAAAGAAGATTCATATAATAGCTGAATTAGTCTGGGTAACTAACTCTGATTGTTGAAACAAGTAACCCCTAAATTTCAGGAACTTAACATAATACAAATTTATTTCTTGCTCATGACCATCTGATACAGTTCTCTTCCAAGGAGCGACTTGGGGACCTGGGCCCCTCTCATCTCTAGGCTCCATTCTTCCCTAGGGACTTCCTATAGTCCCTGACAGGGTATACTCTGCCAGTCAGCCATGAACAGTGACTAGACACTGGGTAGGTGACAATGTGGTAGGAGCCAGGCCTGCTTCTGCTGCCACTCACTGGCCAGAATCCCTTCATTTGGCCTTAACTTCACTGCAAAGGAAGTTGGGAAATGTAGTCTTCTTGGGTGCTCAGATAGAATGGGCCATCTAGGCAGTGTCTGCCACAAGAGCTAATATGTGCTGAGTGCTCATTGTATGCATGGCAACAAACTGGTTTACATGTACAGTCTCATTAATGCTGGGAGACGCATGCTAGGGTCTTCATCTTCCTCATCAGAAAAGTGAAGCTCAGAGATATTGCCACTTGCCAAGGTCACACAGCTAGCAAGTGGCAGAGCTGGGCTTGCCCGTGACCTGGAACCACTGTGTGCTCTGTGTGATTTGACACCACTGTAACCTGGGTGGATACATTATGCTTTTAAGAGCATTTAAGACCAAGTTGAAAATCTCTCTTGGACCTATTAGTAGATTTTTTTTTTCATCTTGTATCTGAGGCTTGGAGCGATACATTTCCCTCCCTTGCACAAATCTGCTGCTAACCTTCCTGGATGAATGGATGTTGGTGTAAGATTCCTGGTAGCAGTCTTCCAAGCCAGCAGAGAGGAGAAACGTGCGTTTGTCTGAGTTACCTCAGGAATGTCAGGGACCGGGCTCTCTGCACATTCTACCATATGGGGAGCAGGCCATGGAGCGCGGTCACTAGGGAGTGAGGAGGGTGCTTATGGCAGGAGGGGAAAGTGATGAATCTCTTTTCTCTGTCACTTCATCATGGGAGCCGTAAGATAGGGCCACTTGTCAGCAAGCATTTCCACAGGATTACTTTGGATTAGCTTTCTCGATGCATCTGTTCTCATGATACTTATCCATTATCCGGAAAAGTGATCTACAGCCCAGCTGGCTGAGTGACTGCCTCGGTGTGAATCCTACTTCCTATATCCCCTGCCACTCGAGTCCAGTGATTCATGGCCGCTTTGGAAGTTTGAACAGCTCAGTGTTGTCGATTTGATTTTGTGGTACGTTTCTTACTTTCTTCTAAAATGGGTGAGTAGTGAGTGTGTTCTGGTGCTCTGTTTGTTGTTTGATCTTGTTTATGGAACTGCCTTTTTTTTTTTGAGATGGAGTTTTGCTCTTGTTTCTCAGACTGGAGTGCAGTGGTATGATCTCAGCTCACTGCAACCTTTGTCTTCTGGGTTCAAGTGATTCTCCTGCCTCAGCCTCCTGAGTAGCTGGGATTATAGGCTCCTGCCACCATGCCTGGCTAATTTTTTTTGTATTTTTAGTAGAGATGAGGTTTCCCCATATTGGTAAGGCTGGTGTTGAACTCCTGACCTCAAGTGATCCGCCTACCTCGGCCTCCCAAAGTGCCAAGATTACAGGTGTGAGCCACCACACCCAGCCAGAACTGCATTTCAAGATGTGGGTTTGCTTCGGGTACCTCCCTGGTAGAGCTAATTTCCAGTAGCCCTGGGCTAGAGGGCGCTTATGGTATGGAATTGTCGATCTCTGAGTGGCTTTTGCCTTGGCCCTGGAGAGCCTGCAATTCTGACAAGAGACTAGGGAGGCACTTCTCCCACTCCCCACCCCATTTTCACCAGGTAGTGGGTGTCCAGTCCTAGTCCCTATGTAGCCTTGCTGGTGCCAGCCCCTTATCACTCTCAGGTGTCTCTCTTCTTGATGGAGTATAGTCATGCTGCTTTTGTTTTGGACAGGCACATCCAGTTCTTGTCTATATGGGTCTGCTTTCCTTGTTTTAGAGCATCACTGTGTAGGTGGTCATTAAAAAACCTTTTTTTTCAATTATCACAATATATTTGGTGTTGAGAATGTGGTGAGTAGGTATATTAGTCAGTTTTCATGCTGCGATAAAGACATACCTGAGACTGGGTAATTTATAAAGAAAAAGAGGTTTAATGGACTCACAGTTCCTTGTGCCTGGGGAGAACTCACAAACATGGTGGAAGGCGAAAGGCACATCTTACATGGTGGCAGACAAGAAAGAATGAGAACCAGATGAAAAGGGTTTCCCCTTATAAAACCATCAGATCATGTGAGACTTACTCACTACCATGACAACAGTATGGGGGGAGCCACCCCCATGATTCGGTTATCTCCCACAGGGTCCCTCCCACAACATGGGGGAATTATGGGAGCTACAGTTTAAAATGAGATTTGGGTGGGGACCCAGCCAAACCATCTCAGAAGGGAAGTCTCAGAATGTGATCAGTTCGCTGGAACCAAGGACTCATATGATTTTTACAAGATTTCAAGATATGCGTTGAAATAATTGAAGACCCCAGAGGATGAAACAAAACAAGATTGGGAGGTCATTTGTGTCCTTAGAAGAGTTTTTCAATAAAGTCAATTGTCCAGCCAGCCTCACCCTCCTGGCGCTTTGTGTCTGATAATCTTGCTGCAGACTCACACTCTAACTGGGGCTGGGTCTCATAGATGTGAGAAAACTTTCCACAGAACTTTTAGCTAATGAAAATAGAGGTCAAAAGTAATTATCCCTGTACTGATTCTGTACGGAGTGAGGCTGAAAGGAGTTCACGCATTAAATTACATTTTCAGTGTTCTGTTCCAAACGTATGCTCCTTTACAACTTTATTTAAAGAAAAGCATAATGTGAAAGGCTTTTAACTCTGATGGAAGACAGACAGGAGCGGTAGTCAGTAATGGTGGAATCTCTCATCTCATTGTCTGCTCCAAGAACAAAGATTTTTCAAAACCTGGACTCAAGCAGTTCCCTTGGATTACATTAATGGAACATAACCTTAATAGCCTCCTCCAGAGGGTGTTCTAAAGTATACGTTGGCTCTCTCGAAACGTCTTTGATCTTAAACTTTTTATTATTTTGCTGTGTAAATTTTCTGTGCTCTTTTTGCCACCACCATGTCATCAGATATCTAAGCAGTTTGTTTAGAAATCAGAATTCCTTTAGAGACGAGTGTTGCATGTGTATCTCTTTTAGTTTATGGGGATTTTAGAGAATGGATTTGGGGTAGATTTTACACATATTTATAGGGCATCTACTATATACTGTTCCAGGCCTTCAGGATCTCTCAGAGAACAGAAAAGAAGATCCATACCTTGGCGGGGCTTATATTCAGTGAGGGGAAGGCAAGAAGCATGATAAGTAGGAAAACACAGCGTTTGTTAGAAGGTGATAAGTGATAGGGAAAAAGGTAGAGCAGTAAGGAGGACGTGGGGTGGTGGCGAGAGGGGTGTATGAGCCCAGAGGTGGCACCTGTGGCCCAGCCTGTGAGCTGCGACTTTCTATCATGTCAAACTAGGATGATGAGAAATTACATCTAAGGTTTGGGAACAATGAGGTGGCCTTCTTTTTTAAAAAAAAAAAAAGCTGTCCAGTAAGTTTAACCAAACAGTTCTTAGTTAATAAGATTGCCTAGTGTACGTCCTTGTAGGAAATTAGCAAATCTACTTTAAAAATCTATACACTGTGCAAAGTTGTATGTGTGTGTGTGTGTGTGTGTATGCATGTCTGTAGGATAGTTCATACTGGTGTAAGAAAAAATATGTTTAAAAATCTGGGATAATGTGTGAACTTGGTAAGGCCACCGGACTTCTGCAGACTTAGTTTCCTCATGTGTCAGACAAGGATTGGGTGCTGGAAGAGTAGATGAGGTAATGGACTTGGAAAGACAGTGAAATGCGAGTCATCACGTCCTGGAGGGAAGTGTCCTGGGATTGGCAATAATTCTCACAAGCCCTTGGGAGAGTTTAGTAAGTGTGTGGAGATTTGGTCTCCTCAGCCTTCTGTTGTTCATTGCTCCCCTGAAGGGTCTGCCATCCAGGTTTACTCTTGTGCCTCCCTGACCTGTGCGGAGACTGAGTCAGGCAGAGAGAGGTGGTGAGTTCTGGTAGTCCTTGGTAATGTGTAAAACACTCCAGGCTGCATCCTGAGAAGGGGGACTGGGTATGCATGTTTTAATGGAGGGATATGTTAACTGGACTGGATATATAATGACAGGGTGTACATGAATATTATTTAACTTTTAAAAGAGGTAGTATATATATGTTTTAAGCATCAAACAGTTAGGAAAAGGAACATAGAAAGCTCATCTCTCACCTCTTTTCCCTTTGTCCAAGTCTCGTTCTCTATCCAGATAGGTAATAATTGATATTAGTTTATTTATCCTTCTGGATATATGTATATGCAAAGACAAGCCACTACTAATATATATTCTTATTTCCCCCCAGCACACTATACATGTTGCTACAAGCTTTGCTTTTTTTCCATTTAAGAATACATTTGGAAGTCTTCCAATATCAAAGCAAACACTTCCTTGGTTCTTTTTATAGCTGCACAGTAGGACATTGTGTGAATGGTTGTTATAATTTTAACCAGGTCCCTTTGAGAGTCCTGTCTTGTGCTGTAATCCACAGCGCTGCCATGAATACCCTGCACATACATCATTTCACCTGTGGGCACTTTTATTTTAGGATAGATTCCTGGAAGTGGAAATGTAGGGATAAAGGCTGTGTGTGTTGGTAATTTTGATAGATCCTGCTAAACTGACTCTTAGAGGGGTTGCACCAGTTCACACCCCTACTTTGGAACCTTACCCCTGAATGACACCATTACCTGCTCCTTAACTACGTGTATTCTTTAATGCAGAACTTAGACTCATATTTTTTATAAACTGAATACTTTCTTCCTACTATTCTTAATTGCTGTCCTTAGTTGACAAGGACTCAATACTTTCATTTTATTGTTCTCTGTTGTTGGCTGCTTTACCAGTGTACATAGACATCTATGAATTAATGCTTTGTGAAAGGGAAACTGTTATTTAAAGATATGTAAGAGTCATATTATAAAAATATAGTATAAAATGTAACTTTCACTTTCCTTAGTTTTTTATATTTTAGGTTTTTAGGTATTAGAATTGTTTAAAAAATAGAGAGCAAGGTGCACAATGAAGCAAAGGCACAATTGAAACAAGATGAGCTTATTTAGCTAGTAAGACTGCAGGAAGGTACAGAAATCTCAACTTTACCCACCTCTCTCTTGCCAAGAAACCCTGAGACACCTTGAGGAACTTAAGGCTCAGGAAATGGAAGAAAAATCTTGACCAATAACTAGACTAGTTTAGAATTGTGAACCCACAAGTATCTGAGACAGGTCTGAGTCAATTTAGAACATTTATTTTGCCAACGATAGGGACACACCTGTGACACAGCCTCAGGAGGTCCTGATGACATATGCCCAAGGTGGTCGGGGTACAGCTTGCTTCTACACCTTTTAGGGAGACATAATACATCAGTCAATACCTGTAAGATGTACATTGGTTCTATCTGGAAGAGCAAGGCAACTCGAAGTGGTGGGACAACTTGAAGTGGTGTGGGGAGGGAGCTTCCAGGTTATAGGTAGATTTAAACATTTTCTGATTGGCAGTTGGTTTAAAGAGTTGTTATTATCTAAAGGCCTGGAATCAACAGAAAGGATTGTCTGGGTTATAATGATAAGGAATTGTGGAGACCAAAGTTTTACCATGCAGATGAAGCCTCCAAGTAGGCTTCAGAGAGAATATGTTGTAAATGTTTCTTATCAGACTTAAAGTCTCTGTTGATGTTAATGCTGGTTGGCTTTTCCTGAATTCCAATAGGTAGGAGGGTATAATGAGGTGTGTCCGACCCCCACTTCCCATCAGGGCCTGAATTAGTTTTTCAGGTTAACTTTGGAATACCCTTGGCTGAGAAGGGAGGGATCCATTTAGATGGTTGGAGGTGGGGACACCTTAGAATTTTATTTTTGATTTACAGATTAGGAATGTCTGTCCTGTACTCAGAGCTGATAGAGGGAAAGGAGGGTTCAACTTCTGCCTTCAGGCTTCAGTTTCCTCAAGTGTGAACTGGGGATGCTGACAAGACTTGCCCCACAGGACATTTTAGAGGATTAATGAGATGATGCTGGCATGTGGTGGGTACATTCCTGGCCTCTGGAGGCCCTTCAGGGCTCCTAATTGCCCTTCTCTGTATGTGAGCTCATATATTTCCATGGTTCCTCACAAGTAGCCTTTAATCTGTGCACATCAGGTGGGCTCCTGAGCTGATGAGCCAAGGTCAGAATCTCCACTGTCAATTGTTTATTGTGACCAATAAACCAGATAACCCCCCTTCAGTGACTGGGAAGGGGCCTGGAGCTAACGAACGCTTCCACAAATGGCTCTTGATCACTGAAACTGGGTCAAATTTCTTTTCTTTTGGAAAATGCCCAGGTAATTTGCTTCCTGAAAACCTAGTTTATTTTTTTTAACCTTTTTTGAAAGGCGTGTTAATGGGATAGTTTAAATAGAAATAAGAAAACCTCTTTTCTCCAGGCCTTCTCTGGTTGTTTTAATTAGTATATTTCTATAATGTTAATGTGGCTATTCACCAGTATGACTTTGAGCCATTAAAGGCCACCCCTCCTGCCTCAACCCCCAGGGAACATCGATAATACAGGAACAATTGCTCCCTGAATATTCTTCCTTGGTTGCAGTTCATCATCCTTTACTGGACGTCTCCATCAGTGTCTGTCTGGGGAAGATAACAGTTCCTTCTTTTTTTTTTTTTTTTTTTCCTGTGGTCCTCACCCAAGGAGCATGCATTTCTTTGCATTGCTCAAGGGATGGTGGCTGAATTAAGGAATTCCTTGTGGCCTGCCACCTTCAGGTTGGTGAATGCAGGGATGAGATGTGGAGCCACTGGTCTCATTTGACATCACAGGGTACAGAGTAAAATAGCATATTGTGCAATTGTCAGGTTTTCTTCTAAGAATGGGAAAAGATAAATATGGGGATTCATAATGCAGAACGACGGGGATGGAAGTAAAAATGAATCAAATGAGGGAGATTATTTATGTTCACTTAGATTGTTGGGGAGAAAGCTTATGGCATTGATACCTCTGGCCTGGAGTCCCTCTTGAACACCTTGCTGATAGAGCCCATTCAGTAGGAAAATACGGGGAGGAGAGAGGCCCAGGAGTCAGTTGAGTGGCTGGTCCACCACTGGGTTAACCCTACCATAGTGGGAATGCCCTGAACCTTGGCATTTTAAGTGGAAATATGGGGATGAAGGCACTTGCTGAGATCCCTTAGATGCTGGAGGTCAGGTCTTGTTGGCATGGGGCCTTCAGAGCATCTCCTGGGGACTCATAAAGACCAGAAACCCCTCTGACAGGAACAAAGCTGGCAAATTCTCATATTCCAGACGACTCTCACTGAATTAATCAGTTTATTAGATCTACCACTGACCATGCCTCAATATCCAGCATTTACATTTTGTCAGTTACAAGTGTTTCCACATACCACGTTCTTAATATTTTCAAGACCTTTCTTTTGATTGGTAAATACACAGAGGAGCTCTAAAATTGATCTTTGCATCACAACCTTTGAGGGAGACAAGCAGAGGCCCCTTCTCCGTGGCCCCTAAGGGACAAGATCTAGAGCCAAAGGACAGGACCTGGTTAGTACACAGTGGGCTGTCCCACTTCAAAAAAGTGGGCTGTCCACCTTCAAAGGTAGGTTGAAGAAGTGAATAGATTTTGTCTCCTGTGGCCCCCATCACTGGTGATTCAGTGCTTTTTGCTGCAGGTCACGTGAGGAACTGACAGCGAGGTGTGGTTGGTGCTCCTGTTGTTTTAAACAGCTCAGTTAGGTGCTGAGGCATCCTGCCAGGGTGTGGAGAGGATGCCCCAGCACAGCCAGGAAGAGGCAGCTTTGAAATATCACTGTCCCATGCCAGTGTCTAGAAGTGACAACGTCAGACCAAAATGGCAACACTGGTGTTTTTATGTCTCGTCACACCAAAATACTGGTAGTAAGGGCAGAGTGAGAAGTGCTTACCATGGTTCTTCCCATTTGGAGCTCAGAGGTTGAGAGTAGCAAGGGCTGAGATACAACACCCAGGCCCTTTGCCCTTTGGCTGGAGTCTTTCCAGTAAGCCTAATAGGGGAAGACAGTCTTGAATAAAGCAGAATACCCTGGAGTAGGGGTCCTCGGATGTGACATCTTCCAGGCATCAGTCAGCTGAGATGTGGCTGTGACCTACCTCATCCTGTCCTCTCCCGGGCCCTATTGTCCACACTCTCCAAGTTGATGTCAGCTTCTCAGGAGAGTAGCCATGGGAGCCTAGGGCCTCTTAGGTTGAGGAGACAGAGAAAAGTTCTGTCCCCATTTTATCTTCATTCAAATATCCTACCCCCCGGCTTTATTAAGGTATAATTGACAAAATTGTGTATATTTATGGTACACAATGTGATGTTTTGATTAATCTGTGTATACATTATGAAATGATTAAAGCAAGCTCATTAACATCTCCATCACCTCACGTACTTCTCATTTTTTTTGTGGTGAAAACATTTAAGATCTACTGTTACAGCGTTTTTAAAGCATACAATACAGTATTATTAACTATAGTAGCTATTCTGTGCAATAGATTTCCAGAATTTGTTCGTCTTAACTGAAACTTTGAATCTTTTGACTGTGTACCAGTCCCCTCATTACCTATTAAAGTTATTATGCACATGTGGGTTTGGCCTTTTGATTTTAGAAGCCAAGATCTGGCTTGTCTTTGTTGTCTGGGTTTGCCATGCATTGCCCAGGAAATGTCCTCTTTTCCAAGTGAACGGAGCTGGTGAGGCTGGGAGGTGGGGCCATGCATCCTTTACTTTTTCATCTGTCACTCAGCCTCAGTACTTAGAACAGGCTTTCACATGGAATTTCCAAAGTCACCGGCTCACAAAATCACCCTAGTACTTGGGGTGTGAAATTTATTTCCTCTGTTCTCAGTTGCTGGAAGAGAAGTAAGGATAATGCAGGGAGGCATTCATGCCTGGAAACATATCCCAGTCAAAGGCTAAGCTCTTTATTCTGAGCTTTTTTTTTTTTTGTGACTTCAGATATCCTTTCTCTTATAGAACGATCATGATTGTGGAAGGTATGCGTGTGTATGTGTATATGTGTGTCCTCTTTAATGTTCTTACTTTGTTAAATAAAAACCCAATAGTCCTGTGTTGCTCCCCCAAATTAGGTGATCACTGCTCTTGAATGGCTGAGCCCTTTGAGAGCTGTGTGTTCTGTTCCTATGTATCCTCTGACACTCAGCCTGCAATTGTAGTTGAATGTGTGTGGGGGGTGGGGAGCGACCAGGCAGAAGCACAGCTTGAGAAGCCTGACACCCACTCTTTGCAGAGGGTATTTTACAACTAAGGAAGCACAGGCTTTGAGAGATGGAATCTTTGTATTCTGAACTACCAAGCTTTTTGGTATTAGTCTTGCAATAATATACTTCACGTTTCAATGATGTTTAAAAGTGCATGTTTTGATGATCTTTAAGTATTCCAGGTATATGTGTGCTTTCTATAATAATAAACCAAAGCCAATACTTGCATACTGGTTGAAATCTGGTGCTTTTTAAAGTTTGCATGGACGGGTTGTCATCCAGTTGCCATCCAGCTGTCCACCAGGTGTGTTAGGGATGGGCTGTGAGCACCAAAGTGCGAGGCCTGTGGTGGAACTGATAGAGCAATATTCACATTTTAAACTAATTAGATGAGGAAAAAGCATTTCAAAGAAAGTGTGATGGCTTCTTGCCCTCCAGCTGGAAGGTGGCACAGCATAATTGGAGTTAGAAAGCTTTTTACCGTCAGTGATTTAACTGAGCACACTTGAAGGACACCCAGGAGTAATGCATTAACTGTTTTGTTTTTGTCAAAAATAAGCCCAGGTGGAAGACAGGCCTCCTCAGCCAGAACGTAAACCATCCTAGTAAGGAGAAATCAGGAAAGAAGCCGTCTAACTCTTATTTTTTAGAGCACCTGCTTGTGTGTGCTTTGAGGATGCTGTGGGGCCAAGTTCAGCCAGGGCCCCTTGTTTTGTGGAGCTTCTGTTTGGTGAAGGGAGAGAAAGAAGAACTAAGTAGAACTCAAAGAGTAATTCCAGGTGGTGACAAGTGCAAGGAGAAGGTAAACTGAGGCAGTGAGTGCTGTTAGATGGTGCGGGGCGGTGAGAGGCAGCCCCCTGACTGAGGAAGGCCCACGGGAACTGAGAGACAGGAACAGCCCAGGTGAGCAGTGAGCAAGGCACAGTGTGCAGTGAGCAAGGGAGGGGACTGCAGATAGGGCCTGGGAGGGAGGCAGGAGTGCATGTCTGGTGTGATGGCGAAGCAGCCAGAGGTGTGTTCAGCAGAGCAGTGACCTTATGGGGACAGGCAGGGTGTCTGGGCCCAGGGGGGCTGGCTTGGGAGCCTCTCCTGCCTCCTCCTTCCTGCAGCCTCAGCCAGGGGCCGTGTCCCTTCCCCTGGGTTCTGTCTGAGCTGCCTCCCACCTTGCCCTGGGCTAGGGAGATGATGGACACTGTAGTAGGCTGGACATGACCACCTGGAGATACCACGTCCTAATCCCTGGGATTTGTAAAGGTTATCTTACTTAGAAAAAGTGTCTTTGCAGGTGTTATTAAATATCATGAGATGAGGAGATGACCCTGGATTATTTAGATGGGCCCTAAATGCTCTCACAAGTATCCTTGTAAAAGAGAGGCAAAGGGAGATGCAGACACACGGAGAAGAAAGGGATGTGAAGACAGAGGCCAAGATCGGAGTGAAGTGACTCCAGCCGAGGAGCGGCAGGGATGCAAGCAGCCACCAGAAGCTGGAAGGGGCGAGGAATGGATGCTCCTTTGGAGGGAGCCTTTGGAAGGAATGTGGCCCTGCTGACATGTTGATCTAAGATGCATGGCCCTCAGAATGGGGAGATAAGAAGTTTCTGTTGTTTTATGTCAACAGTTTGTGGTAATTTGTTACAGCAGCCCTAGGAAATTAATATACGCCTGAGACAGAGAGAGAGAGAGAGAGAGAGAGAGAGAGAGAGAGAGAGGTGTTAGAGAGGGAGAGAGGTGTGTTAGAGAGAAAGAGATGTGTTAGAGAGAGAGGTCTGTTAGAGAGAGAAGTGTGTTGGGGGGTGTTTTAGAGAGAGGGATGTTAGAGAGGTGTGTTCGGGGGAGAGAGAGAGGTGTGGTAGAGAGAGAGGTGCATTAGAGAGGTATGTTAGAAAGAGAGGTTTGACTCCCCAAACTCCTGGAAAGCCCAAGGGTGATGGAGACCACCCTCCCACTTTGTGGGACTGTCCCCTTCACATCTCCCCTCTTTATGCTCCAACCAAGCCTGGCTTACAGCGGGGATCTCCCACTGTCACATCTGAGGGACTAGACTGGCCACCTCTTGTGGGTGAGGGTGGTGCAGGTCCAATTTGACCCTAGGGTGAGGTGAAGCGTTCTGTTTTGTAACTTCTATCTTACAGTTTTTATTTCTCCTAGATGTTAGCCTATTAACCCCTACCCCCAACACATTTGTATGACTTGGAACAGGATTTTAGTCAGTGTGTTAGTTTCTTTTTGCTGCTGTAACAAATACCACAAACCTAGTGGCTCGAAGCAACATAAATTTATTATTTAGTAGTTCTAAAGGTGAGAAGTCCAAAATTGATTTTATATAAGGACTAAAATCAAAATGTCAGCAGATCTCTGTTCCTTCTGGAAGCTCTAGGGAAAAATATATTCCTTGCTTTTTCTAGCTTCTAGAGGCTGTCCTTGGCTTGTGGCCTCTTCCAACAGTGGCATTACACCAGCCTCTGCTTCTCTCTCCTTCACTGTCATCTCCCTCTCTCTTATAAGGACCTTGTGACTACATTGAGCCTACCCAGATAATCCAGGATAATCTCCCTATCCTGGGATCCTTAATCCCATTTGCAAAGTCTGTTTTTTTCATGTAATATTACTTACATATTCACCAGTTCTGGGGGTTAGGACATGGACATCTTTGGGGTTATATGGTTCTCTCCACAGTTAGTGACCCATGTTTTCCTGTAGATCTCATGCCCTGCATATGAAAACCTCTTATGGCAGCCCTGTCTCCCTCTTACCCACTTCAGTGGGTGCTGGAGCTGCCTTGTACCAGCTCTCAAGAGCTGAGTATGCTTATCTTTTCCCAATTTTGCATGCAGTGAAGTGACTTCATGTCAGTAGCTTGAAGGTGGCCAGAGGGAAACTCTTTACACCTCGGAAATCAGCAAATGCTATGGTTCAGGGCTTCCTACCGCTCCCCCAGCTCTTTAACCTGGAAGAGCTGGACGCCATTGACTTGCACCTATTCGTTTTGGGCTGGGATTCTTGCCTTTTGGGATATCTGCTCTGTTTTTCTAGGGACTGCCATCTCATGTTTGGAGAGATGAATGTGGGTGTCTTAGAAGCATTATGGATGCCTCCTTTTGGAGACCTTTATTGACATCTGCCTGAATTCTGTAGGTTTGGATAGTGAACCATGTACCCCTTGGGTTTTCCTTCCTTCAAAGGAAGCTGGGGGATTTTTGCTCATTTCTACTTGGCATTACAATCTTTTTTTTGTTTTTCTTGTACAAGGGAAGCGTTACTTATGTACTGGCTTTCAGCAAATGACCTCCCTGCATAAGCATTTGGGGCTTATTTCCTGTATATTTCAATGTTAGGAGACCTTCCGTATCCCTCTCCGTGTTTTGACGTGGATAGATGCGTGTTGGTGCATTTGTGTGGTAGATGTAGTCCTGTTGAAAGCTTGGTGGTTGTGCTCACTCATCATCTCCAGAGCCTGGTAGAATAGGGTATATCTTGAAACATGCTAACAAGGTGGTGGCAATTAATTAAGAATTCTTCTTAATTAAAAAAAAAACCCACTATCTTTCCTTACTAACTGAGAGATACTTGTAGAATAAATCTTCAATGAAAACCTCAAGCCTGTTTTTGCACTTGGCATTTTATTGTGCCAACTGTGCCTTTTGAATCTCTAAAATTGTGTTTGCTCTTCTGTTTCTTAGTGGAATTTCAAGCAACGTTTTGATTGAGAACTTCCATACAAAGGACTATTTAAAATATGAAAAAATCGCAGTTTTTCCTTTTATGTCAATAATTGGTTAATTGTTTCTTGGTGCGTGCTAAGAAGGTGTCTTCCAACTTCATTTCAGTAGGGCCGCTCTCATAGGACCAGTATTTTTCTCGCATGGATGCAAGCGTGTTTGAGACATAATTGCTCTTATCAGTTAGGTTTTCAGTCGAGTCTTATTAATTGTGTGATTATTATCTAACATTCCCTGTATAGAGAAAGTTTGTTAAAATAAGTTTTTAAAAAATGAAAATTGACCAACATATGACTGAATTTACAAAAGCTCAGATGCTAATGTAGCACTAAAAGAATGACAGATGATCAGCCTAGAAAATGAAGCCACACTCCAATGTGACAGCTGGGTCCAAAAGGGCTCTCTAGTTGGAGGAGTAGCAGGGTTCAGCATGTGGACTTCTGCCTTAGTGCTTTTCCCACCATCCCAGCAGCCTCTTCCAGGCTGGGCGGCCTGGAGCCTCAGCAGCCACACACATGCTGCTTCCTCTGCATGAGGCCCTTCCTCTAGCTGCAGGTCTCAGCCCCCGTCGTCCTGTCCCAGCAAACCTTCCCTGGCCACCGAACCACTTGTTTCCTCCTGTAGCTCTGGTTACAACCATGACACATTTGGGCTGTCACCTATTCTTCCCTGTCTTTTCTCCAGAGCCGGAGCTGAGGGTGTCCTGCTCAGCTGTGCTGTTGAACCCAGCACAGTGCTTAGCCCAGAGTAGGTTCTTAGGGATCATTCATAGAGTGTGTGACTGAGTGACTTCCTGCCTTTCCTGCTGCTGACCCTAGGCTCATCTAAAATGCTGAGGTATTGTGCTGAATTTGCCTGTGAGGCCTTAGGTGGGAATGGAGGGAGTGAGAAAGTGGGTGGCTGGCTGGACGTGAGGAAGAGTTTGCTGTTTAACCAGCAGACATTTATCCTGTCTCCTCCATGCCAGGCACAGGCAAAGCGCTTTGAGTGCATTTCCGCATTTCATTTTCACAACCACCCCAACAGGTAAACCTTTAATTTATGCTGTAGATATTAGCGTCTCCCTGTGGCAGGCATTTTGTTGAGTGCTGGAGATACAGTAATTAAAATCCATGAGTCCTTGACTTCACGCAGCACACGCTCTAAAACGTTCAAATGTTAGAGGTGAGAAGGTGGGATTGTGAGAATGGTACCACCATGACTAAGAATTCCAATTATTTAGTTTCCACTTCAGATTACCAGCATATTTTATGATTATAGTTTATTCTACTTTGGATGTTTAAAGTTGGTTTATTCAGCCTCTTTCACAATTATTTTCACTAGGTACTGTCATAATTTTGAATATCTAACTTGGTAGCTTGCCTTTAACGAGAACCATTTGCGCTTGTTCCAAATGTGAACATTACATCTCTGAGAGAGTTAATCCAAATTGAAATCTGCTGAAATGCATTAATTATTAAATTAACATATTATAGATTAGGTCATTGTTTTGGGGAAGTTTTGCTAGCGAGATTTTTGTAATTTTTAAATTCCCATGCCAATACCCAAATTGACAGATGCTAAAGTCTTTCATATGAATTGGTGTTATATTTGTATATAACGTATGTACCTTGTCCCATATACTTTTTTTTTCTTTTTTCTTTTTATTATACTTTATGTTCTAGGGTACATGTGCACAACGTGCAGGTTTGTTACATATGTATACATGTGCCATGTTGGTGTGCTATACCCATTA
>NW_012103098.1:743204-877500 GCF_000951045.1 Mandrillus leucophaeus | reverse complement strand
CGGGCTCTTTTTTGGTTCCGTATGAACTTTAAAGTAGTTTTTTCCAATTCTGTGAAGAAAGTCATTGGTAGCTTAATGGGGATGGCATTGAATCTGTAAATTACCTTGGGCACTATGGCCATTTTCACGATATTGATTCTTCCTATTCATGAGCATGGAATGTTCTTCCATTTGTTTGTGTTCTCTTTTATTTCATTGAGCAGTGGTTTGTAGTTCTCCTTGAACAGGTCCTTCACATCCCTTGTAAGTTGCATTCCTAGGTATTTTACTCTCTTTGAAGCATTTGTGAATGGGAGTTCATTCATGATTTGGCACTGTGTTTGTCTGTTATTGGTATATAAGAATGCTTGTGATTTTTGCACATTGATTTTGTATCCTGAGACTTTGCTGAGGTTGTTTATCAGCTTGAGGAGATTTTGGGCTGAGACGATGGGGTTTTCTAAATATTCAATCATGTCATCTGCAAACAGGGACAATTTGATGACTTCTTTTCCTAATTGAATACCCTTTATTTCTTTCTCTTGCCTGATTGCACTGGCCAGAACTTCCAACACTATGTTGACTAGGAGTGGTGAGAGAGGGCATCCCTGTCTTGTGCCAGTTTTTAAGGGGAATGCTTCCAGTTTTTGCCCATTCAGTATGATATTGGCTGTGGGTTTGTCATAAATAGCTCTTATTATTTTGAGATGTGTTTCATCAATACTGAATTTATTGAGAGTTTTTAGCATGAAGGGCTATTGAATTTTGTCAAAGGCCTTTTCTGCATATATTGAGTTAATCATGTGGTTTTTGTCTTTGGTTCTGTTTATATGCTGGATTATGTTTATTGATTTGCATATGTTGAACCAGCCTTGCATCCCAGGGATGAAGCCCACTTGATCATTGTGGATAAGATTTTTGATGTGCTGCTGAATTCGGTTTGCCAGTATTTTATTGAGGATTTTTGCATCGATGTTCATCAGGGATATTCGTCTGAAATTCTCTTTTTTTGTTGTGTCTCTGCCAGGCTTTGGTATCATCGTAATGTTGGCCTCATAAAATCACCATATACTTTTTAAGTCATTTCTAGATTACTTATAATAACTAATGGAATGTAAATACTGTGCAAATAGTTGATACATTATATTTTTAGCTTGTTTTTAAAATTATTATACTATTACTTTTTATTTTTTTTTCTGAAAAAAATACAGTTTTTTTGAGATGAGGCATTCTTCTGTCATCCAGGCTGGAGTGCAGTGGTGCAATCATAGTTCACTGCAGCCTTGAACTCCTAGGCTCAGGTTATCCTCTTGCCTCAGCCTCCCAAAGTGTTGGGATAACAGGCGTTAACCACTGTACCTGGCCCTCAATATTTTTTATCAGTAGTTGGTTGAACTCACGGATGCCAAACTTGCAGATACAGAGGGCTGATTGTATTATACTTACTTATTATTTAGTTAAAAATTTGTATTTGTGAGAGTTTTTCAGATAAGCAGAACCAATATAAGGAATGGGCTTGTGCAGTTATGGACGCTGAGAAGTTCCAAGATCTGCAGTGAGGAAGCTGGGGATCCAGGATAGCTGATGGTGTAGTTCCAGTCTGAGTCTGAAGGCCCCAGAACTAGGAGAGCTGGTGATGTATTTCTTTCTGAATACTGGTAGGCTTGAGACCCAGGAAGAGTTGATGTTTCAGTTCAAGTGTGAAGGCAGGAATAAGCCAGTGTCCTGAAGGCAGGAATAAACCAGTGTCCCAGCTCAAGGCAGTCAGGCAGGAGGAGTTTTCTCTTATTCAGCCTTTTTGTTCTATTGAGGCCTTCAACTGATTGGATGAGGCCTATGTACATTAGGGAGGGCAATCTTCTTTACTGAGTCTACTGAGTCAAATGTTAATTTCATCTAGAAACCCTCACAGACACACTGATAATGATGTTTGATCAAATATCTGGGTACCCTGTGTCCCAGTCAAGTTGACATATAAAACTAACTATCACAAAATTGTTTCTAATCCCACTGCAATGTCTTTATTGACCTTAGGGTCGTTTATAACACTCAGTTTCTAAACATTTGGGGAATTTTCTGTTTCGTAAGTTACTGATTGCTACCTTAATATCACTCTGATCAAAATTTATGCTGGTTTCAATCCTTTGAACTTTGTGAAATTATGATATAAATGAATAGCTTAGTGACAACTTTTCTGAGTCCCTATGTTTATGTTTTTTATTTTAAGCAGTACATGGTTAAGTGTTGATTTTTAAGAAATCTATAATATTTTTAACTTTTAGAGAATTTAATGTACTTATATTTAATGGAATTACTGATATGTTTGAGTTTAAATGTCATATTATTGTTTTTCATGTGTCCCATATGTTCTATGTTGCTTTTTCCTCTCCATTCTTGCTTTGTTTTGGATTATTTAAGCATTACATTTTTCAGATTTGCTTACCTTTACCACCTTGTTAATTAAATCTTCTTATTTTATTCTTTTGATGCTTACCCTAGATATTACAGAGTGCATATTTAACTAGTTTAAGGTACTTTTACCACTGTATTCATATGTTGTTCAACAATGGGCATATGTTCTGAGAATTGTGTCGTTAGCTGATTTTGTCATTGTGCAAACATTATAGAGTGTACTAAACCTAGACGGTAGAACCTGCTGCACGGTAGGCTATAGTCTATTGCTCCTAGGTGACAAACTTGTATAGCACGTTGCTGTATTGAATATTGTAGGCAGTTGTAACACAATGATAAGTATTTGAATATCTGAATATATCTAAATGTAGAAAAGGTACTATAAAATATGGCATAAAAGGCAAAGATAGTACACATGTATAGGAAAACTATAAATGGAGCTTGCAAGGCTGGAACAAGGCAGTGGAGTGAGGAGTGAGTGAATGTGAATGCCTAGGACATTACTGCATACTACTGTAGACTTTATAAATACCGTACATTTTATACAAAATTATTTTTCGCCCAGGTGCGGTAATCCTAGCATTGTAATCCCAGCACTTTGGGAGGCCAAGGCGGGTCAGGAGTTCGAGACCAGCCTGACCAACATGGTGAAACCTCGTCTCTACTAAAAATACAAAAATTTGCCAGGCATAATGACATGTGCTGTAATTCCAGCTACTCAGGAGGCTAAGGCAGGAGAATTGCTTGAACCTGGGAGGCGGAGGTTGCAGTGAGCCAAAGTCAAACCACTGCACTCCAGCCTGGGTGACACAGCGATACTCTGTCTCAAAAAAAAAAAAAATCTTTCTACCTTTAATAATAAATTAGCCTTAGCTTACTGTAACCTCTTAAAAACTTAAATGTTTAAAGCTTTTTGACTCTTGTAATAACAGCTTAAAACACAAACCTATTGTAGAGCTGTAAAAAATATTTTCCTTTTTATATCCTTACTGTATATGCTTTTTTCTATTAATTTTTTTTTTTTACTTAAAACATTTTTTGGTTTAAAAACTAACATAAACACACACATTGGCCTAAGTCAACATGGAGTCAGGATCATCAAGATCACTGTCTTTCACCTCCACACCTTATCCCACTGGAAGGCCTTCACGGGCAGTAACACCTGGAGGGCTGTCCTCTCCTGAGGTGATGATGCCTTCTTGTGGATACCTCCTGAAGGACGTGCCGGAAGATGTTTTCCATTTAACTTGTTTTTGTTTTAAACTAAGTAGAAGAAGTACACTCTAAAATAACATTAAAATTGTATAGTAAATACATAAACCACTAACATCATTATTTATTACCATTATCAAGTATTATGTACTGTAGGTAGCTGTATGTGCTGTACTTCTATGTGATTGGCAGTGCAATAGCTTTGTTTACACCAGCTTGACCACAGACAGGTGAGAAATGAATTGCACTACAATGTTACAACACCTGGGACGTCACTAACTGATAGGAATATTCCAGCTCCATTATAATCTTATGAGACCACCATCGTGTATACTATCGCTTGTTGACTAAAACGTTGTTATGCAGGGCATGACTGTCTATGAATATGTCAAGAACCTTGGAACACTTTCACTTCTTTTGCCTCTCTCTTGTCTTTTGTGTTGTTGTCATGTATGTCAGGTCTCTCTTGTTTTAAATTCCTATTAGGTATTAAACTTTAAGATACAATTGTTCTTATTTCATACAAAGTGTGTTTAGATTCACCTACACATATACCTTTTTGATTGCTCTTTATTCTTTCTTATGTTTCAGATTTTCATAAGGGATAATTTTCTGCAAATTTCTATGGTGGTACTTATGTCAGTTAAAAAAAAATCTGCCCTGCTTAGATTCCCGAAGCTTCCTGAGTTTGTGACTGAATGTCTTTTATCACCTTTTGAAATTTCTTAACCACTGTGGTTTTAAAAAGTGCTTCCTACCGGTTCTCTTTCTCGTTTTCCCTCGTGGGACTCCATGAAGTTAAACCTTTTCACAATATCCTCTGTATCTGTTTTGCGGTTTTCTATATGTTTTCCGTATGTTATTTTTATTGTGTGTTAATCTGAATATTTTCTGTTGACTTATCTTTTAGTGCACTGACATTCTTTAACATTGTATCTGATTTACTGTTAAACACATCTGTTGTGTTTGAAACCTCTTAATTTCTCAGTTCCAGAATATATTTGGTTTTTCTTACAGACAACAATTATTTGGTGAAATTTACAATCTTATTTTTTTGAACCTATTAATTACAGTTATTTTAAAGTCTGTGTCTGATGACCTCAAACCTGTATCACTGGGGTTCTGTTTCTATTATGCTTTTTTTTTTTTTTTCCCCTCTTGGCCCTGTGTATTGATATGCTCAGCAATTTCAGACTGAATGGTGGACATTGTACTTGTAGAGGCCAGGGTCTCTGCACTGATATTTCTCCAGAGATTATTTTCTTTAACTTCCGGAAAGCACTTGGAGTAGGAGCAGTGAGTTCACCTTCACCGGATTGGGGACTGAACTGACAGGAGCCTGGGTGTCAGTCTTTGTATGGCTGGTCTGTTTCTGATTTGCCCTTACCGGTAGGGTGTAATTCTTCAGTAGTCCAGACTGAAAGCCTGGAGCATTTACCAGCATTTCTCAGTGTTATTGGCACTGAACTCCATTGTTTTTCTCCCCGGCGTCGTGAGACTGATGATAGGTCTGTTTCAGTTTTCTGCCTCTTGATAGCTACTCTCAGTTAAGCTGTGCTGCCTCTCTAACCATGATACTTGTCCCCGGTAAGTATCAAATCCCAGGAAGAGGGAAATGGCTCAGACTGTGAGGTTATCCTCTCTGCAATTTCCCGTCTCCTGCCTGCTGATGCTTTTTTTTTTTTTTTTTTTGGAGACAGTTGCCCTGTTATCCAGGCTGGAGTGCAGTGGCGTTATCATAACTCTGCAACCTCCCTGGTTCAAGCAGTTCTCCCACCACAGCCTCCGGAGTAGCTGGGACCATTGGCATGTGCCACCGTGTCCAGCTAATTTTTTATTTTTTGTTGAGACAAGGGTCTTGATATGTTGCTGAAGCTGGTCTCAAACTCCTGGCCTCAAACAGTCCTCCCACTTCTGCCGCCCAAAGTGTTGGGATTACAGGCATGAGCCACCGTGCCTGGCCTGCAGTTCCCTTCTTTTTAGGATATTTGCCCCTTGATTCCTGGCTGCCTTGGTAGCTCTGAACTCCAATTCCCATCTTCCAACCCTGCTAGTCCTGTAACACTGCTGAAAGCCCTGTTCAGCTTCTCAGCCTTCAGCCACGTGGCTTTTGATTTATCCAGTGCCTCAAAGAGGAGAACAGTGTAGAATGTTGGGTTCACCTCAGGAAATTTCTGTTTTTTTTTTTTTTTCCAGAAATTTGGCCTCTCAACTCCTGGCTGCCTTGATAGGTCTACAGTTCCTCCAAATACATATTATCTGTACTTGATCTAGCATTTCTAATTATTCTCAGTAGGAGTGTTTGTCTGCTGTAATCTAGTCCATCATTGCAGTAAGCAAAATTCAGGGATAGCTTTTACTTTTAGTAGGAAGCAGCTACGTTTTGTAGAGAGAGCTCTGAGCTCAAGTTAAACAGAATGAATCTGCTTTGTCCTGGCAGACCTGCAGGGTCATTATGAAGATGGCAGAACATGATGATGTGTAAAATCTGCTAGCAACATGAATAGAACAGTACAAATGTTACGGAACTCACAGCTGAAAATTAACCAAGGTCTTGGGGTTAACAGTATGTTGCTGTGTAGGGACTGTGTTTTCACATTTGGGATCTGGGTGTTTGGAACCGGGAGAAATGTCCGGCACCGGGATTTTGCTATGTGCTAGGCCTCTTTTTGTGTGCTTCCTTGGGATAAGCTATTAGGCCACATTTAGTAGCCTCCTAAAGTTCACTAGTTTACCCAGCTCACAGTGTTTCATTTGTCCATGAAGTTGTTCACTTAGGGACAGAAGAAAAAATGACAAATTTTTAGTCTTTTAAAAGATTAAAATTTTGTTTTTTGGTGTTCCTCGGGAGAGTGAAGAATGGAGAAGTTTTGCAAGGGGACAAGACAGAGCCAAGCATTTCAGCTATTATCCATGGCTTTTTTGGGGCGGGGGGTGCAGAGTCTTGCTGTGTCACCTAGGCTGGAGTGCAGTGGTGTTATCTTGGCTCACTGCAACCTCCGCTTCCTGGGTTCAAGCAGTTCTTATTAACGCAGCCTCCCGAGTAGCTGGGATTACAGGTGTGCACCACCACACCTGGCTAAGTTTTGTATTTTAATGGAGACAGGGTTTCACCATATTGGCCAGGATAGTCTCGATCTCCTGACCTCATGATCTACCCTCCTCGGCCTCCCAAAGTGCTGGGATTATAGGTGTGAGCCACCACACCCAGCCTGTCCACGTCTCTTTTGGTCACCTCCCTGCTCCCTTTCACCAAGCTTGACAGAAGCTGTTCTTCTGAGCTACCCAAGCTCATCTGAAGCGGAACTGACTTGCATTAGAAAGCAAGTGGAACTCCTTTCTTGGTTGAGTACTTTGTCCTACCATGTTCTTTGCATGGTCTCGGTCCAGCAGAGTTCTGTGAATCCTCTTCTATTTCAGTTTAACGTTTATGTGTTTAAGGGATGTTGTGTGACCCTTTCCAAGACCAAATTTCTGCCTTGTAGCTTAGACACTAGGGACAGTAGAAGAGTGGACTTTCAGAACTGCCAGAGACGTGGTCCATTCTCCTGATTTTATAGATTAGAAAACAGGCCTGTTCAAAGGTTCAGTGTGGCTGCCTTCACAGGATGGTATAGCAGAAACCTGGAATCAGATCCTGAATGTGCCACTTAACTGTGTGCAATCTTATAGAGATGTCTAGCCTCCGAGTGAGTTTTGATTGTATGGCCTGTACAAGAATAATGAGAAGGATGAGAATGATACCTGCCTGTCAATGAGAATTACACAGAATGCATATGAATCACCTAGGCTGGGCACCACTAACTGGTGCTAAAAAGATTAAACAAATGTTTATTGACTTGCCAGACTGGGGTGGGAACATAGGCCCTGTCTTTGAGGAGGTGGCCACAGTCTAGCAGTCATCTCTTTAGCAAGTTCTTGGGGATTCTAGTCTTTTATTTCACACATGAAATTCAGACCTTGAAGTCAGAACCCTGAGAACAAGGACTTGTGACCGATTTTATCTGCAGCTTTATTCTTTCTCCCATTATTGCTCTCAGCAGGCCCCTCCTGATCTCCACCAAGGTGTGCACTATGGAAACTGGATAATAACCTCAGTCTGAATTGGGAGATGACAGAATCACTGTTTCACAGAGGAGCATTACCGCCTGTATTGTCAAGCATGGAGTCTGGGTTTTCAATTTGGGCTTCAGACGTGCCAGAGCAACACAGTGCCCTGCCGCTCTTCTCTGCACGAGCAGCTCACATTTGTTTTCATGAAAGACCCTGAGATCTTTCCCGAGGCCAGTTGCACCAGCGCATTTGTGTGTCTAGATACCTCCAGGGCGCTGTGTGTCTCCTGTGGAGTCAGAGCTTCCTTTATGCTGTGTGGAAGATTCAGGAATGAACGCAGATGTTTCCTAAACCAACAACACTGCTGGCATCCAGTCTGGGAAGGCTTGATTTTCTTTCTTTCTTGTCTGGGTGCTTTGTTCTACAATGGTGATTCTATTTTCCCTGATCTTTATAAGGCCTCTAGGGCTCCTGGTTTCTATGAACTTGAATGTATTTCAGCTAATTAAATTTTTTATTTTTTATTTTTAGTAGAGACAGGGCCTTGCCATGTTGCCTAGGCTGGCCTCAAGTGATCCTCTCACCTAGGCCTCCCAAAGCACTGGAATTATAGGCATGAATCACGACACCCAGCTGAAAGTTTCTGATAAGTTAAGAAACCTGTATGGAATTTGCTATTTGGTCCCCCCTTTTTTCTTTTCTTACTCTGTTTTGCTCACACTGCAGTTCCCCAGTTATAAAAATGCCAGTTTCCCCCTAGAGTATCTGTTGTCCTGGCAAGCTTTTTATGTAATGCACCTAATTTACTGTTCTGGGGCCTGTTTTGTTATATCTTGTTCAGACCACTCATTTCAGTAGAAAGGGAAATTTTAGTATTTGGACACCTGCAGGTTACAGAGGTCTTCCTTCCCTTCTTATCTTCTTGTAACTTCTTGTCATCTGTATTTTTGCCACTGCAACATACGATGCTTCTAAATCACCCAGGGCAGGAGAAGGATCAGCCGTGGGAAAATGTTATGCAAGTAGGAAGTGTTGCCAAAGGTAATTTTAAGTTTAAGCAAAAAAGGAAAAAAAGTAAAACAAAAAGAAAAAAATAGACTTACGCACAGTGCTATTAAGTCATTTAATTGTTTTTTTTTTTTTTTTTTCCTTCTGTGTTTTAAGTATTTTAAAGCCATTAGCATTCCTAGTTTCTGGTTCTAAAAGCAGACATGAATTTAAAAGGCAGCATGGTTTTATTACAGGGCAATTATGCCAGATTTCGTTTTTTTCTTTGTTCTTGCCGGCAGAGTATTTCCTAGCTTCTTATTTAAGCTTCCTAAAGATGAAGGTTTGAAGTTTGTGTAATTCTTCTTCTCAACTTACCTTACCCGTATCTGAGAAGATGTTTCGCAAACCTCATAAGAATTAGGTAAGGTAATACATGTTTGAATTGGTAAATTGTGAGGGTCATTAATTTCTGAAAAGGCATAATAATTTCTGTAGATAATTTCGAAGAGAATATGATCTATGAGTAAAAGGCTCATCTCAGCACGTGCATAGTTTCTGAGCCAGAGTTAGACACAGGGGATTCTAAAGGGAAACTCTGTTGGACTCTGTGGGAGACAGGTTGCAAATGTTGAGCTTCATTAAGCATGTTATACTTACAGCTCAAGAAATGCAGTAATTTGTGTGAGAGATTATTCAGGCCACATGTCACCTCCACAGTCTTATAAAATTCCTTTTATTTTGCTAAGGAATCTAGATTTGATATTTTTATTTCAACAATATTTTATGTGGGTAGATGTAGATAAATCTCTTTACAAAAGGAGGAATTACAAATGCTAATTTATTAAATTGAGCTGTAAACATTTTCTCTGCTGCTCTATAGGACAAAATACATAAAGATTAATTAAATTATCAAAAATTTCCAAGCTTCTTTTTAATTGTGTAAATGGGGTCTATTGCCAAAAGATATCCAGCCCTGGTAAGCATGATAGATGATGATGGGGACACACAGTGACTCGGATGGACTCCATTTCCAGGTTGTGCCTGAGTGTGTTGGCCGCAGGCTGTGGTTTACAAAAAATATCCCCTCTGCTAACATGTGAGCCAAGGTGTGTGGTCGTCAGCAGTTTGCTGCCATGTCTTTAGGGTGCTCCAGGGAGAGGATGAGGGCGGTGCTTTGGGGCTGGGGATAGGATCTCTAGGAAGTGGGTGGCTCAAATGTTATTACTGCCACATGTCTGAGTGTTTCTGTTTGGTGATATCCAGGGGAGCACCTTGGCTGGGTAGAAGTTCTTAAGCAGGAGTTACAAAGCCTGCCTTCTGGTCCTCACTCTGCCAGCTAATTGCATGGAAGCACAGATCCACCGTATCTGCAAGATGGGGCAGTGTTACTTATTTCTCTCTTTCAGGGTAAATGTGAGGTGCTCTTTGAAGTGATGATTGTTAGAGTTCCTTGAAAAACCTAAAGCAATGTATTAGTTAATATGTCGGTAAATTCATCAGATACTCTGAGCATCTGCCAAAGAAACAGGCCCTGTCCTGGGCCAGCCTTATGAGCATTAGGCTCACACACGTACATAACCATGTTTAGTCATGCCATAAGAATGCTTTGAGGTGCTGCTAGAATGCCACCTTGGAGCTGAAAGGGATTTTTGCCCAGTTTGTTCACCCATATATTTCTAGTGTGTCATAAACTATTATTAGGTAATTTTATAAAAATTTGTTGAATGAATGAATGAATGGTTTTCACAAGTATTACAATAAATAACACATGGTCTTGTCAAGGCCAAGGTTATTGATTTCATGTTTGTCATATTCCACTCCGTAGAGGGAGACAGCTGCTTACTGTCCAGCAGCTGCATGGTGAATGGAAGGGGTGGTCCTGCGGCAGGGTGGGAGGGGAGTTCACAGGAACCCAGGCAGCAGGGCCAAGGCTATTGCACTGGCCCTTGGCGCAGCTGCCATTGCTTGTTCCCACATGGTATGGCTAAGCTCAGCCCCCGACTCTGGAGTCCATTGTCTCGTTATTTAAGCACAGGCATGTTTCACAGGAATGACCTCCTCTGTGGCCTTGGGGGCAGCCCCAGCTGTGTAAACACATGTGTATGTGTGCATATACTTTATATATATGATACACAGGTGTGCTGTGTGTGTGTCTGTCTAACAGGAAGAGCTCAGCTGCAGATTTTCCCATCCTGGATCAGTCACTATTGCTGGCTTTATGCTCTCGGAATAGTTAATGAATCCCTTGAAGCTTGGGGGTTTTCAGCTACAGGGAGGTGATGATAGTACCTAGTTTATAGGGTTATTGTGAGCATTAAATGGGTTGTGCTCACAAGGGTTCAGAGTGGGTTGGGTGGTAGTATTTGTAAGAGTGTGAGTGTCAGTTGTCACTGCTCTTATGTCAATACCACTTATTGTAGGATTACTATACTGGGCCCTGGGCTAAGAACCTCATGTGCATAATACTAATTTTAATAACACAACTATGAAGTGAGTTTTTAAACTCAAAAGGAAACATGTGACTCGCATGAGGGTTTTTGTTGCCTTGTTTTGGTTGAAAGAGCGTCCTGAGCCACACCCCTACTTTGAACACATTCCCCAACTCCACCATGCTTCTAGGGTCTGCTCCTTTTTTACCAGTTTAGGTTTTTCCCTGTGTGGCTCTTTGTAAGTCTTTTCCTAATATTGGATAGCCCATTCCTTGAATTGCAGCTGTAGAACACATGAACATTTTGATTTATGGTGGCACAGGAATCTATAACAAAGTTACAGACTTTAAATTCTGTAATTAGAGTAGAAAGCCATATTGTAAACTATGCCCTTATTGTTTGCAAAATCTCACGCCCATCAATTGCCTTGGAGTTTGATTGATCTTCACTGGGTGCTGGCTGTCTGCAAAATGTTGTACTGGCATGATTAGTTTAACCCATCTCTACTCCCAAGGAGTTGTCAGTCTACTGTGGAGACAGCTAGCCAGACGAATAGTTATACACAATAAGGTGAATGCTCTGACAGTATCAGAAAGACAAATATGGTGGGCTAAGGAGAGGAAGAGTGGTTGGATGTGTTCAGGAAGGCCCCTCTGAGAGGGAGGCATTTGAGTAGAAACTGGGTGTTCTTTCTTCATTCACTCCACTTTTCTTCTTAGCACTTAATACCATCTGGTACTTTTATCTTCCACTCCCTTCCATCCCCAGAATATCAATTCTGTGCAAACAGGGGCTTAGTCTGTTATCATTTACTCTCGTATCACCGGGGCCTGGGTCGGGCTGGCATGATGTGGAATGAATGAATGATAGATGGAGCCATTAACTGGGAGCCACAGAACAGTCACCCACAGACTGTGGGCTGCATAGAAAGGGTTACCAGTTAGGCAAGGGTGAGCACCACACAGAGGTCACAGAGAGCCAGTGAATGCCACAGGGACAGTTCATCTGAACGCATAGAGCCTGCAGGCACCATAAGTGGATGCGTTCCAAGCACATATTTTTAAAGGCTGCCTTGCCTTTTTGGCTTCTATGTCCTTCCACACCATTGGAAACACATCCAAGGACATAGCACTGGTGAAGTGGCACAGTGACTCTTTGTGCCTCACTTTCTGAAGGAGTATAGGAACATTCATTCTTTGGGACTAAACTCTTATAGCATTAGGGAAATGAGCAATCTGAACTACTTGGCATTCTAATCCAAGGAGGAGTTGCATGCAAGCAAGACATCTGAATCCCTTCACAGGTCAAAGAGAAGTTGGGGATCCTTAAGCATGGAAGGTTTAAAGTTTCTATTTGGTCATCATACGGTTTGTTTTCAATTGTCTTGTAGGGCTGCATTAGGAATGATTTTATCTAGAAGACAAAGGATACTGACTGTTGGTCAATAGTAAAACCAAATAAGTTTTCATGAACATTAAAAAAATATAACCTGGAAGACAGCCTGGGCATTCATCCTGGATATAGGAATGGACAAAGATTTCATGACAAAGACAGCAATAGCAAAAATTGAGAAGTAGGATCTAATTAAACTTAAGAACTTCTGCACAGCAAAATAAACTATCAAAAGAGTAAACAGACAACCTGCAGAATAGAAGAAAATATTTACAAGCTTTGCATCTGACAGACGTCTAATATCCAGCATCTCTAAGGATCTTAAATTTACAAGAAAAAAACAACCCCATTAACAAGGTGTGAACAGACACTTTTCAAAAGAAGACATACATACAACCAACAAACATGAAAAATAGCTCAGTATCGCTGATCATTAGAGAAATGCAAATCAAAACCACAGATACCATCTTACACCAGTCAGAATAGCTATTATTAAAAAGCCAAAAAACAAAAAACAAACAAAAAGAAACAGATGCTGGCGAGGTTTTGGAGAAAAGGAAACACTTATACACTGTTGATGGGAGTGTAAATTAGTTCAACTCTTGTGGAAAGTAGTATGGCAATTCCTCAAAGAGCTAAAAACAGAACAGCCATTCGACCCAGCAGTCCCATTTACTGAGTATCCAGAGGAATATAAATTATTCTGCCATAAAGACACATGCATGTAAATGTTCATTGCAGCGCTATTCATAATAGCAAAGACATGGAATTAACCTGCATGCCCATCAATGACAGATTGGATAAAAAAAATGTGGTACATATACATCATGGAATACTAGGCAGCCACATAAAAGAATGAGATCATGTCCTTTGCAGGAACATGAGTGGAGCAGGAGGTTATTAGTCTTAGCAAACTAACACAGGAACAGAAAACCAAATACCACATGTTCTCACTTGTAAGTTGGAGCTGAATGATGAGAACCTACTTACACAAAGAAGGGAACAACAGACACTGGAATCTACTTGAGTGGGGAGGGTGACAGGAGGAAGAGGAGCAGCAAAGATAACTATTGGGCACTGGACTTCATACCTGGGTGATGAAATAATATGTACAACAAACCCCCATGACATATGTTTGCCTGTGTAACAAACCTTCACTTGTACCCCTAAACCTAAAATAAAAGTTAAAAAAATTCTGGTCTTCCAGATCTTGGTTTCTAATACCATTTTCCAATAAAAGGAACCAGGACTACTTGGAGAAATGGCTGATTCTAGGATGAGGGCAGGGAATTTATGAGTCTGGGGCATTCATAGTGTCCTAAAGTAAAAATGTGCTCAGCAAACCAGGCAAACACAATGATTAGTGTGTACTAGAGGGACAGAGGAGTCAACTGAGAAGGATCCTGTATTAGTCCATTTCCACATTGCTATAAAGAGATACCTGAGACTGGATACTTTATAAAAAAAGATTTTATTGGCTCACAGTTCCACACGTTGTGCAGGAAGAATGATGCTGCATCTGTTCAGCCTCTGGGGAGGCCTCAGGAAACTTACAATCACAGCAGAAGGCAAAGGGGGAGCCAGCACTTCACGTGGTGGGAGCAGGAGCAAAAGAGAGAGATGGGGGAGGTGCCATGCACTTTTAAACAAGCAGACCTTGTGAGCACTCACTCACTATCACAAGAACAGCACCAAGGGGATGGTACTAAACCATTCATTAGAAATCCTCACGCCTGTAATCCCAGCACTTTGGGAGGCCGAGGTGAGCAGATCACAAGGTCAGGAGATCGAGACCATTCTGGCTAACACAGTGAAACCCCATCTCTACTAAAAATGCAAAAAATTAGCCGGGCGTGGCGGCGGGCGCCTGTGGTCCCAGCTACTCGGGAGGCTGAGGCAGGAGAATGGCGTGAACCCAGGAGGCGGAGCTTACAGTGAGCTGAGATCACGCCACTGCAGCCCAGCCTGGGTGACTGAGCGAGACTCTGTCTCAAAAAAACAGAAAGAAATCCACCCCTGTGATCCAACACCCTCCCCTCAGGCCCCATCTCCAATACTGGGGATTAGAATTCAACATGAGATTTGGTGGGTTCAGAGATACAAACCATGTCAGCTCCCAGTGGTCAAAGCTGGAACAGTTTGAGCAACAAAATTAAGTGGTATTAGATTGTAACCCAAATTATAAAATAAATACTCATGATATGTATAAATAGGGGGACAGCAGACAAGGAATTGCAAATAATTTAAGTAGATGCTCTGGCCTCGAGGAGGTGGAGTATAACTCCCACTCCTCAAGTGTTGGCTGTGCACAGTGACTTTCTTCCAAAGAGTGCAGCATGGAAAGGAAGGGGGAAAAGAGTGACTTGACAGTGGAGAAACATGACAACCACCACCTCAGCCAGGTGATCAGAGTTAACATTTATAGTGAGAAGTCATGTTTATAGCATGCACCCTTGATAAGATGTGATAAGAGTGACACTTTACCTCTGTGGTCTTCCTCCCCAAAAGCCGTAACCTCAGTCTCATGAGAAAACCATCAGACCGTTCCCATTTGAGAAATACTCCACAAAATACCTGACCAGTACTTCTCAAAACAGTACTGCTCAAAGCAAGCAAAGTCTCATAGAAACTGTCACAGACAACAGGAGGCTAAGGAGACATGACAATTAAGTGTAATGTGATATCCTATATGTGATCCTGGAACAGAAAAATGACGTTAGGAAAAAATGAAGGCTATCTGAATACAGCATGAGCTTTAATTAATAGTCATGTATTAATATTGATTCATTAGTTGTGACAAATGTACCAATAAATGTAAGTGGATAATCACAGAGGAAACTGGGTATGGGATATATGGAACCACCCTGTACAGTCCTAGCAATTATTCTGTAAATCTAAAACTATTCTAAGATAAAAAAAGTTTATTGAAAAATACATACTGAACTAAACTCTGGAATTATCGTCACTTTTGACTTAACAGCAGGACTCCAAGTCAACATGCCAATATGTGTTCTATGGATGAAGATTGAGGCGTGGGTTAAAAAATCTTAGCTCAACATATAACAACTCTGTGCATAGATGTTGTCAAAGATGTAGAAGATTCTTGCTGGGGTCATCGGGTGACTCTTCAAATAATGCAAAGCTCATTTGAAATACCACTGTTCCAAGGGGGCCAAACCAAACAGGCCACACAACATGGTGGTCAAGCCGTGCTGCCCTGGGTTCATTCCAGCCCTGCGCCATAACTGCCAAGAGATTTTTGTACAAATAGTTTACACCCTGAACTTCAGTTTCCTCATTGATAACATGAATATCGTAGTAGATCATGCCATTGGCAGTGTCAAGGTTAAAATGAGGGTGATAGTGTCTGTAGAGCACTCAGCACAGTAGTTGGTACTCATTAGCTGTTCCCTAAAGGGCAGCGTTGTTGTCTCCCGAAACGTCTTTTTTTTTTTTTTTTTTAACATGCAAAACACATTCCATTAAGACAAGTCTAATGACTCTGCTTAATGGCAGTAGATGATGCCAGTGGCTACCTTGGTTTAATTTCAAGGGTAGGAGGACATTCATCCTCTACAAAGTGTCTGTTATTAACACCTCTTGCAGTTCCCCCTTGAAGAATTAACTGTGCTAAATAATTTGTGTTAAATATGACCATGTCTCTTTCAAGTTGCTCATGTCCCTAGAAGGAATAGCACATCCAGTGTGAAGCGGCTTATACGGTTTGCCGTGCAGGGGAGCCTTGAAACAGGTACGGCAGAGGCTTGGAGAGGGAGAAAGGGGCTCAGAGGAGAGGGTCAAACTTAGTTTACTTCCCAGACCTGCCTAGATCTACCTGAGGATGGCCCTGTTGCTCTTTATCTAAGAAAAATTAGTATTGTATATTTCCTGCTAAGCTAAGTATCCACGCAGTTTGGATTTATCTGTATTGTACAAATGAAATACAGGTCCAAAGCAGTTTTATAGATTTACGTGGTAAAAATGAATCTTGACCCAAGCAGCTGGATCCCTGGGACTTGGCTTTTATGAAGAGGAATGTTAGCTGACCCACCAAGACTTCGTTTAATGTGCTCAACTTTTTAATTGCCTTTTTTCTGCATCTCAGGAATTATTACATCAATTTCATTTACCCAGACTGAAAATCCAAGTGCTTGTGTTGTCAGCATGTGCTGCACCTCTGCATGCTGACTCAGGCTCAATTTCCCCTTGGCTGCAGTTTTCATCTTTTCGCTTTTCTGTTGCAGGATTTCTTCAAAGTTATGTGAGTTCTACAAGTTCCATGGGTAGAGAAGTTTAGGGGAAAAAATGGTTCATGGGTAAATAAGTTTAGGAAATGTGAAACCAAGTTAAGCAGGCTTCTTTACTGCAGGACTTTTCAGAGCCTTGGTTTTGCTGGCGTGCTTTGAGTCTCTGGGAGTGGTGTGGTATGGCTCATCGCCCAATTCCATGAAACCTGTTTTCTTGCAGCAGCCCTTGGTGAAGAGGAATTAGTGTTCTGAGGTGCATACTTGAAAAACACTGCTCCGTACATTTTTCCAATTCCTTCACATTCATCAGACTTGCCTTTCTATGTCCCCACATTGTCTGCAGCATAATTTACATGTTATTAAATTTTTTCTCCATATCATTTTTCCTCACTGCCTCAGCATATGTTTGTAACTTTTTTAATAGCATGGCTGCGCCTCTGTGGAACCTTGGGTTTTATTTTAGTCACATAATCTCCTATATTGGCATTGAGTTATTAGTGAGTTGTCAATCACCTGTGCATATTAAGGAGGCAGAAGCAAATTGTGGCTGAACCCCGAGGTAGAGCAAATCACCTCAATGATTATGCAAAAACACATCCAATTTGGTTCCTATGATTGCTTTCTATGGCAGTCCCACTATGTGGGCTTATTTTAATAGAAAAACTTGAGAGATTAATGCACTTGCTAAGGCATTTTCCTTCTGTCATCACAGAGCTTCTTATGACTGGGGAGAAAGCAGTAAATCTGAAGTTATCTCGTTTTTAGGTTGTCAGTTTTTATATGTGACAGTACCTGGCAGAGAAGTGGATACAATTAAGCAAATATACCCTGTTTTTCCTGAGAAAAGGACAAATGACACAAAAGGTCATTTCCAATTTAAGTCTAAATAATGTAAAAGAGAGGCTTTGCAAGAGCTGCTGTGAAGACCCCTAAGCAGAAGGCAGTTATCTCCCTAATGCAGTTTAAAGTGCCCGTGATGGGGCCAACTGAGACATGGTACAGTGATTCACATCCTCTCTCTTTCCTCCTGTGGGTCAAGGAAATTAATTTGCTCCTGCCTCCAAAAGTGCTGTTGACCAAAACCATAAGCCATAGCACTAATAAACTCATTTGAGGTCTTCAGATTGTTTTGAATATTTTATTTATTAGCAACATATAAACCAACAGATGTGTTTATTGTTGTAAAATGTAACCATACTCTGGAAGTGATGTACATAAATGTATCATTCTTCCTAATGATTGTCAAAATATTATTATTTCATATGTAAAAAGAAGTGGGTGTCTGGCCCTGTGGCTAGAATATAGGACATAAGGCAGTATTGTGTCAACTAAGTCCCAGCTCTGGGGTAGGACTTGGCTTGAAGTATTGCCAGGGCCTTTCAAAGGCTCTTGAAGAACAGGAAAAATTAGGCATTGAATTTTTGAGTTGCTTTGCTTTCAACTCTATAAACAAGAATGCAGTTATTGTATTGGTTAAATGTGGAAATAAATCAGTAAATATTTATAAGGTTAACCACTATCCCAAAGGAAGGGTATAGAGCGATGAGCCTAACCTTTTTAGCCTTTAGAAATTTTATAATTCAGGTGGAGAGACAAGATATAAATTCATGGACAAAGTTTAATGTCAATTTGAAAATCAGGGAATGCTGAAGCAGCTCAAGATTTTCAGTAACTGTATTTGAAAAGCTCTGTTGTATCTGTTGTGACCCTTGTTGCCACGTGAGGTGTCCAAGCCAAAAGTGTTGGGTCAGAAGAAGGGAGATCATTGTGTGCCAAGGGGGTTCAGGAGGAACAAATGTGGTTCTACTGGGTGCCATGGTTCAGAATCATCACTTCACTTCCTAAAAAGCAGACAATCTGAGTTTGGCTCAAAAATATACTAGCATGGGAGATAATAAGAGTGTAGTGGGTAAATATCATGGCTTCACACAAGTCAATCTTATGTGGGATTTTGGGCAAGTTATTTATCTTAGTTTCTAATCTTCTCTTTACTCATCATTAAAATAGTTACGGTTAAAAAATAAAATGACTACAATAACTATCAACCTAGTTTCTATGAGAATAAAATCAGATAATACTTTTAAAATAAAATCACTTTACACTAGGCTAGACACTTGGTAAAGTCTTGCTAAGTATCAGCCGCTGTAATAATCACTGCAAATGACACCTGTGGAATCTTATTTCAGGCCAGGAATAAAGTTTGCATAGGGAATAGAAGAATATAGTTACATAGCTTAATTTCTAATGTGAAATATCATTTTGGCATTTATGACAACAGCGTCTGGGGTGGTCCAAAGTGTTAAAGGGGCCCTCTACGTAAGAGGGAGTTAGGAATGGTTAACCCATCAAGACAGGAGAAAAGAATTAATTGGTGATGGTCATATTAGGTGTATTGTTGTTGTTGTTGTTGTTGTTGAAGTGAAAACATCCCAGATAGGAGCCACCAAAGGGGCTGGCAGATCCCACTGGTTGGTTTTTGGAGGTCAGAATCCCAGCATTTGGGTTGAAAGATCAGGGATGAAAAGTAAGTCTGTTTCCTTCCAACCTACCCAAGAGAACAGTAATTACTAGATATAATAATGCTTGTCAAAGGCGGTTACTGAAAACCCTCTGCTGCTTCAGCATAATCAGAGAGACAGAAGTTGCAGGATGATTTTCCTTGTGAGAGGCACCTACTTGGAATGCTAACTAGGCAAAGTAAAAGGGATGTGGATCAGCATCCAACATCGCCTGCATTTTCCCCTAGTAAGTGAGGATGAGAGGAAGGAGGAGGAGGAAGAATTTATTTGACTTGTCTGTTTATGGTTCATGATGTGATTCCCCAAATTGATTTCAGGCTCTTCTTAATTCTTCTCGTCCGCTGGTTTTGTAAAGAGATGCTTGGAGGGACCACAGCAAAGTGAAGGCTGGCTTTTCCCAAGAGGGAAAGTTAATATTTCAAGAAATTTTGGAGATGTTGTCATGCAGGTACTTGGAAATATCTTGGTTAAAAAAATATTTACCAAGGCAAAACATACCTTAGGACCCAGTGCCAGTGGGATCAAAGTAAAATATGTTATCATCCAATTCACTGAAAAAACTATCTAAAAATAAAGTTTGGAGTTTTGTTTTGTTTTGTTTTGTTGTTTTGAGACAGGGTCCCCCTCTGTCTCCCAGTGTGGAGTGCAGTGGTTTGATCTCGGCTCACTGCCATTTCCACCTCCCAGGTTCAAGTGATTCTCCTGTCAGCCTCCTGAGTAACTGGGATTACATGCCTGGCTAATTTTTGTATTTTTAGTAGAGATGGGTTTCACCATGTTGGCCAGGCTGGACTTAAACTCCTGATCTCAAGTGATCCACTCACCTCAGCCTCTGAAAATGCTGCGATTACAGGCGTGAGCCACTGCGCCTGGCTAGAGTCTTCATACTTTTGTCTACTTTTGCTTTCTTTTGGGTGCCCTCAAAATAGAACTTGAATCCAGTGGCAAATTGGCCCAATAGCCAAGAGCCCTCTTGGGGTCAGTCTGTATCTTTGCTTTTATTTGCTGCCAAACATTCAGTTTCTAAGAGAAATATAAACACTTATCTAGAAAAATCTCAGTGCTGGCCGGGCACAGTGGCTCAAGCCTGTAATCCTAGCACTTCGGGAGGCCGAAGTGAGCGTATCACGAGGTCAGGAGATTGAGACCATCCTGGCTAACACGGTGAAACCCCGTCTCTACTAAAAATACAAAAAAAAATTAGCTGGGCGTTGTGGCGTGTGCCTGTAGTCCCAGCTGCTGGGAAGGCTAAGGCAGGAGAATGGCGGGAACCCGGAGCCGAGATTGCACCACTACACTCCAGCCTGGGTGACAGAGTAAGACTCTGTCTCAAAAAAAAAAAAAAAAAAAAGTAAAAATCTCAGTACTGGCCTGCACATGACTGGGCTCCCTGTCTGTTGGGCGCTGTTGTAAGCACTTCCTGAGCAGAGCTGTATATAATCCTCATAGCCTACAGAGCGGTAGGTTCTATTAGTATCATGAGTACCTCTGTTAGAGAAGAGAAAAGCTAGCACAGTGAGCTGGGCGGAGCTGGGATTCATACCCAGGCCATCTGGCTGCCTCTGGAGTCCACAGTCTAAGAAAGCGTATTAATCAGCAAAGGGACTCTCTGGTAACTTTGAGATGAAGACACAGCCTTCGGAGCAGAATCTCTGCAAACCGGGTCTTCTGGAGACCAATTCGGGTATGCCCAACTCAAATTGCACACAAGAGACTATTGACTGGTATGTGGCCTGCATGCTGACTCACGTGGCTGTAGTCACATGGAGGTGGGAAGTGGAGGGGTGGATGCCAGACTGGCAATATCAGGGAAGCTCCTGTGGCATAGGTTGCCAGTGGAGGATAGGGATTAAGAGCTTGGCCTCTAGGGCCATAGTCACCAGTCACCCAACTTCCAGTGCTGAGTGTGTTGGTGGTGGTAACTGGTACATAGTTCCAACACAGTTGCTTTCTGTGTGATCTTGGGTAAGTTACTTCAACTTCCTAAGCCTCAGTTTTTCCATCTAAAATATGATGATGATAAGATCTGTGACATAGGGCTGCTGTGAGGATTCAGTGAGAGTTTGTATAGTAGTCCCTCTTTATCCAAAGGGAATACTTTGTTCCAGGACCCCCAGTGGATTCCTGAAAACTGGATAGTACCAAAACCTATATACACTGTGTTTTCCTGTACATACATACATACTCGTGATAAAGTTGAATTTATAAATTAGGCACAGTAAGAGACTGACAATAACTAATAATAAAATAGAACATGCTGGGCACCGTGGCTCACACCTGTAATCCCAGCACATTGGGAGGCTAAGAAAGGTAGATCACCTGAGGTCAGGAGTTCCAGACCAGCTTGGCCTACATGGTGAAATCCCAGCTCTATTAAAAATACAAAAAAAAAAAAAGACAGGCGTGGTGGTGTGCGTCTGTAATCCCAGCTACTTGGGAGGCTGAGGCAGGATAATCACTTGAACCTGGGAGGTGGAGGTTGTGGCAAGCTGAGATCACACCACTGCACTCCAGCCTGGGGGACAGAGTGAGACTCAGTCTAAAGATAAGATAAGATAAGATAAGATAAGATAAGATAAGATAAGATAAGAGTCAGCACCACTACTCTCGCACTTTGGGGCCATTATGAAGTAAAATAAGGGTTACTTGAACTCAGGCACTGCGACACCTCAACAGTCAATCTGCTTGCCCAGGCAGCTACTGAGTGACAAATGGGCAGGTAGCATATACGGTGTGGCTACGCCGGACAAAGGGACAATTCAGGTCCTGGGTGGGATTTCCTCATGCAACTCGGAATAGTGCACAATTTAAAATGTATGAATTGTTTATTTTGGAATTTCCCGTGTAATATTTTTGGTCTGAGGTTGACTGCAGGTTGAAACCACAGAAAGCAAAACCATGGATAAGGGGGACTACTAAGAAGATATTAGCACAAGGCTTGGAACATGGTCAGTTGGATGGTGGAGGTGGTTGCTTTTGTTTTGCTGTTGCTGCTCAGGCAAGCAGGGAATTTTGAAGATGACTGACAGTAAAGTACCTTTAACTACTTGTGAAAATATGGAAGAGCTCTGTAGAAATTACTCTTCTCAATAGCAGAGATACAGGAGGAGTTTTGGGTCCGGGTGAATTGCACAGTCAGCCTCAATAGTTAGCCTCAATCTCAATTTCAGATCATAAACCATGTGTCCCTTGATTCCAGATCTCCTCCAAGATTATACCCTCTGTCCCCCCTCCCCAACTCCCATGTGCCTTTTGCTTCATCTTGTGTTCTTGTGGAGTCCTGGAAACCCAAGGCTGGAAACTACCCAGAAAGACAAGGGGTGTTATGGGAGACCCGCGATTGCGTGGGCTGTCAAATGTTTGCCAAACGGCAGCGGATGCCAGAAGAATCGGCCAAAAATGGAATGGGTGCCCTTGATTATATTTAGTGTGTAGTCTTCTGTAAATTCACATGTTTCCAAATTATTTTCAGCACTCTTTTGTTTTGTTTCGTTTTTGGTCCTTAGCTATTCATGACTTTCCTGATCTCCAAGCCCAGTTAGTGACCCACCTCAACAGCTTGGAAACCATGTGGGTTCAGCTATTGTTCATGTGTCTTTAACTTTGCAGCACACATGAGAATATTCCCTTTGTTACACTCATTCTTAAGGCCCGTGAAGCATTTGATAGTTCTTACTAGAACAGATTAGTTGTTAAGAATCAAAAGAGGAAAATCAAACAAACGAACAAAAACAAAACAAAACAATATAACCCCTCCCTGCTATACATACAGCGCCTCGGAGGAGGCTGGCCAATTACCTGGCTCCAGGCTCCAGACTTAAAACAACTGAGCAAAAAAGCACCCGTGCTCTGACCCAGCCCTGCCAATTGCTAGCAGTGTGACTTCAGACACGCCACGGATCCCTCTGAGCCTCATTCCCCTTAGCTGGGAGTGGGTAGTGACACCAGCCTGCTTTCCTCACTGGATAAATATGGAGATGGAAATTAGAATGCACCTGCAGGCCCTTTCTGAATTGCAGAATGCTAGTCTGTAGGGGATACAGATACACGGGGAGTTTCCTGGCAGATACAGGAGTCCTGCTCCCCCGTCCTCTGCTGGAAACAGACCTGACCACTTGATGATAGCACCTTCTCCCTCAGAGCCTAGTAATGCCCCCTAGTCCTTCTCAACATAGAGCGACGTTGGGAGAACGTCCCAGTATCCAAGTACCACAGCAGTGAGGCCTTGGAGCGCCCAGCCTTGACAGTCTCCTCCCACTTTCTTTTGATAGAAGTGGCCCCATGGCTGTAGATGAGCAAAACTAGTCTGGGGTGGTGTGAGGAAGTGCCCCGAATCTGTGGCCTGGGAAGAGCAGCTGAGGAACTGCAAGCAGCTGGGGTTGGAGGTGATCTTGAAAAAGGACCTTTCCCCCTAGACTTTAAACTAATAGCAGTTAGTTGAATGAGACTGCATATGTGCAAACTGTCATCTATGAAACACAGTAATATTTGTTGTTACTAAATCAAAATGTCAAATGCCTTATTAGCTTTAAAAATGACATCATTCGTGCTGCAGACTCGCTGGCTGAGGAGTTCCCTGTGGCAGGAGCCAGGGTTCCCACTGTGGCCCCTTGGTGTGGGATAATGCCTGGCTCATAGGTAAGGGCTCAGAGTTTGTTGACTGATTGGCTGAAGGAAAACAAAAAAGGAAGCATGCATTGAATATGCCAGTGATTTTCAAAAGTAAGTGTCCACATCCAATATCCAGTCTTGTGTGTATGAGATCACGTGTAGAGGTGTTTACCAAACATTTTAGTATTTAAATCAGCCAGCAATTTGCAAGACTTTAGCTTCATTGTAAGCAATAATTTATTTGGAACCTGTGTTTACAGTACTATCTATACATAGGTTTAAGCCTCATATAAATATTTAACAATACAATTAAAAGGTCATGCTTGTCCATGTAACTTCTAAAATCCTCTTGTTCATACCCTCTGGGATCTACTGAAGGTCTAGTAATTATATACTTTTGCCTTTTATGTGGAGGCCAGAACAAGAACTCAAGAATAATTTAGATGACATTTGAGCAGCTTAAAATGTGTTGGGTGGGTTATAGCTAGGGTACTCTTTTGTTCTGATTTACCCAGGACAGTGCCAGTTTATACCTGTTGTCATAATTATGAATGTCACTCCCTTTCAATCTCAACGGTGTCTTTGGACAATATATTATATTGTCATTGTCATGGCCCACAAGTACATGGTCATAGCCTACAAGTATTGATAGCTGGATTGGAATAGCACACAGTCTTTTAATCTTTTTAAATTTTTTTAAAATTTAATGTTAAGTTCTAGGATGTCTTTTTATTTTTATTTTTTAACATTGTATGCAATTGTGTATGTGTATGGGGGTGTGTATGGGGGGTGTGTGTGTGTGTGTGTGTGTGAGAGAGAGAGAGAGAGAGAGATTGAGAGAGAGCGAGAGAGAATGAGAATGATTATTCCCTGGGGGACCCCGTGCTTGGACCCATCAAAAGGTGGCTTTTCCCGGACAGAGAAAACAGTCCTGGCTCTCACGGTGGCTCATGTTCAAGGGTTGAGGCTTTTGACCTGAGGCCAGGCCTGCTCTCCCACCATCCATCCAGAGTTTGGTGTTCTGGACTGCCTTCCACTTCACAGACTTGGCACTGGCACTGAAAGCACCTTGTGCTAGAGCATGGGTTCCATCAGTCAACTTTGGACCCTTGACATAGCGCAGTTGTTGCTTGGTATAATGCGGGGTTCGAGAAACACAGCGTCTGTTCAGAAGGCCTGCCTTTGGGAAGGTCACACAATCTCTCCCAGTCTCTCACCAGTATCATCATGAATGAATACTGATTATGGAAAATAGGCTCATCTAAACATTAAAAATTGTCACCAGTGCCCCCACCCCTTGTCTCATCTTCAAATGAAAATGCAATGCAAGAATGATTATTTTTAAAAGAATGTGTTGTCAAGATTAATTTGGAGTTTGCTTCTCTATCATCATTGTCATCTGGTATTCCCTGGAGTTCCAAGCAGTCTGCCCACTTAGGCCTCCCTAAGTGCTGGGGTTACAGGCGTGAGCCCCTGCCTATCTACATTATGAGAGCATGTAGCTATTACATACTATACTCTCCCTTATAATCCTCATTTAGTCTTAATGTTACAAGCATCTATATATTTGTTGATCACCACCAGACATAACCTCTGTTGTTCAGCAATTTTGGTTGTTTTGAAGCTTACTCTCTAGTATATTTCTCAGAAATGGCTTGAAGGAACAATATTCCCTGAGTTCTTATATGTTGCCTGTGTCCTTTATTCTTGAAATTAATTAAAAAGTCCATGGCTCATATTTTCTTTCCTTGAGGATCTTAGATAGATTCCTCTATTTTCTTTTTGCTCACATTATTTTTTAAAGTCTGATTATAATATTTTTTCCCTTATAAGTCACATGTTCTTTTTGCCTAGATGCTCAAACAATTTTTCCTTCTCTTTAAGGTTTAGTAATAAAAGTGGACATGTGGGCCGGGTGTTCACGCCTGTAATCCCAGCACTTTGGGAGGCCGAGGAGGGTGGATCACCTGAGGTTAGGGGTCGAGACCAGCCTGGCCGTCTTGGTGAAACTCCATCTCTACTAAAAATATAAAAATTAGCCGGGCATGGTGGCGGGTGCCTGTAATCCCAGCCACTTGAGAGGCTGAGGCAGGATAATTGCCTGAACCTGGGAGGTGGAGGTTGTAGTGAGCTGAGATTGCGCCATTGCACTCCAGCCTGGGCAACAAGAAACAAACTCTGTCTCAAAAAAAAAAAAAAAAAAAAGAAGAAAAAACAAAGAGAGCCAGGATATCTCAGAAAGCAACTCTCATAAATTTTTTAACACTACATGAGAACAACAGAAGAGGGAGCTCTGAAGTGAGAAAAGCTGCTGTGAACCAGCCTTGTTCCTAAATGTTTAGGAAAATTAATTTCACATAACAACAAAGTGTATAAAGGAATGGAGGTGTGAAACACCACACAAAGACAAAGTAAGTTGGAAGGAAGAATGAGCAGACTAACCTCTCTACATCAGCACAACAAAGAGACATACCCAGAGAACAGATTAAAACCATACCCTGCTCCGGTTATGGGGGTTCATGCCTGTAGTTCCAGCACTTTGGGAGGCCCAGGTGGGTGGGTCACCTGAGGTCAGGAGTTCAAGATCAACGTGGCCAACATGGTGAAACCTGGTCTTTACTAAAAATATAAAAATTAGCTGGACATGGTGGTGCATGCCTGTAATCCCAGTTACTTGGGAGGCTGAGGCAGGATAATTGCTTGAACCCTGGAGGCGGAGGTTGCAGTGAGCCAAGATCATACCATTGCACTCCTGCCTGGGCAACAGAGCAAGACTCCATCTCAAACAAATTAAAAATAAAACCGTATCCCACTATTGTCAAAATGAACTAAAACATTAAGAAAGTGATACAAGATATGAGAGAACAATATAAATCAAAACAGAAGAATCTCAGAAATGAGGTGACAGAAGTGAGGAAAGCATTGGAAATAAAATATATTTTAGATATAAAGATTAAACTAGAAGGAACACAAGAGTAAATAAACACAACAGATAATGCCTTAAAATAAATAGAAGGTAAACATTAGGAACATTGTAAATATAAAAAATAGACAAAGAATTCAAGAGAAAGGGACATGCTATTGAAGACAGGCAGAGGAGAGCTTGACATATGACTAGGCATATGTCAGGTACTAGGCACCCCTGAAAAAGAAAACTAAAGCAGGAAACCACAACTAGTACTTGATCTGCAGTTCAAGAGAAATCGCCTGGAATGGAAAGGAGTTGAAATTCCACATTGGGATGTCACATCTGAGAAGAGTGACCCACAATGCCCAGCACCCAAGATGTACTCCAGCCTTGTTTCATTTGATCACTGTTTATATCTGCTGTGCCTAGTACCATGCGTGGTGCATGGTGGATGCTCAAACTACTGACCAAATATATTAATATTTGGCAAACAAAAGATTCTTGAAAACACCTAGGAAATGTAACAGTCTTTCCTTATGTAACAATAGTTAATTTTCCTTAACTGTGGCTGTTACCCTGGATAAGAATGGGAATGTTATTTCAAGCTGTTACGGACTCAGCTGTGTCCTCCCACCTCCAAAATGTGTAGGTTGAAGCTGTAATTCCCAATGGGGGAATTAGACTTATATGGTGGTAGGGTCTTTTAGAAGGTAATTAAGGTAAAGTTATGGGCTTGGTGGCTCACACCACTCATGCCTGTAATCCCAGCACTTTGGGAGGCTGAGGCGGGGTGGATCTCTTGAGGTCAGCAGTTCAAGACCAGCCTAATGAAACCCAATCTCTACTAAAAATACAAAAATTAGCCAGGCGTGGTGGCGTGCTCCTGTAATCCCAGCAACTCGGGAGGCTGAGGCAGGAGAATCCCTTGAACCCGGGAGGCAGAGGTTGCAACGAGTTGAGATTGTGCCACTGCACTCCAGCCCGGGTGACGAGCGAAACTCCATCTCAAAAAAAAAAAAAAAAAAAAAAAAAAAACTAGTGAGGCCCTAATCCTAATCCAATAGGACCAATGTCCTTATAAGAAGGGGAAGAAATACCAGAAATCCACAGGTGCAGGGAAAAGACCATGTGAGGACACAGCAACAAGGCAGCAAGCCAAGGAGAGAGGCCATCAGAAACCAACCCTGCTGGCATCTTGATGTTGGACTTCTCAGTCTCCAGAACTGTGGGAAAATGTATTTCTGTTGTTTAAGCCCCCCAGTCTGTGGTACTTTGTTATGGCAGACCTAACTGACTAATACAGATTTTAAGGTTTGGGTCACTCTAGCAGATAAAGAACTATGACTAGTTGAGGTGCTTGCTGAAGGCAAAGGGAATACAGAATGGGTAGTGGAAGAAGGTAGTTGTTACTAACTGTGACCACGTGATCAGTTACAGAAATGAGGACTGTAATTGTCATGAATATTTTCATATTTGGTTATGAATATGTATGTGTGCAAGGCAAATATCTTTGGTTTCCTCCCTCTGTTATCCTCTTGTCATGTAATGTAAGATGTATTAAGTTTATATCATAGTATTTAAGTTACGGGATATCAAGGAGAAGAATAAACAGCATGCAAAGACTTTGCATCCCTTTCTGGTGTTGTTTTTGGTTCTACACAGGTTAGTTTTTATCATACTAGGAAGAAGTATGACCTTGTTGTTGTTTCCGTTTGGAGATTAAGCATGGTTTACAGAGATGCGTGTGGGTGCCAGGTTGACAAGGACTTGTGATGGTTAACTTTATGTGCCAAATTACAGGACGTTCTTGGATGAGATTAATATTTAAATTGGTGAACACTGAGTAAACAGATCACCCCCTATAATGTGGTGGGTCTTGTCTAATGCATTAAAGGCCTGAGTAGAATAAAAAATCTGGCATCCCAGAGTGAGAAGGACTTCTCCAGCAGACTGTCTTTGAACTTTGTCCATACCAGTGGCTCTCCTGGGTCTCCAGGCTGCCAGGCCACATTTAGACTTGCCAGTCTCAGTAGTCGTGAGAGCCAGTTCCTTAGAATAAATCTCTCTGTTTACATACACACACACACACACACACACATACACACACATACCCCTCATCCTATTGGTTCTGGTTTAACCCTAATACACAATATTCAACATTCTATACCAAAATTCTATTTTTTTTTTTTTTTGGTGTGAGTGGGACTATTTCCTTTTTTGCCTTTTAATAATATCAAAGTGGTTCATTATGACCCTCAATAACTACAGACAACTCTTTAGTTACCTTTTTGTTTGAAAACAATTATGCCATGATGAAACTTTTGCTATCATGGTCTCGCCTGTGCTTTCAGTGGGTGGTAGAGCAGCCAAGAGTCCTCTGAAAATGTGGGCAAATTCATTTGGTAGGGTTCTCCAGAGAACACTGTTTTTCTCTGAATCATTATGTGCTTTTGGGATACACTATTCGTGTGAAGTCTGATAGACTTGATGGAAAGTAGCTGTGATCAACTAGCCCAGTTAGTGTCATTGCCACAGTTTTCTCTCCTTGATTTCAGGGCTGGTTGACTTTGTTCTAATGTATATGCTGGGATTTCCAGGCAAAATCCTGATTTTGTGGTCAGTGGTGAACATGTGGTTGATAAGTGACAAACACAGAACAATAAATCTGGCAATGTATTATCTACAGGACAATTGATGAGAGAGTAGATTTTAAGTGTTTTCACCACAAAAAAGTGATGATTATGTGAGGTAATGTCTGTTAATTATATAGTCTAATTATATATATCTTTATCAAAACACCATGTTATACCCCATAAATGTATACAGTTTTTTACTTAAAAATTAAATACTTTTTTTTTTTTTTTTTTAAAGGAGCAAGGACTTGCTTTGTCACCCAGACTGGAGTGGAGTGACATGATTATAGCTCACTGTAGCCTCAAACTCCTGGGCTCAAGCAATCCTCTCACCTCACCCTCCCGTGTAGCTGGGACTACAGGTGCATGCCACCATACTTGGCTAATTTTTGAAGTTTTTTGTAGAGATAGAGTCTAGACTTGTTGCCCTGGCTGGTCTCAAACTTCTGGGCTCAAGCAGTCTTCCCTCCATGGTTGCCCAAAGTGCTGGGCTTACCTAAAATAAATAATTTTAAAAAAGAACAATAAATTCATTGTATTTACAAAGGTGATAAGCCTGCAACTCCTAGGGGGCTTACAGTCTAGGAGAGGAAAGACAAGAAGCAAATGAACAAGCAAATATCAGACAGTGGTAAGAGCTGGGCAGAGAAAGAGGCAATATGCCAGACAGCAGCTGGGTAGTGACTTGGTTTGAGTGTTCAGCGAAGGTGGCATTTAATCTGAAGGCCAATGACAGGAAGGAGTAAAGATCTGAGTAAAGAGCATTCTTGGTAGGAGAAGCAGATGGTGCAAAGGCCTCGCAGTAGCACTAGCCTACAGGCTATGAGCACTGACAATCTCAGCCATAGACTCTCAGGGGAGAGTGGTCAGGGGTTATGCAAGTGACTTAGGCAGGGTCAGATCAAGTAGGGAGGTCAGGAGGAAGTTCAGCTTGGTTTAGTGCCTGCTTGACACTGATCTTGCTCCAGTGTTTTGAAAAGAGGGATGGGGTGAGATGGGGTGAGAGAGGGAAGCAGGAGAGCAGTGAAGCATCTTCTGCAAGAGTCTTCCGCAAGAGTAGACTAAGGCCATGTTGCTGGAGGTGGGAGAAACAGAGTCAGTCTCTATCATAGTTGCAGGGTACCTCCAACTCTTTTGTTAAAGTCTATGTATTTGTATTTTAAAGTTAACAGATGTAAGTATATCTGTATAACTGTTTTAATTTGAAGCCATAGATGATTTTGTTTTGAAGAAGATGACAAACCCAGGATTCCTTTTGGAAACATTATTACTGTCATCTGCCACTGTTTTTTGAGGATCTGCAGACTGTGGCATTGTAGTGAGTGAGAAGGAGTGGGAATCTGAAATGTCAACCTATTTTGGTCAAAAGGGCTCTAGGAGCCTTCTCCTCTATACCAGTTCCATCTCGTCTAGCTCTTACGGTAATTTCACAAATGGTGTAACTTCATTGCCTTCCTAAGCAGTGTTTACTTCTGGCCCTTGACATCTGTATCTTCTCACTAGAATCTAAATAAATATTGTTACCTTGGAACAAGAGTAAGAACTGACATAGAGCAGCATTAGTAATAACTGACCTGGTTCCCAGGGGCTAGTTAGATAAATATCAAAATGATACTGTCATAAAACGATTTCACTTAAAAGACAGAGTGATAGTGTGAAACTTGAAGACCTGCTGGGTTATAGCGAGGTCCTGGTGTTTTACTGTTCCAGCTTGCCTGTTGAAATCTGCTTGGTTCTAGTATTTATATGTTTATGTAATTTTTTATTCATGCAGTAATCTTTTTTAAGAAATTCTCCTTAATTGAGCTCCCAAGATACCACTATGTTAAGTATCTGGATCCCAGTGGTTCCAATTTCTCTTTTTGCAGAGCTACTTTTTTTTTTTTTGTACAATACTCTCTCTGTCTCTCCCATTCCGTTTGTAGTGGTTTGCTGAAACACAGGTAGATCCTTGAAGGAAAAATCTTTGTTTTCTTGCAGGATGGACTGGTGATGAGATTGTCAGAAGTCTAGTCCTAGATTTAGGTTGGGCTTTTTGTACTGGATTTCACGCCAGAAATTATTTATAGTAATTTAGTCATACTATTAATATACATGGACTTACTAGTAGAAAACAGCAGCCCTACTCATTACAGAAATGTCATGGGAGCATGGGATCAGTTGTGTCTTATTTCTGTGGCCAAGGAAAGTAGGCTGGTGTCTTAGCTCACGTCCAGTAGGTTTTATTTTTACTCATTCTTTCCTTTGTTTTAGAAGTGTTTAGGGACTTCTGTAAAGACTTTAACTGGTCAGTGATTATGTCACTAGGACTCAGTTGCAGTCCCTTAAAATTAGACTTGTGCACACTCTGTGTGAGGACTTCGGTTGTCTCTCTCCTGTCTCTGGTCTCTGCAGGCTGCCTGCCCTGGTGCATGGAAGTACCTTTGTGTGCTCTCTGCTCTGTTCTCCCCAGGGACCAGCCACATGCTCTACCTCCCCTGCCGTCTCCCTGTGTCCCCCCAGGTTGTTTGTGGTTGGGCATCTGGTGAAAGCCCGCAGCATGCTTCCTGTGCTCCTACCATCCTAGAACCTGCGGTTGACCAAGGGCACCGTGAGGGGGTGTTGAGGTTGGGAAGTACAGAGGTAGCAGAAAGAGAAGTGCAGCAGGAGGATTAAGCCCCCAGGAAACATAAGCCATCTTTGCTTTCATCAGTCTTGGTCTTCATCTTAAATCATTTCCTGGCTTTAGCAACCTGCCCGTACTTTCAGAGACTTTGCTGGTCTTTTTTTATTTTTTTATTTTTTAATTTTTTATTATTATTATACTTTAAGTTGTAGGGTACATGTGCATAACGTGCAGGTTTGTTACATATGTATACTTGTGCCATGTTGGTGTGCTGCACCCATCAACTCGTCAGCACCCATCAACTCGTCATTTACATCAGGTATAACTCCCAGTGCAATCTCTCCCCCCTCCCCCCTCCCCATGATAGGCCCCGGTGTGTGATGTTCCCCTTCCTGTGTCCAAGTGATCTCATCGTTCAGTTCCCACCTATGAGTGAGAACATGTGGTGTTTGGTTTTCTGTTCTTATGATAGTTTGCTAAGAATGATGGTTTCCAGCTGCATCCATGTCCCTACAAAGGACACAAACTCATCCTTTTTTATGGCTGCATAGTATTCCATGGTGTATATGTGCCACATTTTCTTAATCCAGTCTGTCACTGATGGACATTTGGGTTGATTCCAAGTCTTTGCTATTGTGAATAGTGCCGCAATAAACATACGTGTGCATGTGTCTTTATAGCAGCATGATTTATAATCCTTTGGGTATATACCCAGTAATGGGATGGCTGGGTCATATGGTACATCTAGTTCTAGATCCTTGAGGAATCGCCATACTGTTTTCCATAATGGTTGAACTAGTTTACAATCCCACCAACAGTGTAAAAGTGTTCCTATTTCTCCACATCCTCTCCAGCACCTGTTGTTTCCTGACTTTTTAATGATTGCCATTCTAACTGGTGTGAGATGGTATCTCATTGTGGTTTTGATTTGCATTTCTCTGATGGCCAGTGATGATGAGCATTTTTTCATGTGTCTGTTGGCTGTATGAATGTCTTCTTTTGAGAAATGTCTGTTCATATCCTTTGCCCACTTTTTGATGGGGTTGTTTGTTTTTTTCTTGTAAATTTGTTTGAGTTCTTTGTAGGTTCTAGATATTAGCCCTTTGTCAGATGAGAAGATTGCAAAAATTTTCTCCCATTCTGTAGGTTGCCTGTTCACTCTGATGGTAGTTTCTTTTGACTTTGCTGGTCTTTTAAGGTCAGTGTTTGATTTAATATTCTTACTGAATCATTCTGTGCCCATTTTGTTTACATGTGGCTCTGAAATTGGCCCTTTAGTATTAAAGATTCAAAACTGCCCTGAGTTTAACCAACTCTTTCTTTTGCTCAGATCATCTTCATTTTAAAATACTATAATGACACTGTATTTTTAATTAATGAGTCTTGTGGTGTTAATTCTTTCTGAGAGCAAGAGAGTATGGGTGGGTCTCTATTAGTGTGTTCTCACCTTGCTATAAAGAAATACCTGAGACTGGGTCATTTATAAAAAAAAGAGGTTTAATCGGCTTTTGCATCTGTAGGTTTTACAGGAAGCATAGCGGATTCTGCTTGGCTTCTGGGGAGGCCTCAGGAAATTTACAGTCATAGCGGAAGGCAAAAGGGGAGTGGGCAGGTCACATGGCTGGAGCAGCAGCAAGAAAGAGAGTGAAGGGGGAGGTGCCACACACTTTCAAATGACCAGAGCTCATAAGAACTCACTATTGCGAGAACACCACCAAAGGAATGGTACTAAACCATTCATGAGAAATCCACCCCCGTGATCCAGTCACCTTCCTCCGGGGCCCACCTCCAACACTGGGGATGAAAACTGGACGTGAGATTTCGGTGGGACACAGATCCAAGCTATATCAATGTCTATTCCTGTTATATATGTTTTGATTTGGAGGAAGTGTTTGTGAGTTTGTGTATACATGTGTGCCTTTTGGAAGACTTCATGGGTAGTGAAATTAGAATAATCTACCCTCTAATCCAAGGACTATGTCATTCCCTGTTTTTTTATTATTTTTATTATTTTTTATTTTTTTATTTTTTTTGAGACAGAGTCTCACTCTATTGCCCAGGCTGTAGTGCAGTGGTGCCATCTTGGCTCACTGCAACCTCTGCCGCCTCGGTTCAAGTGATTCTCCTGCCTCAGCCGCCTGAGTAGCTGAGATTATAGGCGCCTACCACCATGCCTGGCTAATGTTTGTATTTTCAGTAGAGACGGGGTTTCGTTGGCCAGGCTGGTTTTGAACTCCTGAACTCGTGGTCCATCTGTCTTGGCCTCCCAAAGTGCTAGGATTACAGGCATGAGTCACTGCGCCCGACTGATTTCCTGTGTTTCTTACAGTGAGCAACTGGTTTAGGTGTTGGATGGGCTCAAAAATATGTATTTTTTCCGTTTCCCTAGAGAATGTTGATGCTCATAGAGACCACTTGAGAAGCACTGCTTTGGGGAGGGATGCTCTCCCATCAGATGGCAGCTTTGGGTTTGCCAGTGGTGTGTTTGATCTCTGGAGGATCATCTTCCGTTTCCAGATAGGGTACTGAAGACAGAGTGGTTCATTATCTCACAGTCCAGCACTTCCTCCCTCCTCGTCCATTTCCCTTTCAAGGGGACTGACCTAGGGACCAGTGAGAACTCAGTCAATTAGCTTCTGATAAATTGTTGTTTCTTTTTAGAATAATACATTATATTAACTCTGTAGGAGTGCAATGAGGTATCCACCAAATGCAATCTTCCGGTAGCTTCTTTGTGGTTATGTTTGTGTGCCTGCCTGTATTGATGGGTGAAGATAGGGACATGGACAAATTACCTAACCTTTCTGAGCTTCAGTTTCCAAGTATGAAGATGAAGATAATAATGCCTAATACATAGGGTTCTTCCAAGGATTAAATGCTAAATGCTAAGAATAGCACTTAGCATGTCGTAAGTGCTGTATGAGAGCTAATTGTTATGAGTATTATTGTTGTTTTTATTATTGTTACCAACCTATTTGAATCAAAGTAAAACTCTTCCTTATCAGAAATTCATAGGAATCAACAAGGAAGATATGGGAAAATGCTGTTCACAGCAGCGTGTACACGCTAAGGGAGTCGGTGCAATTTCTGGGATGAGCGCAGTCCTTATCTGCAATGTGGAGGCTTTATCAGTGGAATCTACTGTGAAGAGCATTAATAGGACATTTTCTTGTCCTCCAGCCCAGCTCAAAGGTGCTGCCAAATGCAGATAAAAGCACTGGAGTAACCTCAGTTGACTATTGTCTACCTCCTTAATCTCACCATCAGTGAAATTAATATTTGGTTGCTGAGGGGAGAGACAAACATCTGTAACATTTCCCGTGTGGATTGGCTGTTTGGTTTCTATTGCACACATTTTTCTCTCAGGTTAAAAACTGTTGAAACCCGATTTCCCTCTTTTAAAAATGGAATCATGTTTGATTTTACGGCAATGTTTATAGAGCTAAGGAGAGTTAAGAGTCATTCTGGCGTTAAAACTGTCTAAGCCTTTAAATAAATATATTGTTGTTATCTTGAAACTTTCCAAACTGAACTTGGAATTCACTCAGGCATCTTATAGAGCTTTGATACATCAGAGGGGGACAGTAATGATCCTGTAAATTCCTAACAACATGGGACCACTCTTGCAGCTTGCAAAGAACAGAATGAAATGCGTCATAAAGATTTGCACTGGCAAATGTCCACACAAGTATTAATCTACTTGCTACTTGAAGTAAGGTCCCAATTACAGAAGATTTATTTTGAAAGAATTTGGTGTATCATCATCCTTTCTCCTCTGAATGATTGCATTCACCTCCTAACTGGTCCATCTTTCACAATTCCTGGGCTACCTTTCCTAAAACTGTTCCCATCAGCTCAGTCCTTTGCTTACAAGTCCAGCATGAGACTCCCATTGCTGATAACAAAAGTTCAATCTCTGGGCCTTTGTATTCCAGGTCCTTCCCTATCTGCTTCCCACCCTACTTTATTGTTCTCCCCATATTCTCTGCTTCAGGCCTTTGCTTATATTATTTACTCTACCTAAGAGCCTCTTCTTCACCTCTGCTGCCACGTACTCTGGGAATCTCTCAAATCATCTCAAATGTCTTCCAGTAAAGTCTTTTCTAAACACCTTACTTCCAGAATTAATTATTTTACCCCCTTGTATAGAAATGGATACATGAGGTTAATGAAGTTAAGTAACTTATCCAAGGTCACAGATCCAGTAAGTGTCAGAGTTGGGGTGGGCAATGAGACACATAATGAAAAAAAAATGCAAAAGCATAGTTGGAAAAAGGATGTCATTGTTAAATTTAGGGACAAAAGATTGGCTTTGTGAGAAATGAACCACTGGACTGTAACCTGAGAAAAGGTTGTATACACAGGATCTTGGAAAGGGAAGGTCCTTGAACCTGAAATTGGTGACACTTTTTTCTGGGGGACCTGAAATCTTGTCACTAGGAAGGTGTGTGGTGTGGTCAAAAGTGCTATGTGAAGTCTTCTTGTGCCTGGAAGAGGAAGTCCTCAGGATTGAATGCCTCCCCTTTCTCTGACTGCAGATTAATATGCCTAGCTTTCCATTATTGGAACACTAAGCATGCAGGAATTATTTCCATCCTACTGCTCAAGGTCATCACCAAGATCTGATTTTCAGAATTCAAAAAATTGCAACCTCAGGCATAAATGGGCTAGGGCCATGTGATGAGGAATGTGGGCGGCTTTTGTGATCTCATGATGTATAGGGGCTGTCCTGGATATGGCAGACCCTGATTATAAATCAGTAGGCATTTGAGTGAGGTAAAAAGAAAGCAAGTTTATTTGGGTCGTGTACTATTGTAGGTCTCCCCAAGTTTATGCTGCTTCGCAGAGAGTCCAGATTTTTCTGTACGCACTAGAATATGATGAACGACACGCACCCGAGAAGTTCACATTAATGGCATTGTGTTCTCTGTTACTGACACCATCAGTACTGAAATAAAGAATGTTCTTCTGTTGTCAAGACCATTGTAAGGAGCTAGGCTCCGTCTCAAAAAAAAAAAAAAAAAAAAAAAAACCCAAGAAAACCAAAAACGACCACTGTAATTTACAGAACAGCCTCTACAAAATAAGCTGTCTTCTTTCCAGTGCACTTTCTTATCCAGAGGGTCTGTAGAAAAAAATAAGGAGCCTCTCTGATTAACAGGACACAATAAAAGTATGGAGGGTAGTTTTCCACATTATTTGTCCCACTTTTTGGGTCAGTGTTGGCACTTTATAAATCTGCGTTTGGCCCTTCTTTCATCCTCTTGGACTGACTTTCAGGGTACAGTAAGCAGGGTCTAGTTATGACCAGTGAAGCAGAAATGCAGATTCAATGAGTAATTATTAAGAACTTTCCAGAATATTAGCTGTTTCACTTGCTGCAGTGACTAGTGATGGAATAGTCCATTAGACATTTCTGTTCCTAGCAACTCCTGAGAATTGATTCCAATCTGAAGCAGCCAACCGCTTTGATCAATACCATAATTACTCTTATTGATGGATTGTTTTACAATGGTAGCCATCAGAGCAGTCCGTCAGCTCAGGAGGCACCAGAACTGTCCCCTGCAAGCTGTAATGTACGGCAAATATCTGATTCAAATCAACTTACTATTGAGGCCAGGATGACAAGCGTGAAATTAATTGTTCCACTTCATGTAAGACCTGCATTCTTCTTTTGAGAGAGTAATTGGTTGCTGCATGTAGCGTGAGAGCTGGGGGAGCTTTGCCTCTCTGCAATGTTTATGGACTTATTTTTTCCCCCACCAGCTATTTTTTTTTCCCTACGCTTTTAGGTGTCAGCAGTGTTGCACAGCTGCTGTTCCTGCCGTTGTTGTTTTTTTGTACGTCTTGTCATGTCAGAGAGGATGGTTTTCTTCTAGAAAGGTTGATTGCAGACAGAGTAAATTTTTTTCATCTGAAAAGCTTATTTGTGGAAGAGGGAGTTTGCTGGCCAACATTAAAGCAAGAAAACCTTAAGAGTGTTTCAATGAGTATAAAAAAATAACTGGGCAAAGGGCAGTGGGCCCCCTGTTCTTCCATGGTTGCAATAGGCTAAGTTAGAAGGTGTGATCGTCTTGCTGAGCATCTTCTGAATACAGTTGCCTTCAGAAGCTTGTTGATGGAGAAATAATGAGGGAAATCCAGGTAGGAAGTCAAGAAGGACAATCGAAGAAATTAGAAAATGGGGATAGTCCAATAGTTCCTGGTCATTGACCATTACGTTGGATAAAATCAAGATCCCAATAGAACTTGAGAGAAGTGTTTTAAGGTATTTTTATAAGTAAATACAAGTTCATAGCTGGTGCTGGAAGATAAAAGGGCTGTGGAAACAGGAGCATCAAAGCATAGTAACCATCATGGCCTCAGGGCTTTCTGAAACCCTGGGTTAGATGGCTATCCTAGTGGAGGCGGGGCTTTCCAGCACACCAGTACTTCTAGGAATGCTAATACTTTTTGTTTTAATATTTATTTATTATAGCATTTCGAAGTTGGGCCCTGTGAGAATTGATTATGGCAAAAGGGATTCTGTGGACAGTAAATTCCATATCCAGCCAGTATTTATTGAGTGCTTGCTGTGTGTAAGCACTGTTTAGGTCCTGGGGGTGACCCAAGTAAATGAGACTCTGAACCCTGAAGTTTACCTTCTAATGAAAAGCTTGAGAAGACAAACAGTAACTGTATACCCAAATCTGTAAGGCAGTGTCAGATAGCGTTAGGGATGGTGGATGGCAGAGGATGGCAACCTTGTCTGATGTTGGAGAATGAAGTTCAAGTAAGGGTAAGGAAGGTAGATTTGACTTCAACCCAGCTCATAAGCCTGAAGCCATCTTTACCATTAAACTTAGTTTGTCTTTGAGCTGTTCTAGCAGCAGAGCTTTCCTTTATACTTTGGAAGGAAGAGATTTGATGCTATCAGCCTTCAGTGCAGGAAAAAGATCCAGCATAAAATACCTCACTGAGAATGTTGGGGATGGTTTTAGAGGTAAGTGATTCTATTTCTACTTGGTCATGTAAGTGTTTGAAAGTATTGATTGAACACTTTCATAACACCTGAAGGGATCAGAAGTGATCAATAATAAATAACCTATGATAGCAAAACTCAGAGAATTTTAAAGCCCCAGACAGTGCTGACTAGGGAGGAAGATTCTGTATTTCTCAGTTGCACGTGATTAGATACAGCACATAACCTTGTTAACTCATGTCTCTGCCATGCTGGACTGAGGTAGCTGAAGTATTAACCTGATCATCATAATTTCCTATCTCCCATTTTCCGGTTTCTTTGGGGGAAACTTTTTCTCCTTCCATTTGATGCTGGGGTCCCATAAGCTTCAGCCACAATATGGGCAGGGGCTCAAGCTTGGCCCACCAATGTCTGACGTTACCCTGGAGATAGAGTTGGCTAAAAAATGGGCTTGTGACTCAGGCTAGGCCAATCAGAGCCTTCCCTGACTTCCCTCCAGGAGCTAGTAGGAAAGATGTTATTTCCACCAGGTTGGCTAAGCTGATAGGATGAGAGTCTGGCATGGTGACATGGACCTAACTGGCTTCTGGGATGGCTGCTGATGAAAGGAAGTCAAGCAGAGCTGAGAGTTTTGATAAAGAGAAAAACAAACACAGCAGGTGCAGCTCTGATCCACAGTTGTGAGTTCTTAATTCTTTAGGTTTGCTTGTTTAAACAAGTATACAGATTTAATAGGAAAAAAAAAAACCCTCAGAAAAAGAAAATTTGAGATGTACTTCCACTTAATTAAGCCACACTGGCGAGATTTCATTTCTGCTGGATGGAGAGCCAGATAGAAATGCTTTTACCATACAGTGGGATTGAAAAGAACTCTTCCAGAAGGGTACAGCTGAGCCAAAAACCAAGCCGCTTGTTCGTAGGACTCATGAGGCTCATACCATCGTCTCTGGAAGCACACTTATCATGACTGGAAGATCCCCTTAAGTAACTTTTATGATGACAGCATTGTAAATATATATCATAAAGACTTTCCGTGTAGGAAACATACAAAATTAAACGTCCATTTAGTTGAAACAGAAGCCTGCCAATACATTTATGTGGCTGCAAAATAGGGATTTCTGAGAAGAGTGACAAAATTTGCAGCTGCTGAAGCAAAGCCCTGCATTCTAGCCGTTGGCTTTTGCAATGCTCAGGAATTTTCAGGCGTGTTTATGGACCAGCTGCTCTGCTAAGATTCCATAATGTATGGGCAGAGGAAACTTGAATAAATATGTTTCCTCCTCCTCCTCCTCCTTGGGAATTCAGAATCTTTAGCCCTAACTTCTAAGAATTAAACCAAACAATGTTTGATGTTTATAGACGTGGAGTCAGCTATTTACTTAGCCACTTGAACCATTTGTCAAATGGAACAAGATGTGACAAATTTGTCTGCTTTCTAAACAGAAACTGTATTTATTTTATTGTGCAGAGATGTCATGCTTTGGAGCCTCTTCTACTGATCTCTTTTTTCTCTAGGAACTAAACCCCTAGAATTGACTGCCTCAAATTCTTACCTTGGTTTTCAAGGCCCCAAGGATGTGTCTCTGTCTTAATCTGTTTTCTGTTGCTATAAACAGAATACATGAGACTGGGTAATTTATAAAGAAAATAAACTTATTTTTTACAGTTTTAGAGGCTGGGAAGTCCAAGGTCAAAGGGCTGCACCTGGCAAGGGCCTTCTGACTGTGTCCTAACATGGCAGAAGGCAGCATGCGGCAAGACAGAGGGAGCACGTCAGTTCAGGTCTCTCTTCCTTTTCTTGTAAAGCCACCAGTCGTATCATGAAGGTCCCATCTTGATGACCTTATCTAATCCTAATTACTTCTCAAAGGTTTCACCTCCAAATACTAGCAACATATGAACTTGTAGATTACATTTCCAACACATGAGCTTCGGGGGACACATTTAAATCGTAGCAGTCTCCTTCCCCTCATGTCTCCTACTGTTCTCCCTAGTGCTCAGCAAGGCTGTGGCCATGCTGGTGTTCTTTCTTTTTTCCTTAAACATGCCAACCCCTTTCTGCTCAGGAGCTTGAATCTGACAATCCCTCTGCCTTGAGTGCTCCTTCCCTACTTCTTTGCACACCTGGCTCATCACTCCGGTTTCAGCTCAGATATCATCTCCATTAGAGGAGCTTGCCGCAACCAGGTAATCTAAAGTCTTCTGCCCGGTAACTGTATCATGTGACTCTGCCTTATTTCCTCCAGATCAGCTTGTCTGAAATTCTGAATTCATTTCCTGTTTGTGCCCTCTTTCTCCCCACTAGAATATAAACATCATGAGAATGAGGGAATAGTCTGTGTTATTCCCTGCTGTATCTTTGACACCTATGTCCTGGTGCATAGTAGATGCTCAGTTTTATTTCTATTAAGAATAAATGTCTAAAGAGCCTACGCATTCCTCAGAGCCATGGCACCATTTAAGTAAGTTAAGCAATTTATTTTAGCGTCTCTCTTCATCTTCTCTATTATACAGGGTAAGTGGAATGGAATATTCACATGGATGCTTTGATTCTCATTTCATCCTTACAAAACCTTTGGGAACTGAGGATACTCAAGCCCATCTTCTCTCCACATCTGGTGTCCAGTTTTATTTTCTGACACCCAGATTCCTTCTTGGCACCTGTTACCATAGGGAGGAGCTAAATTTGTAATTATGTATTGACTATCTTCTTCCTCTACCAGACACTTAGTCTTCATCCTAGGACGGCTTTTATTAACTGCTGAATGCTTCCAGCCTGGCAGAGTGCTTGGCATGCAGTGGGTGCTCAAGGTGTTGGGGATAATCCTGAGGGCGGAACCCCTTATTCTGCCTGGTCTGGGCATGGGATTTTGGAGCCACAGAATCTCGCTATCTGAACAAATATATGCTTCCCCATGGCTGGAAGAACACTAAAATTCCTCATTCACGTGTGCCATTGAAGGGATAGAAGGAGACATAAAGTCTTTCACACCCTTAGCACTGGCAGCTCAAGTTCAGAAAGATCTCTGGTCTTGTGTGTTCAGGGATACAAAGTCATTCTACCTCTTACTACCCTTGGTGTGTCGAGGGGAAAGTTAGGATTATGATCCAAAATATACAGTTGTACTTTGAAGGACAATATGCTAGAGTGTTTGAAATCAGGTCAGTCCTGGAAAACATGGGATGCGTGGTCCCCATACCTCCCCTACTGGAATTGCACAGATTCCCCCATGGTGCCTGACTATGTCCCATCCTAATAAGCCAGTGAAGGCAGGAGGCTCTTTGCAGCCCCACCTGTGTCTCCTGGGGGCTGTGAATGCAGTTGGGGATAGGGGGTTTGGGGGAGGGAGCAGGAGTTTTGATTTTTTGCTGCTGTTCTCTAAGGCATTCTTCCATATTTCACTTTAGCACATTCCCAGAACCCATGACAGGCTGCATAATTGCTGGACCGACATAAATCTATAGCAAGGATGGGTAGATTTTTGCTGATGTGTTTGCTTTGGCGGCAGGGCTTGGTAGACCATGTCTGCGTATCGTATCACAAACTCAGGCTGTGGTGGGACAGGGCAAGGAAAGCTATTTATTGTGTCTCCAAGGTCGTGATGTGAGATGGAGGAGTCGTAAAAGAAACACCATTGAGGCAGAGAGATTTCCCAAAGTGGGGAAAGTGGAAAGATGAAAGAAAACATTTCCTCCCATGATGGACCCACAAGAGGAAAGCTCAAGGTCGAAGGCAGGCATTTATTTCTCTGCATCACAAATATCTTTAATTTAAACATGCTGGTTAAAACTCAGACTTTGGGAGTTTTTCCCCATCGTTTCAAAGTTATGTAATTAAATATGCTCAGTGTTTCAAAAGAGATACAGAAAAATGAAAGACCTTACCAAATTGCTTAAAGAATTTTGATTTTTTTTAAAAAATCCGTTCATTCAATCTGCAGACATTTGCTGAGCATTCGTCGTGTGATTAGCACTATGATTGGAGCTGGGGGACACCGGGGTAGTGAAAAGGCAGATGGTTCCTGGCCAAGCGGAACCTGTGGTCCAGCCAAGGAGAAGCCGTTACTCAAGTAATTATGGTTTTCTCCTTCCAGCAGCCGCACGGCAAGCCACCTCCCAGTGCTGGCAGTGGAGACGATGTCTCTTTTTTCATTTCCTTTTTGTTTTTATTTTCGGTATACCTTTTACAAGTTTGCTTTAAATTTTTAATAATTATTGAAGTAAATAATTCAGGAATCTGCTTGCTGATAATTAGAACTTTACAGATCAGGATTCGACTCTTGTTGATTCCCCCCACCCCAGGTAATCTCTGTGATGGATTTATAGTGTGACTTTGCAGAGAAATTTTGTTATACTTCTACGCGTGTGTGTGTGTGTACCCATAGACAGCTTCTACCACCGTTCTAATACAAATGAAGCACATGCTATGCATCTATTATTGTGCAACTTGCTTATTTTATTGCCTAGTACCTTTTTATATTAGTTTTTGTTGATACCTATTAAGGTAGTTGGTTAACTTTTAATTACTGAAAATTGTGCTTATTCACAGTCCTATTTGGAAGCTTTTATGGTGGCTACTGTGTAGAGACTTGGAATAGTAAAAATTAATAGATAGAAATAGTGTACATGTATTAAGTGCTTACTGTTTACCAGACAGTATTCTCTCACATGGATTGTATCATTTAATTATGAAAGCATCTCAGTGGAGTAAAGGCTATTTTTATTATGATTTTACAGAAGAGGGAGTCTGAGGCATGAAAAGATAAAGTAACTTGCCCAGGGTCACACAGTGAGGAAGTGATGCCAAGATTTGAAGTGAGGTGGTGCAGTGCCAGAGCCCAAGATCTGTTGGTTCTCTTAACACCTACGATTTCTGGAATTTTAGATGGTAAATTCAATATATGAAGCAGTGTGTGACACGATGGTATGTGATTCACTGAGGGGCCAACGGGGCTGGTTTGTGGGTTTCTCGGTTTATTGATACAACAAACACGTGTTGCGCACCTTTGGTGTGATGGAGTCTCTGCTAGTCCCCAGCAACACAGCAATGACACAGAACACACAGCCTTGCCTCATGAAACTCACAGTGAATGATGATAATGCTGAATACCATCTACATAAGGCACACATGATGTCTGTACATGGCAGGGCTGGAATCTTGTCCCCTGTGGCCTTATATGGTCTTTGGCCTATGTTTTGTTTCCTTTTTTTTTTTCCTTGCATTTTAGGTGGCATTTGTTAAACTGCATTATTAATAGGGGTCCGTTGGCATAGTTGGAGGAAAATACGCCATCTCGTAGTGACAATGTTGCCTTCTATGTTATGTCTAAACAGGCAGAAGGAAGAGACCCAGCAGCATGTCTTGAATGCCAGTGTTTTATCCCCACTTGCTGCCCAGCCACAATATAGCAAATTTGCTATTCATCCAGCCCAATCATAATTAGCATAATCGGCTCTGGTGCCCACCCAGATGTGGTGGGTGGTGTCCTCGGCTGATTACAAAGATTGCAGCCCAGCATTTTGGGTAACTGCTCTTACTTCCTGTCCTTGTATCACTTCTGTGGGCTGATTTTTCTGCTCTTGTGTTGAAAAACGAAGTCATGGAAAGGTTCTCTTATATTTAATGTGTCTTGTGTAATGATGAAAGTGAAGCACAGTGTCTGTGATTTTTTTCTTTCAAAATCAGGAGACTGGTTAAGGACAGAAGGAAGTGTAAGTCACTCGGCTTTGAACTCTAAGCTGCATTCGTTTTGCCGAAGGCTCAGATCAAGGGAGCGTGCTCATCTCTTCTTCTTCTTCTTTGGACCTAGAATAATCTTCCAGCTTAGCACTGGAAGAGGTTTAATGTCTCATTCGTTTCTTTTTCTTTAATTTTTCTTGGCTATTGACAGTAAAATAGAAAGGGAGACATCGATGATGTTGGCCAGACTTTTTATCCACTATTTAGGTTTGTAATAGACTCAGTGCAGCTGGTGGCTTTATATTAGCTGCTGCGAGAGGTACAGGGTTCTTATTTATGTATTATTTATTTTGGAAACACTTAGGTAAATTACATTACAGCCTTTTACTTTTTAGTCAGTTGAACCAAACACTACCAAGGTTTCTTTCATTGCCAGAAAAACCACATTTTAAGAGATGCATTTGGTTTTTCTGTTCTTGTGATAGTTTGCTGAGAATGATGGTTTCCAGCTTCATTCATGTCCCTGCAAAGGACATGCACTCATCCTTTTCTACGACTGCATAGCATTCCATGGTGTGTATGTGCCACATTGTCTTTATCCATTCTATCATTGATGGACATTTGGATTGGTTACAAGTCTTTGCTATTGTGAATAGTGCTGCAATAAACATATGTGTCCATGTGTCTTTATAGTAGAATGATTTATCATCCTTTGGGTATATACCCAGTAATGGGATTGCTGGGTCAAATGATATTTCTGGTTCTAGATCCTTGAGGAATCGCCACAATGTCTTCTACAGTGTTGAACTAATTTACACTCCCACCAACAGTGTGAAAGCATTCCTGTTTCTCCACATCCTCTCCAGCATCTGTTGTTTCCTGACTTTTTAATGATCACTATTCTAACACAGGAACAGAAAACCAAACATTGCATGTTCTCACTCATAAGTGGAAGTTGAACAATGAGACACATGGACACAGGGAGGGGAACATCACACACCAGGGCCTGTTGGGGTTGGGGTATGGTGGGGGAGAGCATTAGGGAAATACCTAATGTAGATGACGGGTTGGTGGGTGCAGCAAACCACCTTGTCATGTGTATACCTATGTAACAAACCTGCACATTCTGCATATGTACCCCAGAACTATATATATATGTGTGTGTGTGTGTGTGTGTATATATATATATATATATATATAGAGAGAGAGAGAGAGAGAGAGAGATGCATTGTCCTTTTAAATAACACTTTTACATTTTGGTATGCATATGAAGGCAAACAAACAAACAAAAGGAAACAAAGTATGTCTTTTTCTTTCGAGTTAGAACCCACTACTTGAAGGAGTTTTAAATTTCAGACGGACTTAAAGCCTTTTGAGGTTCAAGTTTAGTGTGCCACAAGCAGAACAGGCAGTTTCCTAGTTCAAAGAGGGAGGAACATTTTAAGACTTATAAAATGCTCAAAAGCCTACTTGGTATCAAATAGCTTTCAAAGAAAGCATTTGATGGATGAAGGACACAAAGATTAGAAAAATATGGGCCAATTTTTTCTTTATATAATCACATTTAAAAGCAGTGGAAACAGTTCTTAGGTCTAGGGACTTAAATCAGTGACTTGAAAGTTTTTGGTTGTTGCCAAACCCAGAAAATGCCTGGTTTGGCCTGAAGAAGTGAGAAGTCCTTTACCAATCTCTACTGTGCGTGAAACTAACATGAGGGATGTTGGAACATGAGATCTTAGTGATGCTTCTTAGAATTGGAATTGGGTAGTGTGCTACCTGCCGTCCATAATAAATTTACAGATCTTTTTCTAGTTGTTATCTCAGATAACTGAAATGGAAAATAAGGTTAAGAGAAATATGATGGGGCATCAAGGAATCATTTAAGAACTCTGATTTTCTGAGTTCATGTGTTTTGGATTTTGGAGTTTTGTGTTGCCTGAAGTGAACTCTGCCCTGTGGAAAGAGAAAGGTGTTGGGTTATGGTTGTGGAGAACACAGGGCCCTCTTGTTGCACGGGTATCTTAGGAACACAGGCCCCGACCTGGCTTACATTAGGGTGTCCATGTTTACACCAAGGTCTTTCACGTATTCGTATTTGCTGATGAGTGAGTGGGTGACTAAATGAATGAATGATTTCAGTAGCAGCCTAGTTCATGCAGAAGGAGAGAATTCAAGGCCGGAGGGAGTGATCTCAGCAGGTGGTGTATGCCCTTTCTTACTTTAGATTCCAATTTGGGAAGGGCCCTGCTGGCAGAAGGGCAAGGTGCTGATACTGGGTGTCAGCATCTGCCAGGGCTCTGCCAGCTCTTGGTTGCTAGAGACTGGCTCACTCCACCATCACTCAGGTGGCCCTTGGCACCCAGTCGGCAGAAGCTTGGCCACATGTCAGTGGTTTATAGGAGCAGGGAAAGCAGGCCCTCTTAGGGAGAGCATGGAGAGGACAGTGACTTTTTTTTTTTTTTTTTTAAACAACACTTCCCTGTCTTTTGTTGACTTTACCTTGGTGTGCCCTGAGCATGGAGCTCGGCAGTTTGTATACATTTTACTGTGAAATGGGGCGAGGGTATAACTAGCATAACCACGATGTTATTTTAGTCACTGGGGCTTAAGGATGAGGCAGTGAGAAGAAATATGAGTTTTATTAAAAAGCAAATATTGCAGATGGTGTTTAGACATTTCCAAGTGTTACAGTGGGACTCAAATAATAGAAGTTTGAGAAACACTATTTTTGTGTACTCATTTGTACTCAGTGTGTTTCTACCTTTTACAATTGACAGATTGTGTCTTGCAATGTGATATTTGAGGTATGGAAAACGTACTCAGCCTCCTTAAGTAACCCTTTATAAATGCTCTTTAGTGAAAGTGACTTGCTGAAGTTGCAAAGGAGGCTATGACAAACCAGAACCTCCTGTTCTGGGTAACTCGTTACAATTTAAATACATGGGTTTAGACAGATAATAAGTTCTCCATTGGAGGTGCAGGCTAGATTCTCCCTTCCAGTCACTGAGATGGGTGCTCATCAAGTTTCAGAAACGTGTTACTGTGTAGTAGATACCCAGTACTTCATCTCTTTCTTTTAAGAGAGTGAAAAGTATCCTTTCTGAACCAGACAGAAGTTAGTCATTGTTTTTCAGAACCTCAGAGTTGGATGTAAGTCTAAATTCGTTTGATGCTTTTCATACTGCAGGCTGATGTTAAGGTAAGAGAACACCCAATCCCTGGCTGTTTTAAGCTTTTCTTGTGCTATATATGACTGAAAACTTAGAAGATATTTCCTAAGTGAAATATAGAAGATGAGGTACCTGTGATGTTTTGGTGGCTGTGGGACAGGATATTCTAAGTGATTTCTCCAGAGCCCACTGCTGAGTTATTTTTTCCATCCTAAACACTTATGATTTTTCAGGGATTTGCAATTCATCCATACAACGATTTCTGGGCTTAAGCTAATGGCACTAAAACATTTCAGCCCGGGAGCAAGTGATGTTTTGGGGGTGTTTTTTTGTAATGTTTAAAATATGAATCTCTTTGGTTGCTCTGAGTTAGAATTGATGAAAAAATAAAGAAGGAAAAGCAAAGAAGTTAATGGTCTGAAACCTATGGTTGGTATGTGGTTCATATTCAGAATCAGAACAGCGTGCTGGTTTTGGCAATTGGGAATATTAATATTCTGAGCTGTGGCGTGGAAATTTGAAAAAGAGGTTTAAAGAAGCAGCTCATATGACACATTTTTAATGGGAAAGAAGCCGCTGCCCACGTGAAAGAACTGCTTGTCTGTTCTGGGTCATACAGCCTTCGTGTGATGGCCATTCAGGAGTCATTCCAGCTCTGCCGACAGCATGTCCACTGGCCGCCATTGTGCGCTGTTACCACCCACTGGCCACTGCCCTGAGGTGTGGACCCAATCTCATTTTGCTATCACTGAGGCTCTGTGAATTAGGGGAAATTATTCTTCACCATTTTATTTATTTTTTATTTATTGAGACAGAGTTTCACTCTTGTCGCCCAGGCTGGAGTGCAGTGGCGCAATGTTGGCTCACTGCAACCTCCGCCTCCTGAGTTCAAGCTATTATCCTGCCTCAGCCTCCTGTGTAGCTGGGATTATAGGCGCCCACCACCACACCTGGCTAATTTCTGTATTTTTAGTAGATATGTGGTTTCATCATGTTGGCCAGGGTGGTCTTGAACTCCTGACCTCAGGTGTTCTACCCGCTTGGCCTCCCAAAGTGCTGGGATTACAGGCGTGAGCCACTGTGCCCAGCTGCCACTATTGTAGATATGAGAAAACTGAGGCCTGGAGAAGGAAAGGGACTTGTTCAAGGTCACCCAGCTAGTAAGTGGTAGAGGCGGGACTTGAACCCAGCCCTCCCCTTGTCTTCTAACCATTATGTCATAGGAAATAGGAAGCAGAGCACTTGGGAACAGTCACCTTGAAGGCAGATTAAGTTTGGTTCTGAAACTTAGTGGTGTGAGAATCTTCTGGAAGTTTGCGGCTTCAGAAGGGAAAGCAGTGGATGGAGAATCCCATGGAATGGGATTAGGTTGCTCTCCTTGTTATTTTTGGGCCAGGAGGACCTGACCTGGAGAGAAGAGTTCCTGTTGCTTGGTTTGGTTCTTTGCCTTTGGGATCCACTGACCCCATGCTCTGCTCAGCAAGGAAAACAGAGCGGTGACTGGAGCAGCCAAACCACAATTTGGGTTTGAATGATCGGTACAGGTACAGGTGAAAGAGGCCCCACCTGGATTTGAATTCCACTAGTGGAACCTTTTCTATTTCAGGGCTGCCATCCAATCTTGGAATTCTGTGGATGTCAGAGGGGAGGAAATGTTGCTGGATCTCCATGTGTGTGGGCCCCTCTTTTATGATTTAGCATTTCTCCATCTCTTGCAGCCTTTTCCTAATTTATTTTGTTCTGCTGTGAGTTTTCTCTTTCTTCCATCCCTTTGTTTCATGCCTGTCTACCTGTGTTTTAAGGAGGAGTAAAATAAAGAAAAGAGCACCTACTATGTGCTGCATACTAGGAGCTGGGGATGCAAAGCTAAACATTGTGGACCCCACCTTTGGGACTGCACATTCCGAAAGTGAGGCAGATGTGCCCACACGTGATTGGTGTGCTGTGATGGCAAGAGTACCAGCCACCATCATTGTGTAAAGCACGTAAAGAAAATCGTGCAAGGAGTAGAGGAGCCTGGGCACCTAGGCTGGAGATGCAGACAGTGACCAGGGAAGATGTGGGGAAGGAGGTGCTGTCTGGTCCAGGTGTCCAGAGATGAATGGGAGTTATCTTGGCAAAAAGGAGATGGATGAGTTTTTTAAAGCAGCTTTATGAAACAGTGTTAGGGATGGAAATCACTTGTTATTTGTTGTTTGTTTCATGAATTTGATTGATCAAAGACTCTTAAAAATACATAAAATACCTAAAGTGTCTGACACTTGAGGAAAAATCTTAATACGTGGTCTCTGTTGTGTTGTCATTATTTAGCAGTAATCATAATAACATTTAGCAGATTTTGGCCCTGGGCAACAGACAAATAAAAGCTTTCCTTGACTTGTTGTACCGGAAGCTGAAGCAGCTAGTCTGGGTTTGAGCATGGGCAAAGCCATACATGAACACTATCTCATTCAGATCTTGTGATGCTTGAGCGTGAAAGCGTTTTTTTAAATTCTTCTCATGTTCAGCGTTTTCCTCAATTGTTAAATTGCTAAAGCAGCCTTTAGCAAACTTATCTATATGTTGAATTTGTAAATATAGAAGAGAAAAAGTTTCTTTTCTCTGTTTTAACAGACAACACTGTTTCATAGTTTCATTTTGGAGATTATTTAGCTTTGGCTATTGTTTTAATCTTACCAGCCTTGCCTTATATAAATATAGAACAGAAATACTATATAGCAAGTGTTGCAGGAATTAATTGACCTGGTTTACCCATTTGCTTGACACTGCTCTTGAATGTACCCCACAAGTTGGCTTCCACCATTGCCACCATTCAACAAGATGTTGACAGTCTTCATTCTTGAACCATAGCTTTGTCAGCCATCCATAGGAGACCCATTTCAGCTGCTGATGGTATTTCTACTCCTGCATAACAATTTAGGAGAAATCGAGTGGCTTTAAACATCTGCCATTTATTATCTTACAGTTCCACAGATTGGAAACCTGGGTGGGCTCTGCTGAATTCTATGATCATCATTAGCACAAGGCTGAAATCAAGGTGTCATCTAGGTTAGCTCTTATCTGCATGCTCTGGGAAGAATACTCTTCCATGTTCATTCAAGTTGTTGGCTGATCTCAGTTCCTTTGCAGCTGTAGAACTGAGGTTTCTATTTCTTTGTTGGCACTCAGTCCAGGGCATCTTGCAGCTCCTTCATGCTGCCCTCGTTCCTTTTGACACAGCCCCCATCCATCTTCAAAACAGTGCATTGAGTCCCTCTCAAGCTTCAGCTTTCTCTGATTTCCCTTTTTGTCACCCGTTGGAGAAAGCTCTCTGTTTTTAAGAGATTTGTTTTATGTATTATTTTTATATAAAACCAGGAACAGTAAGTTTCCAAGAGATGTTGGAAAGAGGCAGGAGGGCTGCATCTCATTTACATTTTTAGAAGGAATTATTTCTAAGTGACAGCTGGTGGTAACAGAATGACAGTGAACTGGAATTGAGAGATGAAGGTTCAAGCCCTGATTTTGGGACCATGTGTCTGGAGAGCAGTGGGCACATTTTCTGGGCCTTGATTTCACCACCTATAGAATGAGACAGCTGGACTCTTGGGATCATACTGTTTTTCTTTTCTTTTCTTTCTTTCTTTTTTCTCTTGTTCATGTGCTCTCACTCTGCCTTCCCCTCAGAGACCTTGCTCATCAACCGTCCTCTGTTCCCTGCTGAGCCTGGATGCGGTCCTAGAATCCTTTTGACATGGCCCTCCGGGAAGTCACCACCAACCCACTGGAGTTGGCACAAGAGATGAAACCTGTGTGTCATCCCAAGGCTCGAAGGGCCTGTTTCATCCTAAATGCTGTGATTCTCGAAATGAGAAATTATCATCTTCTTTGGCCAAAAAGACATCTATAGAAGAGCCAGTTGGCCTTTCCTTTGCTTGTCATACAGACATCTGGGGAGTGGGTTCAGTTTTCAAGCCACAAATTGAGGTGTGCAGAAAAAGTCACTTTCTTCTAATCGAACTTAATTTCTAGTTTGAGCCCTTGTTCTGCCAAGTTGTTGAAGTGAAATCCATGGATTTGTGGTGCTCTCTCTGGCTCTCCCTGGAGTTGTATGCAGTTCCGAGGACGCACGTAGAGCCAAGGCATGGTGGTGGAGGGCCCCTGGTGCTCTGCTGTCACCTGTCAGTGATGGCGTCTATGGAGACACCCTTGCTCCCAGTCACCTTTGATTTTTGTCTAGGAGAAACTGGGCTGTGCTAAGTAACAAATTCACCCCAAAAGCTCTGTAGCAAATATAAAAGTTACTTTGTGGCTTTGGCAAAGTCCCCAGTGGCTGGGGCAATTCTCCTGGGAGTTGTTTATAGAGATAGTGATCAGGGAGCTCGCTGTTTTCATCTTGTTTCAGTGTGAGACTTCTAGACACCCAGACAGGGAGGAGAGGACTGGAAGTTTCTTGAGTGGCTCTTAGGTGCTGCGTCTGGATGAGACACTTACCTTCCCACATCCGTGGACTACAGCTGGACATGGGCCCCCCACCCCCTGGCCACAAGGAAGGCGGTGTGTTGGGAGTGACACATTAGGTGGGCATTACCAGTCACTTCCACAGTTGATTCATTTTGAGCCACTTTGTTTTCTTCTACATTTCGCCTCACCTACCTCAAGGCTGGAGCAGGTTTGCTAGCTCTGTGTGCTTCATTCCAACTGCCTGCAGCCAATGAGAGAAGCTTTCCATTCTTCCTGGACCTTCTGGGCTTGGGAAAGCTGTGGGGCCATCTATGGCTGTTTAGGCCACCTGTTCCACATGCATGTCTTTAGCATCAAATGTGCTGGTTGTGGGAGGACCATGAGACCTTACTGGCTTCCTACCCTGCTTGGAGAACAGAAGGTGCAGGTGATCCCTGTTTTCAGGTTCGTTAAACCTATCATGGGGTTCTCCTGTTGCCCTCCCAGGGATGGGTGATGAGGATGCAGGGCTCCTTCCCACAGATGCTTGTCTCAGACACAGCTGGGTCTGGCTCCTTGGCTTCCCCCAAGAACTCTTCCTGAGCCGTGTGCTTATGACATTGCTTCACTTTTGTGATATTGCTTCATTTTTGCAACATTGCTTCACTTCTGTCATATTTTATTCATCAGAAAGAAGGCGCCAGGTCTAACCCACACTCCTGAAAAGGGGATTGCACAGAGGCACAAAGACCTCTGGTGTTTCCAGTCTGGGTAGACTGTCTCTCACCACTGGGGCACTGGTGGGCACCTGTGAGCTGATGAGTGGGACCAAATGGCTCTGGCCACCTTGGACCCCATTCTTCCCAGGCTTTGTCTCTCCCCGAGCCCTGCGCTTGACATTAGAAGCCATGCCTTGGACCCCCTTGTTCTGAGTCCTGTCATGGGCCGTGAGGACAGGTTGTCACTGTTCCTGGTGAGCGGATTGTCACTCGGCTCCAGCTGCACGTCCAGCTCTTCCCCTGTTTTGCTCATGGTAAACGCATCACTGGAGAAGGGAAGGCGGATTTATGCAGTTCCACGTGCCCGGTGCAAGGATATTGTTTGGTGAGGAAACTTGTTGGGAAATGTGTGAAGGCCCTGAATTTGTTCTTTCCTCTCCTCCAGCTGTGCTTACTGGCTGGAGAGAAGGGTTTGGATTCGTCTCCTTACTCTTGGCTGCTGGGCCCTTCTTCCTTTGTCGGCTGTTCAGAAGTGGGAAAATATATATTTTTTTCTCCCTCTCCTTCGCTTTCTCTTTGTCTCTGTCTGTCTGTCTCTCATGCACACACCCTCCATCCTCTGATCCCATTCTAGCTTCTCTGCTTTATTTCCCACTGATTGCTTTAATGCACCAATCACAGATAAACTAAATCATTTTCTGTTCCTTGCATTCTGGCTCTTGGGTGGTCCTAGTTAACCAGCTTTCATAGGGCGACATTTCGCCTTTGGTGTGATTCACATTAAAGGGGAGACTTGGACACTGTCTGAAGTGCAGGCAGTTTACTCTGGCAGCACTCTCACAACACGGACAGCAGGAACAGGCTGGTGGCCAAACCCAAGGGCCAGATGACCACCCGACTGGGAGGGTCTCCATCTGGTGACCGTTCTCGGAGTTTGAGGGATTCTTCCTCCTTTCTTACACCTGTACTCAGTCCAGGTCAGTTCCCAGGTATTTCTTTCATGGTGGGGCTTTAAGCTACTCTGGTAAGGGTGAGCGTTGTTTTAAGGTTTCTGAAAGTTGCATCTGTGCTAGATGGCCTTATTTCTAGGGCAACTAGGATTTTGGGGTCCAGTTGTCATAGAGACCCAGTAATCCCTGGGGGAGGGCTGGAAATCCCAGGTCAGGTTGCGTCATACTTCTAAGTGTGTAGGTCCTGTGAGATGTTTGAGTGGGTGTATGACTGTCATTAATCTTATAGCCATGGTATCTCTCATAGTATACTATAGTGTCTTTGTGTTAGTCTACTGGAAATGACCTTCTCTTATGACTCTAACATTTACCCCATTCTTTAAAAAAAAGTCTGCTATAAAGCAATATTTACAAACAGAAAATCTGCAAAATATACAAATGTATATTTATCCATTTGTAGAATGATTTCTATGCATATAGATATGTATAAGGAATACGGAAATGTATAAAGTAGAAAGCAAAACCCCATAACTTTATTACCTGGCTGTAATCATTCTGATTCATTCTCATAGCTTATTTTTCTTTCTTTCATTTTCTTTTCTTTCTTGCAACTCTCTGATATGATGAGAGATCCTTGAGACCCACTTCAAGTGCAAGTCTCCTCAGACACCTTTTAATATAATTATTCCTAGCCAAAAGAGATGGTGTCTTTCTCAGTACCCCTAGAATGTTAGTGCTCCTGCTCATCACTGTGCATTTGGGGTCACTGTATTAGTTATCTATTGTATTGCAAATTACCCCCAAAATTATCTGTTGTTGTATTGCAAAAGTTACTCTTGCAAAATAGTGGCTTAAAACAGCAGCCATTTACTATCACACAGTTTCTCTGGGTCAGGAGTCTGTATCCAGCTTTACTAGGTCCTCTGTCCAGGATCTCTGACAGGCTACACTCAAGGTGTCAGCAGACTGCAGTCTCACCTGAAGGCTTGGCTAGGAGGGGAACTGCATGCAGGCTCATGCATGGGCTGAGGGCTTCCAGGCCTTGCTGGCTCCCTCAGACCTTTGCCACATGGGCCTCTCTGTTGAGCAACTCGCTGCATGGCAGCTGGCTTCCAGCAGAGTGACCAGGGGAGACAGCAAGAGAACCTTTTTGTAATCTGATCTTGGAGGTGACATTGCTTCACTTCTGTCGTATTTTATTCATTCGGAAGAAGTCAGCAGGTCTAACCCACACTCATGGGAAGGGGGTTGCACAAAGGCATAAAGACCAGGAGGCAGGGATCACCGGGGTCCATCCAAGAAGTTGCCTGCCACAGACAATCCTGCTTATGAGCCTGCAGTGGACTGCATGCCATCTTGGGCAGAGCCCTGCCTTGTCTTTACATGTCTAATGAGATCGTGTATCTTGTGCCTGATGGGCACTCAGAAACCCACTTTGCTGTTCCCTCTTTTGTCTCCCATAGCATGCACCCTCCTCTTGGCAGCCTCTACCCCCGCCCACCTCTGTGCCTTTGCTGGATAAGTCATCTCACGCCTTCAGGTCTCAGGGTGTGCACCCCTCCCCTAGGCAGGGAGTACTTCTTGACCTCTTTTATGCCATCAACCACTTTGACAGTCTAAAACTTAGATTTCTTTCTAAGAAAAAAAATTCAAGTTCAAAAAAAATTCAAAAAAAATTTAAAAGGCATAGAATTATAAGGAAACTCGATTATAATGAAATACAATTATCAAAATATAAAAAACCCAGATTTGTGATATAATAATATACGTGCTTCTTTAGTAATACCTTAAATAGCAAGATGTGCAGCAGTCTTAATTTCAAAATAGTGATGAGGATGAATGCTGTTTTGAGATACTGACAGGCACTAAAAAGTGATAGGAAAGTATCTGATTTCTTTTATTTTGAGATGAAGTCTCACTCTGTCACCCAGGCTGGAGTACAGTGGCATGATCTTGGCTCACTGCAACCTCCGCCTCCCGGGTTCAAGCAGTTCTCCTGCCTCAGCCTCCCAAGTAGCTGGGATTATAGGTGCCTGGCTAATTTTTATGTTTTTAGTAGAGATGAGGTTTCACCATGTTGGCCAGACTGGTCTTGAAATCCTGACCTCAGATGATCTGCCTGCCTCGGCCTCCTGAAGTGCTGGGACTATAGGTGTGAGCCTCTGCGCCCAACTGGAAAGTATCTGATTTCTACTGGGGGTAAAGTTGCAGGTTCTTTTAGTACTAATTTTATTTAAAGTTGCAGGTTCTTTTAATACTGATTTTATTTGTTTTTAAAAACTCAAAATTCAAGGAAATACTACAATTCAGTGAAAGGTTATTAAAAATCAAGGTTGGATTCTTTCTCTGACATCCTGAACCCCTGATTGAATGCCCCTCCCTGCAGGGATGGGTTGGCTGCCCACTGTACCCCGAGCCCTCTACTCTTCCCAAATGAATGTGCCCTGGGCCCTCTCCCACCGTCCCCTTGTTGAGGAGTGAACCGTCAGCAGGGTTCACACTGGAAAGATGAAGATGGGATGAGAGAGAAGAAATAGCAGTTTGATAAGAAAATGAGGAAAGAGGCCAGATGCAGTGGCTCATGCCTGTAATCCCAGCCCTTTGAGAGGCTGAGACAGGCAGATCAGTGGAGACCAGGAGTTCAACACCAGCCTGGCCACCATGGCGAAACCCTGTCTCTACTAAAAAAACCCACAAAAACTAGCTGGGCGTCGTGGCACATGCCTGTAATCTCAGCTACTTGGGAGACTCAGGCAGGAGAATCGCTTGAACTTGGGAGGTGGGGGTCACAGTGAGCCAAGATCATACCACTGCACTGCAGCCTGGGCGAGAGAGCAAGACTCCATCTCCAAAAAAAAAAAAGAAAAAAAAAAGAAAGAAAATGAAGAAAGAGAGAGCCATTAGAGAGAGTCCATGCTGATTGTACAAGAGAAGTTTGGTATTTTGAGGCAGAAAAAGGAGGAATTGGGGAGGGGATGAGAGGAAGAAGCAGAGTGGCAGGGCTGGTGTGGGAGAGAGGATGGTAAAGAAGTTTTCCTGTGTGTGTTTCTTCCGGTTTAAGGTAAAGATCCAAATTGTTTATTTTCTGGCTACCCAACTGTTGTCTAAACCCATCTCTAGTCTAGAGCTACACCCTGAGGCAGCTTTCCTTGATCTAATTGCCCACCGATGACCAATGACGGATGACTGATGACTGTACACTGTGGTTGTTTATGTAGATGGGGGTTGATGAGCTATGGCCCACCGCAGGCATGCTGCTCCTTGTTGTACATCTCCAGTTTTCAAATTCAGGGCCTATCCTCCTTCAGATGTTGTATTACTGGGCCCTGGTCCATGGCATGGAGGTGGCACATAATGACACAGACCCAGTGTACCATCCTATCCTTCAGGCCTGGGCCAGAGAGGCCCCCACACGCTGTCCTGCAGGACTGGGCTGCTGCCATTCGCATGAACGTCTGCCCTTTCCTCCCTTTTTAAAATCCTCCCAGTGCCTATGTCCTGAATGATATTGCCTAGGTTTTCTTCTAGGGTTTTTGTGGTTTTAGGTCTTATGTTTAAGTCTTTAATCCATATTGAGTTAATTTTTGTATATGGTATAAGGAAGGGGTCCAGTTTCAATTTTCTGCATATGGCTAACCAGTTTTCCCAATACCATTTATTAAATAGGGAATCCTTTCCCGGTTGCTTGTTTTTGTCAGGTTTATAAAAGATTAGCCGGTTGTAGATGTGTGGTGTTATTTCTGAGGCCTCTATTCTCTTCCATTGGTCTATATATCTGTTTTGGTACCAGTACCATGCTGTTTTGGTTTCTGTAGCCTTGTAGGATAGTTTGAAGTCAGGAAGTGTGATGCCTCCAGCTTTGTTCTTTTTGCTTAGGATTGCCTTGGCTCTACGGGCCTTTTTTGGTTCCATATAAAATTTAAAGTAGTTTTTTTCTAATTCTGTGAAGAAAGTCAATGGTAACTTGATGGGGATAGCATTGAATGTATAAATTACTTTGAGAAGTGTGGCCATTTTCATGATATTGATTCTTCCTATCCATGAGCATGGAATGTTTTTCCATTTGTTTGTGTCCCTTCTTATTTTCTTGAGCAGTGGTTTGTAGTTCTTCTTGAAGAGGTCCTTCACATCCCTTGTGAGTTGTATTCCTAGGTATTTTATTCTCTTTGTAGCAATTGTGAATGGGAGTTCACTCATGATTTGACTATTATTGGTGTATAGGAATGCTTAAAACACCAAAAGCAATGGCAACAAAAGCCAAAATTGACAAAGGATCTAATTAAACTAAAGGAGCTGTTGCACAGCAAAAGAAACTGTCATCAGAGTGAACAGGCAACATACAGAATGGGAGAAAAATTTTGCATTCTATCCATCTGACAAAGGGTAATATCTAGAATCTACAAGGAAGTTAAACAAATTTACAAGAAAAAAAAACCCATCAAGTGGACAAAGGATATGAACAGACATTTCTCAAAAGAAGACATTTATGCGGCTAACAAACATATGAAAAAAAGCTCATCATCACTGTTCATTAGAGAAATGCACGTCAAAACCACAATGAGATACCATCTCACACCAGTTAGAATGGTGATCATTAAAAAGTGAGGAAACAACAGGTGCTGGAGAGGATGTGGAGAAATAGGAATGCTTTTACACAGCTGGTGGGACTGTAAACTAGTTCAACCATTGTGGAAGACAGCGTGGTGATTCCTCAAGGATCTAGAACCAGAAATACCATTTGACCCAGCCATCCCATTACTGGGTATATACCCAAAGGATTATAAATCATTCTGCTATAAAGACATGTGCACACGTATGTTTATTGTGGCATTATTTACAATAGCAAAGACTTGGAACCAACCCAAATGTTCATCAGTGATAGACTGGATAAAGAAAATGTGGCACATATATACCATGGAATACTATGCAGCCATAAAAAAGGATGAGTTCATGTCCTTTGCAGGGACATGGATGAAGCTGGAAACCACCATTCTCAGCAAACTAACGCAGGAACTAAAAACCAAACACCGCATGTTCTTACTCATAAGTGAGAGTTGGACAATGAGAACACATGGACATAGGGAGGGAAACATCACACACCGGGGCCTGTCGGGGGGTAAGGGGCAAGGGGAGGGAAAGCATTAGGAGAAATACCTAATGTAGATGATGGGTTGATGGGTGCAGCAAACCACCATGGCACGTGTATACCTATGTAACAAACCTGCATGTTCTGCACATGTATTCCAGAACTTAAAGTGTATACACACACACATACACACACACACACACATATGTACATACACCACACACACAAAAATGCCAGTATTGATAGCCCAGCTACAGAGCTGACAAGAATCAAATTAGCATTCTTTAATGTACACGGATCCTGCGACGATACCTAATTCACTGCTATAAATGGACTTGTTTCCTCGATTCCCCAAAGCTTTGCTGCGCCTTTGTGAGGCTCCAGCGATGGAGAGATTGGCTGTGTCACTTTGATGACTCATTTAATTCCCAGTTGCATGAGTGGAATACACAAGTCCAAGCAGGGGTGAGGTGCGGATTCTGACTAACGGATGGAAAGAATCGAAACATTGCGAGTGAATTCAGTGACACCTTTCTGCCACTCATGGCTGCAGGCAGGTGGGCAGCAGTGACCTTCACTGTGTGTGTGGGAGTGAGGACCAAATGGGATGGCCCCACTAGAATGGATGCCCAAGGAGAGCTGAGTAATTTCCCTAGGGACTGAGGATTTATTAACTACTGGAATCCTGGCAAGCTCCCTGTCTGTCTGTCTCTGGTACTATGCTCTTCCCAGAGATGACCTTGGTTACGCTGAGACTGCACTTAGCTTGCACTTTGAAAATGGAGCTTTCACTGAAATGCCTTGTCTGCCTGTGGCACAGGAAGGTTGGATTTTCAAGAACTTTCCATCTCTGTCTCCCTGTCTGTTACTGGAGAGCAGTATATAGTGCCAGCAGCCCTGGACCTACAGGCATGAGTGTCTGAGCAGAGCTCTGGGTTAGTCCTGATAATTGAAACCAGTTTGAGTTCTAGCATCTTGTGCACAGAGCTCTCTCTGTCCTCAAAACGAGAATGGAGGGCCTTGTCTTGAGGGTTCGGGCTTTGAGTAGCTGCCTCAACCCCATGTGGTTGGTAGACTGTGATCGGTATAGGACATGAGGTGTTGGTTTCATTGTTGGTTTTGGTGTAGCCTGCATCATTTTTACATGAAGTAAAGGTTCCCTAAACTGCATTTTATACCCTGAGTTTTCAGCGGTAGAGGCAAGCCTAGGCTGGTTCCACCTGTGGAGAATTCCAGCAATGATTTCTTTGATACAACTAGGCATAAGTGAAACCAACAAGGATGACTTGTTCATTCATTTAATACGTATTTATTAAGCACCTATGAGTCTTAGACCCAAGCTCTTTGCTGGTGGGGAGTAGGCAGAAACCCAAAAAAGTTCCTGTGTTCATTAAAGTTCTAATATAGTGTAGAGGGGACAGAAGTATGAGGGGCTAAACACTGTACTAAAAGAGGGAGAGTAAAGGAGTGTAGTCAGGGCAGGCCTCAGGGAGGAGGTGACACAAAAGCCTAGACTTGATTCTCCGCCACGGTTTGGAGCATGCCTGCCACGCAGCCTCGTATAGTTTCCCCCTCGAGTTTAGCAATAACTACCCTCCCAGACCCTGTTCTCTCTTGTGCACTTTGATCTCTTGCCTTTGAGCCTTTGCATTGCTGTTCCCTCAGCATCGTTCATTCCCTCTTGCCATCACCTTTCTTAGCTAACAATTCCTCCTCTTTTTTGGGTCTCAGTTTAGGCATCCCTTCCTCTGGGAAATGCCTTTAATGCTCAAGTCTAGGATGGAGCCCACTCCTGGAAACTGCCCACACACTCTATACTTCCCTTGCTGTGCTGTTGAGCACACTACTTTCTTGCTTTCTTCTTTTATGAGGCTGTGAACTCCCAGAGACTGAGGACTGTGGCTATTTTGTTCATTCCTCTGTCTCCAGCATCCACCCTAGAGGCTGGCACACTGGTTTGTGTTTATTGAATGGTTTCATGTGCAAATCAGTGCTGGCCGAGGCCCTGGCTCCTAAACAACCTGGAGTGGGGAGGAGGAGGGTAGCGCCATAGGGAAGTGTGGGAAGTGGACAGTGTCCACAGGTGATTCACTCATCTCCATTAGGCATAAGGCGATGTTGAGCAAAACAGTATCAGGAAAAGGGCTCCTGCCCTCCCTTGCCACTTGGAAGCCATGATTTATGACACAGGAAGTCATCACTCTATTTTTATGTAGATTCTTGCTCATTTTATGACTCACTGTCTCTTCTACTGTGTATCCACATTGCCAAAAAACACAAGGCTACCTGCCTGTGTCAGAGCAGGTGGGAGCTGGGCATAGAGGCCTGGTAAATCCTCCTGGTGGCATAGCGGATCATGAGGGGAGGAGGTGATGGGCTCTGAGGGGTGCAGGCAGACTCCAGAGCACACTCAAACATGGCAGCTCTGTAATGAGGTGATCCTTCATTCCTTAAACCGCTGAGCGAGAACTATGCGAACAGATGTGTGCCCACCATGGTCACGTGGAACACCTCAGAGAGCCACAGAACGGCCAGTTGGTGCGGTTATGTTTTATTGATGTCTTCCTGCCTCTGCACATTCTTGCTGCGAATAAATAAATTATATTTTATTGTATAGAATTAAAGCTGAAAATGATACAGCATAAACTCTGTATTCATGCAGAATATTAGGAGGTGAGCTGGATCTGAATCAGTGGCATTTCCTAGCAGTTACGAATGGATGTTCAGTCTCTGTGGGTTTGATGTGACCAGTTGACAGGAGGTTCTACTGCATTGTACTGACAGGAGTTAACACTGCTCAGCAAATAGCACAGAGTGGAGGCTTCCTTATGTGTGTTAAAGCAAACTGTTCATTGCTCCCTCTCTCCCAACGTTTATAATATTAAAAAGGGAGTTTATTGCTTAAGTGGTCTCAGCAAATCAAAGCATGACCAACCAGAGCAGTGATGACCACAGAGTATATACTGACATAGAAGGCTTTTCATCACATAATTTGTAAAAGGCACTTCTTCATAAAATGGTAAACATATGACAGAATTCCAATTTATTAAAATATATGTTCAACGTTGAGAAAAAATATTAAGCTGGGGGTTTTGCGGGGTAGGTGAGAATGGAGAGTTGGTGGAATTGTCACTGAATTTTCTATTTCAAATATCTGTAACGTTTTTCAATGAATATTTATTAAGTTAGATGCTTTGGAATTGAATAAATATAAGCTTATGATGCCACTTTATAAGACTAAGTTGACATGCTAACAGGCCCTTGGATAGTAGCCATTAGCTAAACAACAAACCATTAGATGTGAAGAAAGATGTGTCAAGGTAGGGACACCAGAGTACTATGTGGATCATTCTGGCTCTCCAGCACCCTCAGGAGTGGTTACACGTGCTTGTGGAGTTGAGGAATGGAAACTTAGAAGTCTTCATGTTGCTATCATGTACATTTCTAGACATCTAGCCTGATCTAGGAAAAGAAGAGACTGTACTGAGTGATGTTACTGTCCTTGTGATTCTGAAGTCACCAGTCTATGTGCTGGGCTCTGGGTATGCAATGAGCTTCATGAATTTACAGTGTGGTAAGACGACATTAAAGCAGATAAATATATTAAGTGTTTTACAAGTTGTGATAAGTATTATGAGAAAGAGCACAGGTTTCAATGTGAGAGAATAAAATATGTCACTTTCTCTAGGAATTAGCCCTCTAAGAAGAACATAAACTTTTAGTTTTGGCTTTTTTTTTTTTTTTTTTGGTCATCAAATACAGTCATTATTATTTGAATCGCAAACCCTATCATAGTAGTTAGCATTGTTTGTGCTTGTGAATAGTAAAAGTCTGTTATCAATAGGAAGAAATACATGAGAAATAGGTCTTTATTCTTGAAGGTACATTTCGTTTTTGATGAAGCAGTCTCGTGCTTTACATGATCCTAAAAGAATTTTTACTTTAAAAACAAGAAAGAGAGATTGATTTGAGTTTTGAGCTAGCAGGACTTTGAAATGTGATTATAATTATAGGCTACAAATTGCAGAATTTTAGTGAGAAGTAATGTTGTCCAAAGAGAATTGATAGGGAAGGTGGTGTCAGTGAAGCAGAAAAGATGCCAGTCCTATTGTACCAAGTTCTACTTTCTGATCCTGGCAGGGACACCAGCTGTGGACTGCTCTGGGGTAAAATCCCTCCCCTCTCTAGGGTCAGAACTCTTTTTCTAAATGGGAAGAGAGAGACTTTAAGGGTCCTCCCTCCATGGGTATCTCATGATGCTGTGAAATGTTTTTGGTCACAGAATATAATGTGAAGTTGCATTTCTGTGCTCTTTTATCAAAATATTAAACATCAGAACAAGATATTTAATGGGCAAATGTTTTGCGCTTAGATACATAACAGTAAAAGCAGATAAAATTCTTCAGGAAGTATTAACAACAAGAGGAGGAAATTGCTTTAGAGGCTTACTCTGTGTTTCTGGCTTTCATTGTAGAGTGATATTCTGGGGATGTGATGTAATCGGTGAGGTCAGAAAGCAAGTGCAATGTGTGTGTATGTGTGTAATTGCACAAGTTGGGATATATCACTGGTGAATCACATTCCCTTTGTCCACTCGAAACCTGATAATGACAGTGTTGTTCATGGCCTTCTGACACCAAAGGTGTTTCTCTGTGTAGACAGAGGAAGAGGCTGCTGATTTTTTAAAAACTACTACTCTGTCCCAGCACTTTGGAAGGCCGAGGAAGGTGAATCACTTGAGGTCAGGAGTTCGAGACCATCCTGGTCAACATGGTGAAACCCCATCTCTACTAAAAATACAAAAATTAGCCGAGTGTGTAGCACGTGCCTGTAGTCCCAGTTACTCAGGAGGCTGAGACACGAGAATTGTTTGAACCCGGGAGGAGGTTGCATTGAGCCGAGAATACACCACTGCACTCCAGCCTGGGTGACACAGTGAGTCTCCATCTCAAAAAACAAAAACCAAAAAATAAAAACAAAACAAAACTACTACTCTGATGTATGTACTTACATATTAAAACATTTTTCCCTCTTAAATGGTTAAAATATTTAAAATGGTACAATTAAGTTTTGTACTGATGTTAATCTTTTAGTTTTGTAGCTTAGTTTTAATTGTATATTTGTTATATTGTTAGTTTTGTATTTGTTACATTGACAAATACACCACAGTAACATACAATGTTAACTTTAGGAGAAGTTGGGTGAAGGGTATATGGGAACTCTATTCCCTTTGCAGCTTTTCTGTCAATCTGGAATTATTTCAAAATATATCTACTGAAGGAAAAATTTTATTAAAATGTCTTAATTTTAAGGATGATATCTAATGTACTCTGAGCAGTAAACATCTCTGTCTTGATGAACAGTGTGAGAATAAATGGTAAAAAATGAATTTTGTTGAAAGAGAGCTCCTTCGGTACCAGTACTTCTTAATAACAATAGTCATCAGATTACCTGCTGCAATAATTTTCTTAAAATTGGGATCAGAGTAGGATATTCATTGCAGCATTGTTTACAAGAATAAAAGATATTCTAAAATAAGGGATTGGCTAAATAAATGACACCCCTTCAGTGTCCTGGAATGCTGTAAAGCAATAACAATGATGGTGTCCAATATATTTGACATCAATAGTGCTTTCGATATGTGGAAACGTATGTCATAAAGGAGTATATAAATATGTAGCTACATACACAGGATGGATGGAAAACATCGTGGCAGGTTGCATACCAAAATACAAATTATTGCTTGTAACTAGCTTGTGGGTTATGAGTGATCCTTATTTATGTTTTGCTTATGTCGGTTTCCTACTTTACCTATCATGAACAGGTATTACTTATTTAATAAAGAAAAAAATAAAAATTAGCATCCCCACCATCACCACACACATTTAAAAAGTAGTTACAGAAATCATTAATATCCTTTTTCTCAGATAGGCAATTAAAATGGTATGTCCATATGTAAATATTGTCTAAATTTTTTCCCTTAAAAGTAACCCTTAAGGTTAGTTTTTCTTGAAATGCATCATCTTTTTACCTGCTCCTTTGATTTTCATTCATATTGCTGAAAGTGCAAATCACAGTTCTTCAGAACCTGTTGTCATTTTTGCTGTTGATGTTTTGTGGTACTGAGTTATCTGAGTCTGTAATCTTTTAAAAGAAAAGGTAAATGTTGATTACTATGGATTAGGAAAAAGTGTGCCTCTTTCCAGCAACACAGAACAGAGCCTGGCGGGAGCAGTTGGTTTTCTGAAACTTTTATTCATAATGTATGCTATCTATTTGATAAGGTTTAGTGATAGGCTTCTGACGTTGCCTAGAACCCAAACTGTGATCTTGGAGCAGGGGATGTCTGGTGGAGATAGTTACTCTGGGAATGAGAATGCTGAACAGATTCAAAGTGAAGTCTAGGGAAGGAACATTTACATTGATTCGCTCATTCATTCATTTATTCAACTACTGAGTAAATTTCTGTTAGGTGCTGGACACTGTGCTAAACATTGTGAAATGTAACACTTACAATCCACTAAGGGAGCTAGCATGCAGATATTCAATGGTAAGTAATTATTGACCAAAAAAATAAAGTTTAAAAACAGCATTAGTTTGATGGAAAGTCCAGAAACAAACCCTCACAAATCCAGTCAATTGATTTCCAGCAAGTGTGCCAAGACCTTTCGGTGGGGGAAAGAAAAATCTTTGCGACAAATGGTGTAGGGACAAATGCATAGCCACAGGCGAAAGAATGAAGTTGGACCCCTACCTCATACCATACACAGAAATGAGTCAGAAAACTTAAATGTTAGACCAAAGGCCTAAATTTAAGGGCTAAAACTATAAAGCTCTTAGAAGAAAACATAGATGTCATATTTTATGACCTTGGATTTGGCAATGGATTCTTAGATATGATGGCAAAAGTATGAGGAATGAAATAAAAAATACATTGGACTTTATCAAAATTAAATTTTTTTGTGCTTTCAAGAACACTATCAAGAAAATGAAAGGTAACCTAGAGAAAGGGAGAAAATCTTTTAAAATTATGTCTGATAAAAGACTTGTTTCTAGAATATACAAAAAACTCTTACAGCTCAATGATAAAAAGACAACACAATTTAAACATGAACAAAGGTTCTAAATAAACATATATCTTCAAAGAAGATATACAATTGGCCAATAAGTGCATGAAAAAGTTCCTGAAATAATTTGCCTCAGGGACAGGTAAATTAAAGCCACAATGAGATAATAACACTTCACATCCGCTAGGATGACTGTAACCAAAAAGTCAGATACTAAGTGTTGGCAAGGATGTGGAGGAATCAGAACCCTCGTATGTTGTTGGTGTGAATGTAAAATGGTACAGCTGCTGTGGGAAACAGTTCAGTACTTCTACAAAAAGTTAAATATAGAGTTACCATCTGACCCAGCAATTTCATTCCTAGGTATGCACCCCAAAAGAACAGAAAGAGGAGACTCAAATAGAGACTGGCACAACAATGTTCCTAGCACGATTATTCACAATAGCCAAAGGTGGAAACAGCCCAAATGTCCAGCCACAGACAAGGGAAGAAACAAAATGTGATATATGTGTACAATGGAATTTTCAACCTTAAAAAGGAATGAATTTTTGATATATGCTACAACATGGATAAGCCTTGAAAACATAATGCAAAGTGAAATAAATCAGACACAAAAGGACAAACATTGTGTGATTCTACTTATATGAAGTACCTGGAATAGGCAAATTCATAGAGACAGAAAGTAGAATAGAGGTTACCAGGAACTGAGTGGAGGGGAGGATGGGGTATTATTTTTTTTACTTTATTTTTTATTTCAGTAGGTTTTTGGGGAGCAGGTGATGGTTGGTTACATGAATAATTTCATTTCTTTTCTTTTCTTTTCTTTTTTTTTTTTTTGAGACGGAGCCTCGCTGTGTCTCCCAGACTGGAGTGCAGTGGCGTGATCTCGGCTCACTGCAAGCTCCACCTCCCGGGTTCACGCCATTCTCCTGCCTCAGCCTCCCGTGTAGCTGGGGCTACAGGTGCCTGCCACCACAGCTGGCTAATTTTTTGTATTTTTAGTAGAGACAGGGTTTCACTGTGTTAGCCAGGATGGTCTCGATCTCCTGACCTCGTGATCTGCCCACCTCGGCCTCCCAAAGTGCTGGGATTACAGGCGTGAGCCACCACGCCCAGCCGAATAATTTCTTTAGTGGTAATTTCTGAGAATTTGATGCACCCATCACCTGAACAGTATACACTGTACCCGATGTGTAGTCTTTTATCCCTCACCTACCTTACACCCTTTCCCCGGAGTCCCCATAGTCCATTATATCATTCTTACGCCTTTGTGTCCTCATCACTTAGCTCCCATTTATGAGTGAGAACATACCAAGTTTGGTTTTCTATTCCTGAGTTACTTCACTTAGAATAATGGTCTCCAGTTCCATCCAGGTTGCTGCGAATGCCGTTACTTCATTCCTTTTCATGGCTGAGTAGTAGTCCATTATATATATCACATCCATGCAGTGGAATACTATTCAGTAATAAAAAGGAACAAGCTAGAGGCATACACAACACCACAGATGAATCGTGAATGCATCATACCAAGTGAAAGAAGCCAGACTCAAAGGGCCACGTTTATTTTTATTTATGTGACATTCTGGAAGAGGCAGAGCTGTTAGGACAGAGAAAAGATCTGTGGTTGCCAGAGGTTGGGGTTGGGGAATGATTGATTGCAAAGGGGCTCCTTGAGGGAATTTTCTGGAGTGATGAAATGGTTCTGCATCTTGATTGTGGTGGTGGTTACACAACTCTGCATTTATCAAAACACATAAAATTGCACACCCCAAAGACTGCATGCCTAAAACATTTAAATGCATGCTTAGGGGTAGAGGAAGGCCCCCAGAAAGGAGGGGGAGAAGGAGAAATTTTTATTTTAGAAATTAGATGTTTTGAAAACTTGTTTGCATTATGATAAAGCTGATCCCGTAATTTGGAAGCAGTATGAAATGGCAGAATAAAGAAACTGGGTTTTTGTACTTTCTAACAAGGGAAACCCTGATATTCGCCAGTGCTTTGGGAAATGATGAGTAAGAAAAACCAAGTAACAGCTGCCCCACAGTGACCATCTCTGCCACCCTGGGCTGTCGTTTTAGACACTGTCTTTTCGGGGGCCCATTTGCACCTAGTCTTGTCCAAGGATCAAGGAAAGTATTTCTGCCGCTTTCCAAAGAAGCCTCGCGTAACAAATGGGTATGCAACAAGGCATTTTGAGGGAACAGGTTCAGTTTAGGCCCGCTGGTGACGAGAAGATGTCTGTGCTGTCCCCATGAGCTGTCCTCCTGCCCACCAGCTCTCTGCTTGTCCTCTCCTTCGAGTGGTTGCTCATTCTTCCCTTTCATTTGCTGCTGGAGCCACTGTGGGAGGAAAAAGAATAGACAAGGAAAAATGCCAGGAGAAACCTTGCCTTTGTGCATGAAGCTGGTGGTGTGGGGAGTGCGGGGACTTGTTCCCATGCTTTGCATGAAGTCTGTGATCAAATCTAAAAACAACACACATGTGAGGTTCCAGGCTTTGGTCATTTTATAGATTTTCTGTCACCCTAGCATTCTCTCCCTCACCTCACCTTGATGGGCATTTCCCGTGCAGGGTGGTGCTCGTTTAGGGAAAAAACAAATAAATCCACGCAGTAGATAGAGCTGGAGATTACCTGGACTCCTGCTGTGGAGCATGGTGATCATTGGCTCTTGCCAAGTGGCTGGTGGCCTTTGTGGCTTCTCTTGCTTTAGAGAAGTCAGGGGTTTGAAATGTGGGGAGAGACTGCATGTGGCTTTGTCTCCTACTTTGAGTGAAGCTACACCAGATCATTGCCTTGCTTCCACCTCTTTTTTCCTGTTTGTCTACCTATTTATTCTCCTCCACCTATTCACTCAGCAAGTCTTTTGAAGAAATAAATCCATTTTGTACCAGTCAAAGGCTGCATGGATAATGAAGAGGAATGAGGAACAGAATGAGACACATCTTCAGTAGAGACACACAGAGAAGAGGTAATTAGAAAACCCTGGAAGTGTGGCGAGAGCTATGCTGAGAAGAGTTGGGGATGCCAAAGGTGCATGGAGGTGGTGAGGTGCGGTCTTCGAGGCTGCAGGTTCAAAAGGGTAGACCTGACTTGTAGGAGACAGGTAGGAGATGAGGGACTGTGGAGCATGGAGAGCTCTCCAGATGCCATGAACTCTGTGGGGCCTCTGTAAACCAAAGGTATCTGAAACAGGTCTCAGTCAATTTAGAAAGTTTATTTTGCCAAGGTTAAGGACGTGCCCATGACACAGCCTCAGAAGGTCCTGACGATGTGTGCTCAAGGTAGTCGGGGGCACAGCTTGGTTTTATACATTTTAGGGAGACATGAAAGATCAGTCAAATATATGTAAGATGTACCTTGGTTCATTCTGGAAAGGCGGGACAATTCGAAGTGGGGAGGAGGCTTCCAGGTCATAGGTAGGTAAGAGACAAACGGTTGCATTCTTTTGAGTTTCTGATTAGCCTTTCACTGAATGCACAATTTACAGGAATAGTCACTTGTGTTTTAGGTAGTCTAGCTTAGTGGAATAGTAAGGCAAAGGAAGCAATCAGATATGCATTTGCCTCATGGGAGCAGAGGGATGACTTTGAGTTGTGCCTGTCCTTTGTCCACAAAGAATTTCCTTGTGAGAAAACTGTGAGGGATCTGTAGCTTTCTATAAATTTTTGTAGTTATCTTATTTCGGAATAGAATGGGAGACAGGTGTGCCCAATGCAGCTCGCAGCTTCACTTTTCCCTTTGGCTTAGTGATTCCGGGGTCCTAAGATTTATTTTCCTTTCATACCTCCCTTCCCAAGTTCAACGAATGACTGGGCTTTGACAAAAGGGGAGGGAGTCCAGGGTGCCTGGAGCATGAGGAGAGGTTGGCAGGGTTCAGTTGGAGGATGTCCCTCGGGCTGTGTCCGCCTTTGGCCAGCCTTGGAAGGGGATGAACTTTTGGGTGCACGCCCCAGTGGCTTTATGGAGTGAAAACTGGACATGGCAAGGCTGGAATGACATTTGGAAGACGCCTGGGCACTGGGGTAAGAGATAGATGTGAATTGAACTTGGCAGTCGGAATGGTCAGAGGTCAGTAGATTTCAGTGAAATCCAGTGGGAGCACCAACCAGGCCTTTTCCAGAGGATGATTTTTGCTTTCTTCCTCTCCCTTCTCCTCCTTTTCTCTCTCCCAGCCACCCTGATGTGTTGGTTATGTAGGAAGGTACAATTGGACTTGTTGCTTTCTCATTTCTCACCCTTGGCTCCCATCACATAGACCTCGGTCTGTTGGAGAGGTAAACTTACTAACCTAAGATGAATGAGTTTGGCCACAAGGAGTTCTGCATTTCCCAGGATAACATTTGTCTTTATTTTAAATCGTCAAAACAGCATTTAAGCGAGAACAGGGATCCGTGCTCGCTTTTATTCACTGTGTTTTCCAATTGCTCACATTATCCTCTAATAACGGGATGTGTACACGATATGATATAGAGGCCACTGGGCTGCAGAGTAGTCATTAGCTTTCCCTCAAAAATAAAAAGAGAGGCTGCCATTTGAATAATGATCCCTGGCTGTTTTCTTTGTACACGGGCCATTTCCTTAATTAGGTTTCAAGCTTCATCTCTCTTGTTTTTAGCTAAAAAGCCAACTGAGAGAAGGAGACAAATTGTATTGTGGGAAAAAAGAGAGAAATGTGTTCATGCGAAGTAAGGGGCAAATGAATAAAACGGGAGATTAGTGGACACCCTGATGTTCAAGCTGAGTTTGGCAGAGCTGGGCTTGTGTCTGGTTCAGCTCAGCATCTTTGGAGGTCAGGGGGACCTTTCTGTATACCTCAGGGAATACCTCCTCCACTTCCTACCTAGCGCTTTCCATCCAGGTCTCAGAATTTGTCTCTAGGGTCACCTTTCCCTTCACTTTACCTTGAAATGACCTTGGCAGCACATCTTTTAAACATGCACTCTTAGGAGTCAGACAGCCTGGATTTAAATCTTTCCCTTCTGCAAGCCAGCTCTGTGACCTTGGGCAAAGCCTGCCATTCCCTGTAGCCCCAGGTTGTCCTTTGGTGAAATGGAGCTGATAATAGTAGCTACTTCACAGGGTTGTTGTGGGACTAAACTACTTCATTTTTAAGGGACGGGCTTGGGACAGTTCATGGGTTAGGGTGAATGCTCACTTAAGCTTAGGGCTGCTGTAGCTGCTGTGGCTGTTATCCTTCTTATTATGATTAGCCCCTGAAGGAGAGTCCTGGTGGGGAGTGTAGGACAGATGCAGGATTGTTACTTCATAACCCAACCCGCAGTTAGGAAAAGCAAGTCAGCATGCAGGGGCCATAAATTACAGAGAACATTGACAACCTCGTTTATATTTCCCCAGAATGCCATGTTTTCTCACCTGTTTCTAACTTCTGAGCTCCGTGAGATCCTGGAGATGGTTCCTATTTTGAGTCTGCTGAATATAGTGGCAAATAGCTTTGAATTTAGACTGAGACCTTGGTTCATAACCTGTTCCACCTTCTCAAATCAGAGTGCTTTGTGTTTTAATGTTGGTTCCCCCCCCACCAAAAAAAAAAAAAAAGGCTGAAGAAATGGTAACACCACTAAACAGCTTTCCTGACCTCCCTAGGCAGGAATTCTTCTTCCTCACTCTCTCAGTGAGTGTCCCCTTACCCCCATTTCCAGCTGCCTGGTGCATGGGGGATATGGAGATGAGACCCACAAGTCTTTCCTTTTAAACTCAAATTGTGGTCCATGGACCACTAGCATTAGTATCACACAGAAGTTGTTAGAAATGCCAAATCCCCAACACCACCCCAGATCTGGATCAGAATCCAAATTTTAACAAAGCCCCTCAGGAGATTCATATGCATATTAAAACATGCCAAACTCTAGGATATCTCACTCCCATTGGGAAGATGAACCAGTGTAAGCCAAAGAGTATATACCAGTGAGGTAGACCAAAGTGTCGCCTCAGGCAGTGACCCTTGATCTGGGTATTGATGGATGAGTGGGAGTTGACTAGGAAGAGGGGAGAGTGAGGGCAAATAGAAAGATGGACTTCTACACGATAGAGTTGGAGGTACAAAGCCAGTGGTGGCAAAATAATGTGACCTGCTTTTACTTTTCTCAGCTTAGTATTTATGGCTTCCAGGATCCTTTCCAGCACTCACACAGGACATGTGCCGCATTATGAGAAATAATTTTGAACAATGCAGAAGTGCTTTGTTTCCAAAATTCTTATATGTGAACTGCAGATTCATAAAACTGACAGACAGTAGTTATTAGTACTTTGCAATGAGTTTGCTCAACTTTCAGATTAATTCCTCAGGATTAAGAAGGAAAGAGTAGGCCAGGTGCAGTGGCTCATGCCTATAATCCCAGCATTTTGGGAGGCTGAGGTGGGTGGATCATTTGAGCCCAGAAGTTCAAGACCAGCCTGGGTAACTTGGCAAAACCTTGTCTCTACAAAAAAAGTACAAAAATTAGCCAGGCGTGGTGGTGCATGCCTGTAGTTCCAGCTACAGCTACCCAGGAGGCTGAGGTGGGGGGATCACCCAAGCCCAGGAAGGTTGAGGCTGCAGTGAGCCATGATCATGCCACTACACTCTGGCCTAGAAGGAAAGTGGAGGCCAGGTGCAGTGGTTCAAACCCGCTACTCAGGAGACTAGGTGGGAGGATTGCTTGAATCCAGAAGGTCGAGGCTGCAGTGAGCTGATTGCACCACTGCACTCTAGCCTGAGCGACAGAGCAAGACTGTTTCTTTAAAAATAGGGAAAAAAAAGAGGAAAGAGTATGGATGGCCTTTGAAATCTTCCATCTGAGTCTGGATCCACAGTCTGCCATTTGCAAGAAGAAACGTGGGCCAGTTCGTCACCTCTGCAATCTCTAAGTTTTCATTTGTGAGATGTACCTTTTGATACCTCACTGGCTTGTTGTGAGAACTTGCTTGGTTTGTAGTGGGAGTCATGAAATTCATGCATCTTGAACTTCAGATGTGTGGTTCCAGTATTTTTAAAAAACCAGTGCTTTGTAGCCTAATTGAAACATAGCAGAGGCAGGGAGGAGGGTACAGGGCCCCACACCATGCTCCTGGTCCAGGACTGTGTACCGTGGCACTACAGGGCCCCACACCACACTCCTGGTCCAGGACTGTGTACTGTGGCACTGGGACTCCTCAGAGAGTGCCAGCCCCGCTCCCCTGGCCTAGCCTCTCTCTCTTCTCTTGGCAAGGAGAGTGTTTGCCCAAGTCAACGTGCTTCTTCAGCTGGCCTGTACATCACATTTTCAAAGTTAATTTTCACTTTTGGTGTTTGGTTGATGTTCCAGGTTTTTCCTTTTGCTTTCCTTTTTTTCTGGTTAACCTTTTGTAGCCCATCACGGTGTTTTATGAAAGATGAATGGATTAAAGGAAGCGTAATGATAACAAGGAAATGGAACAGCTAGAAAAGCATTCAATTAACGAGAGAGCCCACGAAACACAAAATGAATGCAAGAAAAGGCAGATAAATTCTGGGCTCCTTTATTAAGTAGAATTCACCTTGAATTCAGAAAAGGGAACTTTTTCAGTAAAGGATTAGTGACAAGATTTGAAAAGCATCCCCCAGGGAAAAAGGATTAACAAAAGGAGACATTATAGAATGAAATAGAAGTGAATTAACAAATCGATTTTCTGTAAGGGTTAGGGGACACAAGATTTATTTGGAAGATAAATATTTGGTAACTGAAACCTCTAAGCGTTTTGTTGCTGGTTTTTACCCAGTGAATCTGTGCCTGTGTAGTGAAAATCTTATGGCTGATTAACGTGGAATGGTGTAGACCCCATAACAATGCTGTCAGACCTCCTTCTCTCTCAGCATTTGCTGCTCAGATGAATTTTTCCCCTTCTTTAGTAATTCAAAGGACTTTCTCTCTAATCAAAGAGGTTAGTTTAAAAGTTAAATGAGAATTTGGAACCAGAAGATAAAATCATTATTTTTAAACAGGGGAAGTTCTTTCTTTTAATAAGGCCTTATATTAGATATTTCTTTGTTTAACTTTTTAGCTTCCTGCGCTTCACCTGAGTTCCATGAAAGCATTTTTGTTGTTCACAGAGGAGTGTTTTGGGACTTGTCTTGTTGATTGACAGTAGCACATGGAAGTTTACCTGGTGGAGGTTTCATAGGATGTGATGCCCTGTCACCAGGTGATGGACTTGATGTAGGAAGTGCCACCAGCAGTCTCTGTCACGTGGCCTCTTCTCCCAAATGGCCCCTTGCCATTCCAGAGGGTGTTGGGTTTCATTGTTTGACTCATTAATTTACAAAGGATTATTGATTTTCTAATGCACTATAGCTTCTTCGCCTTCAGGATGTAGGCTGTGCTGCTGAACGGAGAGGGGTGGAGCTTGTTAGCCCGTGACTTAATTCTAATCCGGTCCACTATTCGTCTTCATTCATGCCTTTTTCTCCCTGTTTCCTTCTGTTAATATGGGAAGTGGATATCTGATTATATGTTTGACTTTTGACTATGCTGCTTTCAGAGCATAAGTATGACCAATAATGTCATTGTCACCAATTCTGATTTTGGATGATCCATTGGGTCAGTGGGGTCTTTTTATTTTATTTTATTTATTTATTTTTGAGAAGAAGTCTTGCTCTGTTGCCTAGGCTGGAGTGCAGTGGTGTGATCTCTGCTCACTGCAAGCTCCGCCTCCTGGGTTCACGCCATTCTCCTGCTTCAGCCTCCTGAGTACCTGGGACTACAGGCACCTGCCACCACGCCCGGCTAATTTTTTGTATTTTTAGTAGAGACGGGGTTTCACCGTACTAGCCAGGATGGTCTCTATCTCCTGATCTCGTGATTCCCCCGCCTTGGCCTCCCAAAGTGCTGGGGTTATAGGCGTGAGCCACCGCTCCCGGCCCATCAGTGGGGTCTTTTTAAAGTAACTTAACCATGCTGGGTGTGGTGGCTAACATCTGTAATCCCAGCACTTTGGGAGACTGAGGTAAGAGGAGCACTTGAGGCCAGTCATTCGAGACCAGCCTGGGCAGCAAAGCGAGACCCCATTTCTACCAAAAATTTGTTTTAAAAAATTAACTGGGCATGGTGGTATACATCCATAGTCCCAGCTCCTCAGGAAGTTGAGACCAGACGATCATTTGAGCCCAGGAGTTTGAGGTTGCAGTGAGCTGTTATTGTGCCACTACACTCTAGCCTTAGTGACAGAGTGAGAACTCTGTCCCTTAAAAAAAAAAAAAGAAATAAAAAGAAAAAAGAAACGGTAAGTTAAGCCTGAGTGACATAGTGAGATCTTCTCTCTATCAAAAGAAAAAAAAAATTAACCAGGCATGGTGGTGCAGACCTGTAGTCCCAGCTACTGAGGAGGCTGAGGTAGGAGGCTCACTTGAGCCCAGGAGTTCGATGTTACGGTGAGTTATGACTGAGCCACTGCATTTCAGCTTGGTCAATAGAGCGAGATCCTGTCTCAAAACAAATGAAAAAACAACAAAAAACAAACAAACAACAACAACAACAACAAAAACAAGCCAGGGATGGCGGCTCACACCTGTAGTCCCAGCACTTTGGGAGGCCAAGGCAGGTGGATCACTTGAGCTGAGGAGTTTGAGATGACAGTGACCTATGATCATGACACTGACCTCCAGCCCGGGTGACAAAGTGAGACCCTGTCTCAAAAAAGTAAGTACAATAAATTACAATGATTTCATTCAGGGATAGGGAAAAGAAAAAGGAAACATATTTAACACACATGTAGGTAATAATTTTCATAGGAAATCATTTAATATTATGAAAGTTGCAATTAGTAGTTGGATTTTCCAAAGAAAATGTAATTATCCTACCTATTGAAATAGTCCATGATTTCCTGTACTGGTTCTAGTTTTCCTTGTTCCCAGATTTTATCCTATCCCATGAAACACAGCAGGCACATGTGCACACATGGACACACACACACATAACACACACTTGTCCCAGATTTCTTTGCGAGGGAGGAGGAAGAGAGTAGATGATTCCCTTGAAACGGTGTTGCTTTTAAATTAACCAGTGTTTGGAAAAGTGACACCTGTGACTCAGGCAGATACATGTCTCCCACCTGACCGTTGTTTAAGATACCTTATGTAGGTCTGATGTACATTATAGAATATATAATTTAAGAGAGGGAAAATAAAGTACTTCTCTAAAATTGAACTACAAAAGCCTGTCAGACAATTATACAGGAAACTTTAAACAGTTCTTGCCTCACGTTGTCACTTTTCTAATTCCTGATCTAGCATCTGCAAGTTAGCATTGGTGTGTAACAGCACCAAGCTGAGATGTACTGAAAACCCTGAGTATTGTTTTCAGTTTTGCACCAAAGCTAGGTACTTTAGTGACACATTCTCCTCTCACTGGTAAAATCTTTCAGTCAAGGCTTCTTGCCTTACAATTTCTCCACCAGAATAATTCCAGCATCTCTCAGGTACAGTAAAATTGATGTGTGGCCTCTAGGATGGTTAAGTCTCTGTGTGATTGCTAAGGATTGAAGATTTGGAAGTGGTTGGTGTTGCTCAGGGGTCTGTATTTAAAAATACCTTTTGTTTGTGGAGGGGACTTTCTATCTTATCTTTCAGGTATTTGGAAGGTAGTATTTTTCAGGTGAATGAGTTACTGAGCTTCCATGGAAAAATTCAGCAAGGTCCCAAGTATAAGATGGAAAGAGCGCTTGGTGGATCTTCTTCTAATTCTTGATCTGGAGTTTGGTTTTCCAGACTGTTTGCTGAAAGCATCACTGCAGCTGAGCATGCATTCCTTCTCCACGTACTCTCACCTCCTAATTGCCTGTGGATAATTGTAAACAGTGAAAATGAGACTGCCTTTCCCAAAGTCTGATTAGCAATGAGGAAACCATGCCCATGTCCCATTGAGCTTCAAGATGGGTTGACGTTTACTGCCCATCCCTGTGACCTCACCCTCTCCTGTCTGTCCACTCTTCCTTCATCTGTTTCTCTCTTCTTCCTCCTCCATCCAGTTGTACATGGAGGCATCTGCTTGGGGCTTTGGTTCTGGGACCTGTGATCTCTCCTCCCTGCTCTCATCTCCTCTTTCCGCCTGTTGCCCTCTGTTATTGAGGGTGATCTTATTCCTTTTCATGCTACTTTTACTCCAGGATCCTCCGAGTGTAAGGTGTGGGCACATGACATTTTCCATGCCTGGGAGTCTCTTGTCTCTGGTCTTTCCCTCTCTTATGACCTCATCCTTTCAGTCGTGGTAACAGCAGTTCCTCAGAGAGGCCTTTGCTCTCCATCTAACTTGATTTTTGTTAGAATCACAGGACTTGATGTTATTTGTCATGGTGTATAATGACATGTGTATTCTGTGCTTTTATTTAGTTGACGTCTCCGCAGTAGATTCTAAGCTCTGGGTGGATGGACAGCACATTGTTTTTCTTCTCTGGAGTAGTCCTACCACTCAGCATAGTATCTGGCACATAGTAGGTACTTAGGAATTATTTATTGAGTAAGACATCAGTGGTTGACTTGATTCTATAGTCTTTTCTGACAACGTCAGGGCATTGTTGAAAGTGAAAATTTTCTTCTAATTGTATTTAATTTCGTGATGGAAATTGTTTTGCTGGTTTGTTTACTAAGAAGAAATTAATTCAGAAGAGTTTCTTGTTCAACTGGACGAGTGCATATATCAGATCTCTCACTGGAGCCATCTTCAAAAGCCTATTTTTTCCAGCAGAATGTGTTTGCACATATGCACTGTGCTATGAAATCTACGACTGGAGTCTGTGAGTTTGGTGGCCTTTCCGAAGTTTCAAAGCATGTTACCTCACCGAGGGTGTTAACTCTGCGAGCCTCAGTTTTCTCATCTCTCAGGAGTTGTGCCTGTCTCAGGAGCCATTGTGAGAAGGTTATGAGGCGTGAAAACACTTAGGGGAGACCTGGCTCACAGGACATGCCCAGCTGTTATTAGCTGCTATCATGATCGATTAGAAGATGGATTTGGTGTGCATCTGCTGTCAGCCTCGTCAGTGACTTTTTTTCTTTTCTTTTTTTTTTTCTATTGCTCAGTCAGTGCTGCTCAGCGGGAGGGATCGCCTTGTGGGGCTGCAAGAACCTCTCCATGGAAGACCCCAGGGGCCACTGTTTGACATGCCTGGGACAGAATTTCAGCTTCCGGAGGGACACTGGGCTTGAGTCATCAGGGCTTGTGTTATATGCATTCAGTATAAAATGATTCTCCAACCCAGATTTTCTCAACCTCTGGACTCTTGACGTGTTTGGCCAGATAATCCTTTGTGGCGGGGCCTGCTCTGTGCTTTGCAGATATTTAGCAGCATCTCTGACCTCTGTCCACTGGATTCAGTAGCAAGTCCCTTTCTTCTCCTGAGTTGTGAAAACCAAAAATGTCTGCAGACACTGCCAAGAGTCCCTGCAGGACAGAATGGTCCTGGTTGAAGGCTGTTGCTTTAAATGAACCTCCCCTCTTCCTGGAGAAGCCCATTGCTTTATTGTCTTCACTACACCCACCCCATGGGTCTCAGCGTGTTTGTATGAGGGCCCTGGGTTGTTGGAGCCTTGCACGTCGCCGTTTGTATTTTGGTGGGCTGAAGGATGAGCTGTTTTGTGCTTAAACTTCCTAGGGAAATAATTTGAAAATAGATCCCTCAGGCTTGTATAGGATGACCTCACTTTGATTGTAAAGAAACAATTACACTTATAATCTTACGTTTAAAAAAAGATCTGTAAAGATATAAATTGAGGAGTAAACTGTGGTATTTGGGAGAACGAGGATTAACATTTTTTCCCCTTCTATTTGATTACATCTACCATCTGATTGTTTTCCCTACAGTGAGTACATTTTGCTTTAGTAAGAAGAAAAAAGTCTCATTTTACCTCCCAATGTCTTAGGGGAGTTGTCAGGGAGGTCAGGACATGGGCTATCGAATGAGCCTGCCTGGATTTGAATCACATCCTTACTTTTCTATTTTTCTCCATCTTAGGCTTTATGTTTCCCAATTTAAAAGCAATGTCACATAACAAATTTAGAAAACTGGAAAAAGTCATCCAAAATTCTGCCACCATACACAGGCGCCATTGGAATTTTGTTGTGGTTCCTCCAAGCATCTTTTGCTGTTTTGTTTTTTTTTTTTTTTGAACATGGCTTTAATTATAAACACAACACACTTGTATAATTTGCATCTTTACTTAGCATTATTTCATGAGCAGATTTCTGTGACAGTACATAGTTGCATAGACATTGATTAAAATATTTATTTTGACATGGTAATACAGCAGCTGTGGACAAAGGCCAGGCTTGTTTGATGGGTTGTTTAATTCATGTCTTGAACATAAACGTGAGTCAGTTATACTCCTCTTTGCACATTATGAGACAAGACACTTATTATATTTTTATAACAGTGATTACTAAATTTCTTTGAACTTGACACTTTATATATTTTTAATCACACAAATAATACATGAACCTATGTTCTTTGTGAAGAATTTTAATAACCTAGTGGTACATAGGGAAAAAAATTATAGTTCCCATTAATTCTACTCTGTGACCTGTGGCCTGAAATAAAATTGCTTCCAGCTTAGTGTTTACCTTTCCTCAGTCCATTTGAGAAATCATCATTTATTGACGCAACACCCAGAGAAACTCATACACTATAATTTATGCTTAGAGAACAGAACTGTCTAGTGGCATTGTTTCAGGAAATGTCCAAAATTTTATGTATATGTTTAACGTGCAGAAACTTTAAATCCCATGATGAATGTATGCTAATAATCAGACAGTACACACAACTTAGTGACATAGACCAGCATTCGTCCATAGGCGTTGCCTGTCCCGACACTGTGTAGGAGGCAGTGGCAGATCACTGTTCACACACTGAAGGACTTTTTCCAGCACCTCTTGGAAGTGCACAGAGATGCTTACCTGTATCTACGGCCTTGGGAGAATTCAGGGGACTATAAATATAGATGAGAAAAAAATGACATCTTTTACTTTCACTAACCTCTAACCAAAATTTATGACTTTCTTAACTTACAAATGTAGATGACAAACCACAGCAGCGCCTGTGACTTTGTCACCAGCAGAAATCACAGATCTTTTCCTGTGATGTCGTGGTTGATGTGGATATCTCCTTGCTGTTGCTCATCCTGGACACTGGTGATTAGGACTCTAGACTCACCACTAGATCTCATTGTTTAATGCACCCATGAAGAAACACCTGTGTTTCTGCATCACAAATGCACGTTTTAAACACTTTTGAAAACTGAGTTTTAATATAATGAGTTTCTTTCCTATATGTCTTCTTTTTCGCATTAAGAAAAATCATTCTGAGGAAGGGCCCATGGGCTTCACTGGATACCAGAGTAGCCTGTGGCCTACCCCACCCCCCACCCAAAGCTCCAAAAATCCCCATTAAAGGCACATTACAGCATAATAATCAGGAAGATGTGGATGAATTGATCAATTTTCTTATATTTTCCTAAATAGATGTTAGGAGAAAAAAATATTGGTAGCAAAGTGATTTTATGTGTGTGTATATGAGAGAGAGAGAGAGAGAGAGAGAGAGAGAAAGAAGTATTAGTTAAATTTCTTAGTATTCTAGGATTCTTCAAACCACCATAGAAATGTCCTTATCTTGAGAATAACGTGTGGACTTCTATTAACTTCCTCAACTCCAGGTTTCCATTTCCATGACTACTAACCTAAAATGTATGAGGAATCAAGTGCTTTTGGTCACACTTGGGGTCTGTAGGGAAAAGCAGCTTTGAGTTCCAAGCCCTTGCGTGGCTAAGGAACTGTGAGTGGAGAGAAGCACCTTGGCTCTGCTTCAGCTGGCTGGCATCTTGGTGAGCCAGGTGGGCATCTGTTCCTTATTGGCTCTGGCTGGCCACTGCCCTCTCAGGGCCTCAGGCTCATCCTCACACCTCATGAGGGAGATCGTGGTGGTGCCTGATTGGAGGCTGAGTGCGTGGTGCCTGGAAGCAGCCTGGTCGCTGCCCAGCACATCAGTAGTTTCTGGGAGATGCGAGGCTGTGTTACTGTGTAAGTTAATTTCCTCAGGAGAAGGAGGATATTTAGAGACATTTTGTATCTAAGCCCCAGCATGTTCAAAGAACTGGACTCAGTGGGAGATTTCACATAAAAACACAGATTTCTGGCTTCTCATCACAAACGGAAGATCGGGTAGCCGTGGCGTGCCCCCCGCTCCGCCGACACAAAGATTAAAGAAACCAAGAAGTGGCTGACTTCTTAGGGTGCGACGGAAGCTCTGCCGTTTGATGCCAACTCTAGACTGGCTCAGTTCCCTCACCTGTTACGACCTGTCTGGCCTCTGAAGGCGTTTGAGTTAGTGGTGTCTGAAATGGATTATTTCTGGGTTCTTTTGTATTTGAACACCCTGATTTTAAAGATGTTGGGAGAAAGTGCTGGTGCGGGGCTTGGCGAAATATGTCAGAAAAATCATTTGATTCTGAAGTTGGTGACACTGAAATTTTTAGAGGGTTATGATGGTGTTTTTGCATCTCAGTATAGGGATGGCTCTGATGTATAATAATATCCTCATTTTTAGTACTGTTTATGGTGATTCAAATTGGAAGGTCACCTGCTGCAATCTCCTGGAGGACCCGTGGGCTGCTGTGGGCAAATGGGAGGCAACGAGGTGTTTCCATAAAGGATGCTGATGCTGCAGGTCATTTTTCTTAGCCTCTGATATCGGCAGTAGGGAATTCTATGTCAGAATCTCCCCATATTTTCACAGAGGAAGCTTCGCAACATGGGAAGGAAGACTCAGCCGTCACCTCTTCCCCAATGAAAAGCTAGGGTCCAGCTGTGCTGTAAACCAGCGACTCTGTATTCAGTTTGGAGGTGATAGAGTTAAAGATTCATTCAGATGCAGGTTCCTGACTCTCATTCTGACTTTTGGCTCTGTAACTACAGAAACCACTTGAGCAGCTGCAAATAGTATTAGCTTTAAGCTTGTTACGGATCTTGGAGACTCATTCATTGATGGCCTTAGATTTCCAGGACATCTTGGATATAGAATTTAAAAGACTTTAGTTAAGCCAATTAACTTTTGTGGCGCCTGGGCAACTAATATTGTGTGCTAGAGAAGGTCATTGGTGTTATTCAAATAGCAGTTTTATTTGAGCTGGGATTAAGGAAGTCAGACAAAAGGTCTAAGAATTGTTTATAATGTATTCCTTTCTGTGTTGCAGTATCTTGGCCTTTAACATCTGATTCTGACCATAATTACGCATACAAGTGCTTGGGTTATGTTATTCTTTCTGTAGATTGTGACTTGATTGCCCCAGCTCTCAAGTATCCATCTTGCAGATTGTTCCCAGCCAAGTTTTAATCTGAAGTTTCATTTGGCTGTGGTTTATCAAGCTTTTAAACCAAGGTGTGGTGGTTAAGAGCATGAACTCTGAGGCTGCACTGCCTGGGTTCAAATCCTGGCTCCCCTGGTGATTTAAGCTGCTGTTTCCATAGTGTTGACTTGGAGCCATGGGTTCTATTCCTCAGGCCCCCCTTCGTCTGATTGGACTATGTGTCTAATTACTGCCAGTGGACCATGAGCAGAGCTGATAAGGGTCACGTCCAGGCTAAGGAGTCAAGAAGCAGGTACACCTTCTCCACTCCCTCTCCCACTATCTGCTGGCTGAATGCGGAAGACTCCAAGGCCTGAGAGGAGAACGGAGCTGTTGGATGGGAGGATCCTGGGTCCCTGAGTCACTATGTGGAAGGCTACCTGATGAAAAGAACTTCCTCATGGATGGTTACATGAGCAAGAAATAAACCTTTATTGTGTGAAGCCACTGAGTTTGGGGGTTATTCTTATTATAATGGCTAGTATCCCCTTAACTAATAAACTCCTTGCTAGTGGTATAACTTTGGATAAGTTGCTTGATCTCTCTATACCTTAGTTCCCTAACCTATAAAGTGGGGGAAATAGTGTCTCCCCGACCCAAAGTGAATGCTCAGTAAATGCTGGCTGCTCTTACTAATAATACATTATTGTTATTGTGGTCATTCCTTCTGATTTTCTGGGAGCAGGAAAGGCGAATTATTTTCAGTTGGAACATCAGAAAAATGTGTTTGAAAAAAGTAGGCTGCAGAAAGCAATCCATATCAAGTAGTGTAGGCTTTGTACAGTAACATTTTATTATTTGCATTTGGGCTGTAGTTAAATTTGTTGGTGTGCATAAAAGGCACTCATAAATGCATACAAAGAGATATTTCTTGTCTAGCATACATGGACTTGTAATTATTGTTTTGGCTTGTGGGGTTGTGAGGATGTATGTATAGCATAAACATTCTCATTTCAGAGCCTCAGATGCCCATGCAGGGATCTAGAGAATACTCAGGAATTGGAGTTTTTAAAATAAGCATTGAGACTGTTGGATTTTGTTTAATAGACAGATTAATTCCCCAGTTTTAAAGCATTATGTGATGCCCCCATACGAGGGCAAGGATGGTTGTATCAATAGCTGGTATAGTAACTTGCCTCTGACTTAATTTCCTTTATCTAAAACAGGAATATAATGCAGTATTCACACTCAGTTTTATACCATAGAGCTACAGTTTATCAGAGGCATTTGTCCAGTTGACTGTGTTGAACAGGAAAAGCTTATGACATCTATCAAGATTTTTTTGCGTATAGACAGTAAAACAGGAGAGGAGAGATAGCCATCTTTTAATTCAGAACCTGACAATCTGGAAGTAGTGGAAATCTGTCAGAGACTCCCCATGGCAGAACCAGCTGCTCTGGGGTACAGCCTCCCTGGAGCTCTGGGATTTAGTCAGGCACTCTAAAGAGCTAGTTGGGAGCGTGGGCTCTGGGGGCACTGGGGCTGGGACCCCCGATCATTCTACTGACAGTGCTCTCCTGCGCGGGTGCCAGAAGGCACCATGGAAAGTCATTTAGACCGCACCATTCCTCTCGTCTAGCTGGAAGTTCTTAAAAGCACGCTGAGGAAACCATTGCCTTCAGTGTTGGTTCATTTCCATGCTTCTCACCTCACCAAGGAGGCGCTGCTTACAGATCGCGTTCTGAATTCCTCAAGCTGGATCCATTTGCCACGTTGAGCCCTGCAGAAGTAGGGGCTGAGCCGCTCCCTGCGTCCTCTCTGCTTCCTCTCTGCTTGCTCTTCAGGTTGCAGTTCAGTGCCCTGTCCTCTTCTCTCTCTTCATCATTTCTAAAACAGTCTTTTGTTCAGATTCAAATTGTCTCTTGTTCCTGTGGCTTTGACAGAAAAATTGCATTCCTCAAGGATTGTCCTCAAACTTCACTAGATCTGGAAGAGTGCAGCATTAACAATGGGCGTTTTTGACCTTGGAGACACTTGATTGGAATACCTGTGTGAAACAGAATTACTCATACAATGGGGCATTTTCCATTTCAACTAGAAAAGTGTTCTTCGGTGGCTGAGAGTTCCATGAAGTCAGTTTTGTTTTTGTGATGGTTAAGAAGAAGTGGTCCTAACTTCAGTTTAAAGGATTTGGATGTGTATTTACTTGAAAACATTATTGCTTTGGAGTATTGTGTTTTGAAGTGACACCTTTGTATGCAATAATTGGGTTGAGAGGAATACTAAGTACATTTATGTCATAATAAGAAAACGACACTGTCTATAAGGAGAGACTGCAAAATTATACATTAGTTTTTATTGCAACATCTTTAGTAACATATCTAAAAATTGTCTTCCCTCTGCCCCCTCAATGCACACATACAAATATGGACTTCTAGCAACCAATTTCTGCCACAATAGAGTCCTCACCAAATAATTATAATTGAAGAGCCCTTGGAACCTTGTGAATGTATTAGAAAAATGCCATCGCCCAGAGCAACATAGGGAGCTAGTTGGTCTGTTAGGTTATAAATGTTGGTTGCATGTTTCTTCCTATTGTTGAGGCAAAAGAATGACCTTTTCCAGAAATTTTAGAATAAATATTGAGATTTATTACCTTCTCCCATCACCATCATCATTTGTGAGTATTTTACTCTGCGTTCAGCACTCTGCTGTGTACTTTACACACTTCACATCATTTGATCAGCTCCAGAGCAGTGTGAGGGAGGTCTGGTCTCATCCACCTTGCTGTCAAGGAAAGGACGCTGGTGGAGGCTGATCATCTTGTTACGTGGCTAGTACATGGTAACATTAGGACTCGAACATGGAACATCTGGCTAGAGAGTCCCTGGTCCTAGGCACCATGACAAACTTTAAGCTGATGTTAGGACTGCTTGCCCCTAGCAAGTGCACCTTGGTGATTCTACTGTGATTTGAACCCCGGCCAGTAATTCTAAGCCAAGCGGGATGCTGCTACCAGGCTCCAAGTCAGTAGCACAGCAGCAATACTGACACAAATTCTTTCCACTGGACCCAGTGTGGTCAGCTATCTTTACTAGGAGTAAGTTGAGGGAGACAAAGTAGGAACTACATCACTGTATCCCCACTGGAGGGACATAGGATGAGCTTACAGCTTACATGTAACCTAAAGAGACTGTCCCCTGTTTCTCTTCTCCCCTCCGCACCTCTCCTTGCTGCCCCTTTCTATCAAGCCTTGGTCCCAGATGTCCTACCTCATAATGACTTATGACCATCTCATTACATTACTAGGGTCCTTCATAGACTACGTCTTCCAGGAAGCAGGGAATCATATATGCTGCATAGGCATCCCCTTTTCTGGGAACTTTGACTAATCCATCATTTTACAACCCTTCCTGTGATCCTCTTTCTCCCTGGTGACTGTGATGGCCGGTCCTTCCTGTCCCTGGCCAGAGCATCCTTGCACATCTGGCAGAAGTAACATACCTGCACTGCAGACCAATGTGCCCTCCAGAGGAGGCACACAGACCAGCTGTGCAGGATATGAGGGTGCAAGTTTACGTAGAAATGATCCATGCAGCTCTGCGTCAACTTATTTTTAAATAAAATGAACCAAAAATAAGCCTCCTTTTACCCCAAGGGAACCACATGTGTTTGTCAACACATTCCCCCCATCTCCCTACAGCCTGGCACATAGTAAATGATTTGTAAATATTTGTTGAATGAAAGAAAATAGCAACATTTTCAGTTTAAGTTTCTTTTTTGTATTGGCATAATCCCATCTTAAATGATTGGGTTGATGAATTTATCTCTTGCGCTGTGGCTATTTCAGAGCTTGAAGGAATAAAAAGACCAAAAAAAAACCCCAAAAACAAACAAAAAACCTTAGGGTGGGAACGTGAGGCTTCTTTCACTCTTACATAACAAAGCAACTTAAAGGGCTTGGACTATCTCTGGGTTGCTATCCCAGTGTCAGGGTTATTGGGGGATCTGGATTCGAGGATTTTAAGGGAAGTGCCAGAGGCTTGGGAGAGGGACAGAGAAGCAGCCCATTGGTTTCAGGTCGCAGACTTCCAGGCAAATGCTCTACATTTTCACTTGGGGATGGGCAGGTCCTTGCTGTGCCATCTCCCGCCAGGGCCTTCTGTTAATCCTCATGCAGTGATTTAATTATGCCGACTCTAGAGGTGTAATTTCAGTTTTTGATGAGAAAATTTAGCCAAGAGACTGTGTTAACATGCACCCACTCTTTGGCTAATGCTGCTTCCTGCATTTGTCCTCTGCAGAGGGTATTTTTTTCCTGGTGCCAAGTGCACCCAGAGCCCCTCTTCCATGTTTGGCTTTTATCCTAATTAATTCTGATTGGCCAGAAGTCTCCTGACTGGAGCTCCCTCTCTGGGGGCTGTTCTAGGCGACTCACTTTTAGATACACAGTTCTCACATAGGAAAAAAAACGACCCAAATGTATGAACAACATTAAGTGTTCTGACAGTGAAGTAGTGCTTTTCTCTTCGTGGTGTTTGTGTGAAATGATCTGGCAAAATAGATGCTGCAGAAATAATGCATTTCTGTGTCTCCCTTCTCAAATGATAAATGTTCTTGGCTCACCACAGGATTTCTTGCCAAATGCTGATTCTGCTAACAGAAGGGATAGAAGCTTCAGAGGCTCTTTTGTGACAGAGAGAATACAAAGTTTCTCAGGCTTGCCTTTCTTCCACGTCACAAATGTGACACAGAATGTGTTTTGCCTAGACCCTGGGCCTGGCTAAATCCACAGGCTGCCTTGCTGGGGCATCTCTGGCTACTGCACCAAGCCAGGGTTAGGCCCAGCGAAGACACCAACATCATCCACCACCCTGTCGGCATTTGTCTGTTACATCGAGAGCTTCAGTTTAGGAATATGAAAACACAATGCTTGCTAGAATCCTCTGTAGCCAGAAATGTCAAGAGGGAAAAATAAGGCAGCACTAGGCTTGGGGGTAGTTCATTATGTGCAGGCACTGTGCTGGGGGCTTTGACCGACGTCATCCTGGTAAGACTGCAGGGCAGCCCTGGATGACGGACATCATCATCTCTCGAGTTCTGGATGAGGAACCTGAGGCTCAGGAGGTTAATGGCTTCCTTAAAGTGACCCAGCCAGCTGGCACAGAGTTGCTGTTGTCTGGCCCCCAGAGCCCTTCATGTCTCTCGAGGAGCCCTGCCTCTCATTCCTCTGCCTCTTGTGGCCTCTCCCCATTGCCGTCTTTCGAGTCCTGGCCACTGCAGCCTCTGACTTCTTTGTCTCCATCCAGTTTTGCCCCCTTTCTGTCTATTCTGCACACTGAGGTTATTCAAAAGCACATACCTGATCACTGATGTGATGTGTTCTAGCCTCAACCCCAATGGTGGCTCCAGTTGTTGCCTGTCCCCACAGCCCCACCCACCTCCCCACATCAGGATGGGGTCCAAACTCTTACTCCTAGCGCACCACCCTTGATGACCTGGCCTCTGCCCACTTCACTGGCCTCATCTCTTACCAGAGTCATCCGCCGTGGCCATTGATGCCCCAGTGCGGTGGGACAGTGAGCACTTCCTTGAGCCCCGGGAATCTCTCCTCTGAACTTTCCTCCTTGCTGCTCCCTCTTCCTGGCGTCTTCATCCCCTGTTGCACCTCCCACCCCACCCCCAGGCTTGTCGTCCTCAAAGAGTTCTACAAGATGGGAGTCACTGCCCTGACTACCCTCACCAGACTTTCCTTGATGCTGCATCTTCCTTGCCTGTTTCCTCCTCAGAATATCCTAGCCATTAGCAAAGAAAGCAAAGCTTTCTTTAATTTTTTTTTTTTTTTTTTTAATTTTCACATGTTTTTGGAGAGCAGGTAGTGTTTGGTTACATGAGTATGTTCTTTAGTGGTGATTTGTGAGATTTTGGTGCATCCATCACCCAAGCAGTATACACTGAATCCAATTTGTAGTCTTTTATCCCTCACCTGCTCCCCACCCTTACTCCTTTTCTTCCTGAATCCCAAAAGTCCATTGTTTCATTCTTACGTCTTTGCATCCTCATAGTTTAGCTCCCACTTATGAGTGAGAACATATGATGTTTGATTTTCCATTCCTGAGTTACTGCACTTAGAAAAATGGTCTCCAATTCCTTCCAGATTGATGTGAATGCCATTAATTTATTCCTGTTTAAGGCTGAATAGTATTCCATCGTATATCTGTACCACAGTTTCTTTATCCACTCATTGATTGACGGATATTTGGGTTGGTTCCACATTTTTGCAATCATGAATTGTGCCACTATAAACGTGTGTGCAAGTATCTTTTTCATAATGACTTCTTTTCCTCTGCATAGATACCCAGTAGTGGAATTGCTGGATCAAATGGTAGTTCTACTTTTAGATCCTTAGGGAATCTCCACACTGTTTTCTATAGCAGTTGTACTAGTTTACGTTCTCACCAGTAGTGTAGAAGTGTTCCCTTTTTACCACATCTACACCAGTATCTTTTTTTTTTTTTTTTAATTTTTTTGATTATGGCCATTCTTGTAGGAGTAAGGTGGTATTGCATTGTGGTTTTGATTTGCATTTTTCTGATCATTAGTGATGTTGAGCACTTTTTCATGTTTCTTGGCTATTTGTATATCTTCTTTTGAGAATTTAGACCGCAGGCTTTTTTAAACATCACTTTACTCGTTATTATGTGCTTGGTGTCTAGCACCCTGCCTGGCATGCCAGAGACACCAAGTGTAGTTTGCAGAACAAATAAATGGAGTGCTGGAGACAGGATGCAAGGCCAGCCTGGCTCAAACCTTTCACCTGGTGCCATAGTCATTGCTTCCATTTTTGTTTTCCTCTCCGCCTTCCTTTTGTGTTTACAGGGACCTGTAATACTTTCTTAACTCCTTTTCCCAGTTGAAGGATGACTGCTTTTACATGAAACAAAAGTAGTTTATAGTGGCATCCTTGAAGCTACAGAAAATAAAAAGCCCCATTGCCTGCACAGCTGTGTGGAGAGGCAAACCCCAGGAGGAGAAGGGAGAATTTTCGGTATTTTTCCTCCAGGTCTTTCTTGGTACCTTAGGGAGCAGAAGCCAGTTGGTAGCCTGCATGTGGCCATGGAGTAATTTCCAATTGAGGTTCCAGGGCCGCCTTCAGAATGGGCTTGCTTTTCCCTCTCCAGGTATTTTTGTTGTTGACAGCTGTGTCTGCTCCTTGGGGGAAGGCTCCAAGCTCACCCCGCAGAGGCCTTGTGGAGGAACCATCAACTCTCGTGACTTCAAATGTGCCCTGGTGGCCTGGAGCAGCCGTTAAACCGCTGCGGCCCCGATTAACTGCCGATGTCTCCAGATTTTGGTATTTGCCTCTCTTGCCAAGTTCAAGTGACCGTTGGCTACAAAATCAACAAAACAAGTGCTTTTATGGTAGCAAAATGGGTCCTCTGAAACAAGTTTGCAAATTTTTAGACCCTCAGTCACCTACTCCTCCACTCCCCTTCCCCACAAGGTCAAAAGATGGGCAGTTAGAAGAAAGACCCTGCTAGGTTTAAACCCTCCAACGAGTTGACCTTCAATGCTGGGTGACCCTCTCTGTGCCTCAGCTCTCCACCTGCAACATGGGGGGTTTTGAGGATTAGACAAATTAATATGTGAAAAGCTTCTGGCGCCCTCCTGGGCCTGTGATACACATAGGACTCATTTTACTGACTTTCTTAGACTCTGGTAATGAAGACATGTCATTTAACTACAAATAGTCTAATTGGGACCACATTCCCTTAAAGGAATCTGTTTATTAGGTGCCCGTCTTCTGTTCTAAATGTAGCTACAACTTATATATATATTTGAATGTAAAATAGTTATTGAAAAATTAGAAAATACAGGTAAGCAAAAGAAGAAAAGAAATCATTTGTGATTATACAGCTGGCTGTGAACACTTGGTGTATGTCTTCTTAGCTGTGTGTGTGTGTGTGTGTGTGTGTGCATGTGTGTGTGAGATTAGTGATTTAAAACAAAAAGTAAGCAGTTACTGTCATATATTGTGACACTGTTTCCTGTATTCTTTGACACAGTTTGGGATGGCTATATAGAATTCTGTTTTACTGGAGTAGCTCCCATCCAGTTACTGGAGGTCAAATTGCTTGGTTTTCTACTGTAGGTACCTTTTCAATGATTTTGATATATATCAACATTTTAAGTTACTAAGGGCTTTTGATTGATTAATGACTATCACTGGGTCTCTGTTCTTCAAAATCTTTTGTTTCCAGCAAAGTGAAAATTTCCTGGAAAGCGTAAGGCATTATATTATTCTGACCTGATTCCAGTGGGCATTAACATGTCTTGGAAGGTCAGAGTGCTTTTTGCTCATGAGATAACTTCCCCAGGATGATAAGAAAGTAGTATATTCTTGGCTCATTTGCAGGGAACACCTGTTGGTATGTGGCCTGAAGGGTGGGTACTCAGACTAGAAGAGGAGTGGAACCATGAAACTGCTCAGCTTATCCCAGATCTGGAATCCACAGCTTGGCAAAGAGCTTTGTGCTCAGATTAGTTAGTGATGTTACAGGCACCAGTAGTCCTGGGAGACTGACAACCTGCCATAAAGCCAGGGGCTTCTGTTCACAGAGCAGACTCAGAGGAAGTGGGATTAGGAAGATCTCATTTTAAACTTGGTGGAAAGTCAGAGTTAAATAAATCGATTCCCTTCTAGAAGCCTATTGGGAGAGAAACACATGCAAGTAACAGATATGGGCCAGAATGTTGGGGCCTGGTTTAAAACCAAAAACTTCAGATAAAGATGAATTTTGAAATCCATTTTATTTTTCTTTATCTTAAGTCTCTAGATTACCTTAATTACAGAATTGAGACATTCATTTCACTGACTATAAATGTTAGACTGCATTAGTTTCATTTGTTTTACTCAGTCTTGAACTTTGCATTTTTGGTGGTAAATCAGCGTTGGGTATAAGCTGGGTTTCAATGTTGGTTTTTGGAGCACATCTGGCAGGCAGCAAAGATCTCCTGGGAATTTTAACTCCAAAGATATTGGCTTCCATTTGAACTTAGGATAGTCTCAGTGATTGTCATTGAAGTTTTATTCACATACCAGAGCACGCTGTTAGCTTGAGCCAGGGTTGGGCTGGCCAGAGCCCCACCTCCCAGGTTAATCCAATCAACCTCCCAAGGTAGGGGTAGGTAAAGTCACTCTTTGCCTTACTGTGTTTGGTGTTGCTCTAATAGAATACCATAGATTGAGTAATTTACAAGAAAAGAGATCTATTTCTTCCAGTTCTGGAGGCTAGGAAGTCCAAGGTCAGGGGGCCTGAATCTGGCAAGGGCCTTCTTGCTTCATCATCCCGTGGCTGGTGGTAGAAGGGCAAGGGGAGCCAGAGAGCAAGAGGGGGCTAAACTTGCTTTTTTTTTTTTTTTAATTGGGAGAACCCACCCCTGATGGTTAATGTGGGTTCTTTTCTATTCCCTAAGCATCTCAGCTGGTTTGAGAAATAAAGGGAAAGAGTACAAGAGAGAGAAATTTAAAGCTGGGTGTCTGGGGGAGACATCACATGTCGGCAGGTTCCATGGTGCTCCCTGAGCCATAAAACCAGCAAGTTTTTATTAGCGATTTTCAAAAGGGGAGGGAGTGCACAAATAGGGCGTGGGTCACAGAGATCACAAACTTCACAAGGTAATAGAGTATCACAAAGCAAGTGGAGGCAGGGCGAGGTCACAGGACGGCAGGATGGGGCGAAATTAAAATTGCTAATGAAGTTTCAGGCACGCATTGTCATTGATAACATCTTATCAGGAGACAGGATTTGAGAGCAGACAACCTGTCTGACCAAAATTTATTAGGTGGAAATTTCCTTGTCCTAATAAGCCTGGGAGCCCTACGGGAGACTGGGGCTTATTTCATCCCTTTGACTTCGACTGTAAAAGGCGGCCACCTCTAGGGGGCATCTATAGACCTACCCTCAGGGCACATTCTCTTTCTCAGGGATGTTCCTTGCTGAGAAAAATAATTCAGCAATATTTCTCCTATTTGCTTTTGAAAGAAGAGAAATATGGCTCTGTCTCGTCTGGCTCACTGGAAGTCAGACTCCAAGTCTTAGCTCCCTTGTTCCCTGAAGATTGCTGTTATCCTGTTCTTTTTTCAAGGTGCCCACATTTCATATTGTTCAAACACACATGCTCTACAAACAATTTGTAGAGGGTCCTGAGGCAACATTCATCCTCCTCAGTTTACGAAGACGATGAGATTAAGAGATTAAAGACAGGCATAGGAAGTCACAAGGGTATTGATTGGGGAAGTGATAAGTGTCCATGAAATCTTCACAATTTATGTTCAGAGATTGCAGTAAAGACAGGCGTAAGAAATTATAAAAGTATTAATTTGGGGAACTAATAAATGTCCATGAAATCTTCACAATTTATGTTCTTCTGCTGCGGCTTCAGCCGGTCCCTCTCTTCGGGGTCCTTGACTTACCGCAACATTTTTTTTTTTTTGAGACGGATTTTCACTCTTGTTGCCCAGGCTGGAGTGCAGTGGTGCAACCTCAGCTCACTGCAACCTCCGCCTTCCAGGTTCAAGTGATTCTCCTGCCTCAGCCTCCCCAGTAGCTGGGATTACAGGTACCCACCACCACACATTACTAATTTTTTGTATTTTTAGTAGAGACAGAGTTTCACCATGTTGGCCAGGCTGGTCTCGAACTCCTGACCTCAGATAATCCACCCATTTCGGCCTCCCAAAGTTCTGGGATTACAGGCATGAGCCACTGCACCCGGCCCCAGACTCGCTTTTATAACAAACGCAGTTTCTCCATAACGTACCTACTCCTGCGATAACAACATTAATCCATTCATGAGGGCAGAGCCTTCATAACCTCATCACCTCTTATTAGGCCCCATTTCCCAGTACTGCTGTATTGGGGATTAAGTTTCTAACACATGAACTTTGGGGGACACATTCAAACCATAGCAGCCTTATAGAACCATAGGAAAATGCAGCTGTGTCCTTCCTTGCATCTCCCTTGCATTGTAAAATTGCAATTACTGGGCAATAGGCTTCATCCAGAGAAGTCTTTTGTGTCTGCTGTGGGCCGTGGGAGCAACCACAAGGACCTGTCCTTGCTTCCAGGGCCACACAGTCTATGATGCCAGGAGAGAAGAGCACAGATGGTTTTGGGGGCTGGAGTGGAGCATGAAGCCTTTATGTGTTGGAGAACAGGACAGCTTTGGTGGGGAGAGAGGAAAGTCTAGATTAAAGGAATAAATGGTTTTTCAAGTGATGTGCAAGAGAAACTCATAAGATTTCTATGGATGTTTTCAGAGAGTGGGGGGAAACCTGGAACTACAGCTCATGATCAATTGTAGGACCATGTAAAGCGGTTCAAAACATCTAATAAGCAGTGTAGCAGATGTCAATCTTGGTCTAGACTCATCATGGTCCAGGAATACAACTTCTTAATTTTTCCAGGATCAACTTAATGCTGAGAAACTCCAAGCTCTTGGGTCTAATATTCAGGTCAGAGGCTCTGGTGCCCATTTTGAGGATCTCTTCCCACTTGCCCTCTGCCAGTGAATAGGGGGGTGCTGGGGAGTCCATGTCTAGGTTCTTACCTGCCTGTAAGGGTAAGAGGAGTATCTTTGTTTTTTTTTTACTGAGACAAGGCCTTACTGTGTCACCCAGGCTGGAGTACAGTGGGATAATCATAGCTTACTGAAGCCTCAACTTCCCAGGCTCAAACAATCCTTCCACTTCAGCTCACCAAGTAGTGGGACTGTAGGCATGTGCCACCACTAGCTAATTAAAAACAAACAAAAATATCTGTACAGACTGGGTCTCACTAGGTTGCCCAGGATGAGAGAGGGGTATCTTGCTGCTCCTAGAACACATGGCCAGATGCCTCCAGCCTCATTTCCAGGCTCTAAGGATTTTGTTTTAGTTTAAGGATCTGAGGAATTCTCTCTTTATATTCGTTGCTTTCCTTAGAGTTCCTCCCTTTGTCCTCAAACAGTATTCTCATTTCAGGATACCCAGTATTACTGCCTCAAAAGACTTGGACATTTGAGCAAGGAAGGGAAGTGTTTTGTGACACACACACACACACACACACACACACACACACACACACCCACACCCATCCTTGAGTCAAGGAGAAACTGAGCCTTCCTGTTTACATTTTGAAGGTATAGGATGGGAGGAATGAATGGGGAGAAAATATAAATTTATATCTCAAAAATTATTCTGCCATTAAAATGTAACACATTTTCGTTTTCACAACTAACTCTTAAGGTCCCTAGAGCCGAGATGAGATGTGGAGCCCCTTAGTTTCCCTGGGTAAGAGCTTGGGGTGAGGAATTAGTAAACTGATTCAGAGTTTCCCCACAAATAAGAGTAAATATATCTTCCCCAGCATCTTTAATTCTCCAGCTCTTTGATAACCAAATAAATGTCATGCATTCATGTTGACATTAAAAGTGTTATAAACTTCATTTGGAAGGTTCCTATTAATAAACAATATTTGCTTCCACTAGGAGCAAAATTAAATATTTAGTTAAACCAATTTTTGGGTCTCAGGACCCTTTACACTCTTATAGAGTCCTGAGGACCCCCTGAGAGCTTCTGTTTATGTGGGTTACTTATATCTATTGATGTTTACCATATTAGAAATTAAAACCAAGAAATTCAAAAAGTAATTAATACAAGGATAAAAAAACTCATTACATGTTAACGTACATATTATAATATATTTTATGGAAAATAACAGTACTTTCCAGAATAAAAAAATTAGAGGAGTGGCTGTTTTCCATTTTGCAAATCTCTTTAATATTTGACTTAAGAGGAAATAGGTGTATTCCATTATCTGCTTCTGTGTTCAATCTCTTGTGATTGGTTGCTGAAGAAAATCTGGCTTCACATAGACATGCTGTTGGAAAAATGAGGTCTTCTTGGACCCTGAAAGGGTCTCAGGGACCCACAGGGATCACTTTGAGAACTGCACATTTAAACAGATAAACTACCAAGGTACGTGATGGGTTTTAAATGAAAAATTGTCTTTATTGAGAATTTGAGTCAACCAGGGGTGAAATCACAGGTGTGTTTTACATCATGTATCTTGAACGTTGCCCTCTCTTCTTACAGAAATACAAAGAGTATGAGAAAGACGTTGCCATAGAAGAAATCGATGGTCTCCAACTGGTAAAGAAGCTGGCAAAGAACATGGAAGAGATGTTTCACAAGAAGTCTGAGGCAGTCAGGGTAAGTGCCTCTGGTTTGTGCCCTGTATCGCCTGAAGACACAAAGGCAGCTTCAGGGGATGGCATTGATGAACCAACCTCTCAAAGATAAAAGTTGACTCACTCATCTGTTACGTAAATACTTTTATTTTTACAGTCTGGTTAGCCAGAAAAAGCAGTCACTAGGGGCAAAAACTGCCCTTTTCATAGAGAGTTCCTGTGCCAGTTTTATTCTGACAAATTTATGCCTTTAGCTGAGTTGCCACTAATTGTACAGCCGTACAGCATGGGCCTATAACTGTATGATGCATGCACTAATGACCAAAAACCATTCAGAGGTACACTAGGGTTCAACTAAGCCGTAGTCTGAGCATTTTCTTGTGTCACTGTGTTTAGTGATTTTCTCAAATGGTTGCATAACATTTCAATCTATGAGTGTGTCATAATTGGTATAACTGTTCCTATATATTTGGATGTCTGAGTTATATGAAAGTTTTTATTGGCCAGGCGCGGTGGCTCACGTGTGTAATCCCAGCACTTTGGGAGGCCGAGGCAGGCAGATCATCTGAGGTCACGAGTTCATGACCAGCCTGGCCAACATGGTGAAACCCTGTCTCTACTAAAAATATAAAAATTAGCCAGGTGTGTTGGTGGGTGCCTGTAATCCCAGCTACTTGGGAGGCTGAGGCAGAAGAATTGCTTGAACCCAGGAGGCAGAGGTTGCAGTGAGCCAAGATCACGCCACTGCACTCCAGTCTGGGTGACAGCGTGAGACTCTGGTAAAAAAAAAAAAAAAAAAAAAAAAGACAGTTTTTATTTAAAAGATGTGGTCTTGCTGTGTTGCCCAGGCTGGTCTCAAACTCCTGGACTCTAGTGATCCTCCCACCTCAGTCTCCTGAGTAGCTGGGGCTACAGATATGTACCACCAGCTCTGGCTTGCTTGCACGTTTTGACGTAAATAATGCTGCAGTGAATCTTCTTGTATATTCACAATGGACCAACCAACCGAGCACCTACTACGTGTGAACTGTTCCTTTAAGGACTATATATGTACTCACTTATATTATCCTTGTAACACCTCCATGATGGGCATTACTGTTATCCTCATTTTACAAAAGAGGAGTCTGAGAGGAAGACGTTGAGTAGCTTCTCCGAGGTCACGTGAGGAGTGAGAGAGAGCTCCAGCCATAATAACCCGAGAGTTCACATTCTTTTCTGCCTCCTTGCCTTCAGTATCCTGGAGTGTATGTGTATTTCCTTAATGTGAATTCCAGAACACAGAAGACAGTTCAGAGGCTCAGAAGCAATCTTCAAGGTTCTTTATGCATATGAAAGCATTTCTGTCCAGATAAGGTTGTGCCAATTCACAACTGCTCCAGCGGGAGTGGTGTGCAAGTGCTTATTTTCTGAAATCCTTGCAAAAAAAAAAAAAAAAAAAAATACTGGTAACAGCATTGTCAATTTGAGAGGGGGGCATATTGTTTTAGCTTGCATTTCTTTGTGAATCACAGAATTTTAGAGGAGAAAAAGGCATAAATATCTTTAGGTTCTGCTTCCACAATTGACAAAGTAGCCCTGGTGTCTGGAATTAGGGGAGCATTGGGAGGGGCGGGAGGAGGGGACCATGCAGCATGCTGCCATGACACAGAGGTCCGGCCAGCACCAGAACCTAGACCTCACCTCCTTGAGGCAGTGGGCCCACGTGGTCAGTGAGACATGGGCTCTGAAAGTAGTGGAACTGTCCCGAATCTCAGTTCTGCCCCAAGGTGGGAGACCAGTGAGCAAAGCTGAGTAACCCCTGTGAATCTCTTTTTCCTCATTTATCAGCCTGGCGGCATTAGGAGAAGTCAATGATGTAATAAATACATGCTTACGTTTATTGAGTTCAGATGCACCAGCCCCTGTGCTAATCACTTTATGTGTATCATCTCATTCTTGCATCAACACTAGGAGTGAGACACTGTTGTTATCGTTGTCTTAGAAATGACCAAACAGGCTTGACAGGATGAAGTCATTTGCCCAGGTCACATGGGCAAGGCTCAGCAGAGTTAATTTTTACACCTAGGTGGTGGGGTTGCAGCACCTCTGTATTTATGTAAGGTGTTTATTTAGCTCAGTGTCTGGCAAACAGTAAATGTTCTGTAAATGTTTGCTGTTACAGCTGGTTAAAAGGCCTTCCAACCTGTGAACATCTGATAGGAGGTAGTCTTGGAGCTTCAGGAAGCACCTGGATGATGACAGAGGGGAACATGAACTGGGTTTAGCGTCTTCGTATTGCCTAATTTTAAAACCTTTTTGTGTTAAATTAGTGAAGTTAAAAAAAAAAAAAAAGATGATTTGATATGGTGGGTGTAGTTCCTTTGAGAAGAAAAAATAAGTTGCTCTGTTTAAATTGAAATGTTCCCAGAATAAAGGCAGCCAGATTCCTTGCAATGCGTATTCTATGTATTTTAAAATAAATGCACAGGCCTTCTGTAATCACGCTTGATGCTCAAGCCTGTAACATCTTGGTTAATTGGTCCAGTGTTACGTGGATTTCCCCATGCCCGTCTTTAAAGAGAGTTTGTACGTCACATAGGGGTTTAGTCTGGGGACAGTAGAGATGGGCCTGGTCCTCACTGTGAGCCATGTGGCTCTCTTGTTAACAGTCAAGACCCATATGCCATTTGGAATGAGATATCCCTTTGGAGGCCAGGGGAGCAGTGAGTGTGACTTTTTTCATATTTTAATGATACCTTGATTCTCCATTAGGAAAAGTTGCTGTTTGCCTGTGAGATTTGTGAACATTTGAAGAGCAAAGACCTCAGGTCCAAATTTGCCCATGGGTTTGCAGGGGAGTCATTATTTGTAGCCTTGCACTGGAATGCACCACTGTGAAACAAGGTGAGGTCCTTTCCCATGCCACCCACCTGACAGTGACTCCACCCCCCTCTTTTCTTTTTTCTTTTTCTTTTCGATTTCTTTTTTTTTGAGACAGAGTCTTGCTCTGTCGCCCAGGCTGGAGTGCAGTGGTGCGATCTCAGCTTACTGCAAGCTCTGCCTCCCGGATTCATGCCATTCTCCTGCCTCAGCCTCCCAAGTCACTGGGACTACAGGCACCACCACCACGCCTGGCTAATTTTTTGTATTTTTGGTTTCACTGTGTTAACCAGGATGGTCTCTATCTCCTGACCTTGTGATCCGCCCGCCTCAGCCTCCCAAAGTGCTGGGATTACAGGCGTGAACCACCGTGCTGGGCCCCCACCCCCCTCTTTTCTAATCGCTCAGGAACAGAACAGATTTTAGGTTTGGCCCTATCACTCTGATGCTCCACACCTAGGAATCTTCCATTTCCAAGCCCCCCTCCCACTTCCCAAGCAGTTGGAGTTGGGTCCCAGGTTCAGGTGCCCCACCTTGTATTTCCTAGTGTGAATCAGTGGTGACTTGAGGGACGTGTGTAAGAGAAACCTGGTTCACAAACAACCCTGATTTATTAACATTTCCATTGATGTATATAAAATATTTATGAGTCTGGCAGTAGCAATTTAGGAAACTGCAATAAGAACACCTGTAGTCTGTGAAAGTAGGTTCAGTTAGTACTGGGGGGGAAGAAATGGAGTACTACAATAACCCCATCCTTTAATGTAGCCTGTCATCTCCTGCCTGTTAAACAATGTTGATCTCTTTCTCTGTCTCTTCTGGCTTGATTTCATCATTTTCCTCCATCACTTTTCCCAGTGATTAGTTGAATCAGAGTGATTTTATCATCCTCATCTCCTATTTGAATTACTCTCCACTATGCAATTATCCTATCACAGAAAGTCCTATTTTCTCCCCGTCAGATGTCTGAAGTAAATGTGAAACCTAAAGTGGCCTGCCCATTACATAACCCCTGTCATCTCATTGGTAATGGACTATATGTAACTTTTTTTTTCAGGCTAGCAAATTATAAATAACCTTAGCTTCAGTAATTTCCATTAACATAATGGTGCTATCATTATGGTAGCATTTCTTAACTAATATTTTCTAGCTCTTTTTAATGCCATTGGTGGTTTAAGTAATTTTTTCACACCCACGCGGGTTATTTGATACGGCCATGCTCCTGCTTGCTTTTGTGTATAGCAGTTGTGTCCTAGGCACCATCTCTCACCTTCATTGTTCAGACATATTTATGCTACCAAGCCCTCAATTAATATTGCTAAGCAATTTGTCAAGTTTTAAGTCCCTATGAATGGACAAGAAATGGAGTCCATTTGCTTTTAGTTCATCAGCATTTCAAGGGAGAGATCTCACATGTTGGACGTGGAGGGAAGGGTATGGACCGGTCCTCTGCCAACTGTGGATTCCCATCAGCCCATTCCTAAGTGACACCTGGAAATGCTTGTCTGTGTCACAAGTCAGAACTCATCTTTGATATTGATGGAAGGCAAAGGGGAGACACCACTCCCCTTTCTCCTGAGTTGCTGTTGTTGAGAAATGGACCCTGATTTGAGGGGAGGGAGAAGGCAGAAGGGTTATATTGCATGACCTTGGTTATATGGACAGGCTGCCCCCAGCCTTTCCTTTGTCTTTAAAATCTGGCCCTTCATGGGGTGTATCACAAACTATCGATCAACTGGAAGCATCATTTGGGGCTCCAGGGAACTCTGAGCAGGCACAGCCAAATGGGAAGAGAATCTGTAGGAAGTAACTGCGTAGCCACGGATATCTCTGATTGTAAGGATATACTTTGAGGACCAATTCCATCACAGCCAGGGGGATGTCATGATCCTGTAATTTTGGTGCGGTTTGTATCACTGAGATGAGCAGCACAAGAGAAAAGCAAGTAAACCAGGAAATAAGAAAAAGGACTTTGGTGAATTTATAATTTTATACTAGTATTCTCCAGGATGGTTTTCTAAAGGTGAATTCCTCCGAGTGGATTTTGCCTTTGGTTGCACCGAACAGCTCTGGGGTGGGCACTGCCTTCATCACACTGATTTGAGCTGGACTTAGGAAGTCCTCCTGTTTTCCCAGGTGTTCCTGGTTTCAGGGCCAGACGCTGATTCAGAGGACCTTAGATGTCAGGCTATGCAGACTTCAGACCTCCACAAACTTCAACAGGTTTCAGAGAGGGAAGGGGCACTGGGGGGATTATAGGATAGTATCTGTTGTGGTAGCATTTCAAGCAAAACGTTACAATTAATTAGATGTGTCTAAAAGAATGAACTCTTCTGGGGAATGTGAACAGATATAAAACACAAGTTGTAGCTAGACCCACTCCATGATGAGCCAATTGTTTTCAAACCTTGGGTAAGATATTTAATAAATTTTGAAAGCACCCAGAAACTCACACCTGTAAATAAACTTAATCTTGTTTCACTTATTTTTTTGATTTACATTGATAAAGTGATAAATCAGGCCCTCGAAAAGAGTGTTTTGCTTAAAAATAAATACCTTTGCTCGTTGGGAAGAGCTAAAGGAGACTAGATTTTATATTAAATTTTCCCCCTTTCCTATAGTTACCTGCTGTTCATTGTGGAACTGATTCCCATTATAGCTGTACTGTGGAAAGTAATTGCTGTTGTACAGTAATTCAATTTCAGTGCATTCACGCATCAGTTCACCGATAGGGGTTTATCTGGAGAAACCTGGGACTTGAAAGCTTTTTATCGAGAAATTCCACATGCAGCAAGACATTTTTCCTAGGAAACGAATATCAGTATTTGCATTTAATAAACATTTACCTTCTCAGAAAAATGGATTTTTCTCTCTGCTGAAGAGATTTACGCCAATCTTCCAAAAAGCTAGAGGGTACTATTAAAGCAACTTTCTTGAGATGTTTTTTGACTGGCGCCTGTCTACGTACGTATGACTATAACATACATCAGTTTTATGGAAATATATACAGTGAGGCATGAAAACCAGGATGCACCGAAGTAAAGCGTACTCCATCCCCAAAATATAAGCTGTATAAGGAATTAATATCTATAGGGACTATATGAATACTTCTGGTTTAAAAACTCATCTGATCTATAGACATTGTGAAAATTGTGTTTGAGGCATACTTTCAAAAGGATTACATTGGAAATGAAATAATTGATTCTGTTTATCCACTTCAAAGTTAAGGAAAGGTTCTTAAGACAGAACTGATTCTTTTCTTTACATGTTAAGTCAAAAACAAGTTGTGGAGGTTTTAGGAACTGAATATAGCCTAACAGTGCCAGGATCACTTTAAGTTCTCAGGCAGTGGAGGTATATATGGCTGTATAGATCTAAAAGATTTTTGTTTTCTGTCTTGTTTTCATTTCTGATCTCATCTCAGAATTTCAAGGCTTGTACTTTGAAAGAGCAGTACATTTGTTTCAGCAAAAAATAATGTTTTCTATTTTGAGTCACAGAGGGAGGAGATTATTAATTTTTTATGTTGATGTATCTTGTGGTCTATTTGTTCCCTTTTTTTGGTAAACTGGGTTGCTTGCAAAATCATACGTATATATGTAAGGAAATTTAGAGCAGAAACCTCAAACCAGAAGAATCTTAAAAAAGAGCAACAGTCTGCATTCACCGGTTTTGATGAGGTCAGCAAACCATCTTTGGTTAATGGCTGAGAACAAAACCACATGGAACTGCGTGGTCTTCGTGGGTTTCACCCCAAAGGGGCCTGGGGTTTCCGCTAACATGCTTCAGTTTGAGCCAACCTGAGCCTCACAGCTAGGCCCAGAAGACTGCTCTCCCTCCCACGTTGAGAGGAAGCAACTTGTCCACCCCCTTGGGGGTATACGCTTACCAGTATATAAGCGTATGTAAGGGAAGGAAGGGGAACTGCTGGACAACTTGTATGTGCAATTTCATGTCTTCTCTTCTCAAGCTCTCAGTTTTCCATCAGCCTCACATCTTCAAAGTTGGCTTGACTTGGTGGACCGTATCGTGACTTTCCTGCTTATTCTGGGGGTGTTGGCCTGTAGAAAGCATTCTCCTTTGCGGGTAGAACCGTTGCATCAAACCCTCCTCAACTTCATGGTAATTTGTTTCTTTCCCAAATAATTGGACTAAACGCTTTCCATTTGTAGAGCTTTATGGAAGTCTTAGTTTTGTGTTTTCTATGTGTACCATAGAAGCACCCATGTGTTTTTTAATGCTTTTTGTTCTTACTTGTTATAAAAGTAATACATATTCATCATAAAAGAGAAAAGAGTGTGCAGAAAATGAAAAGGGGGAAGGAAAAGATCACAGCATGAAGAAGTAAGTATCAGATGGTACTTAATGTCTCTCAATACCTTTGTTTTTCAGCATCTTAGTTTCTGTCCCTACAGGTTTTTTTTTTCTATTTGTGCATGAGTGTATAGATATATGTGGGTATATATAAACTTTTAAAATATCGGATTATTCTTTCTTGTAACAAGCTTTTTAAAAAATTACATGTTGGGAACATGTCAATGAATATAGATTTCTATTATTTTTCACAGCTGCTTTCTGGATGTTCCAATCTAACAGTTCTCTCTTAGTGAACATTGATGGCATCTGTAGTGCTTCACTGTTATAAGCAATAATTTGATAAACTCTCTTGCAAAGAAACTTTTGTCCATTTATTTGATGCATTTATTAGGATGTATTCCTAGAAGTGAAATTAAGACTTTGGGTGTATCTTGCCAGATTGTCCTACAGACAGTGCTATGCCTGCCTATGTTCCCACCTGTGTGATTGGAGGGGAACTAGTTCCACATTGTCCTCCCTAGTATTTGACTATTATTAGTCTTTTGGCCAACTATTGTATCTCAAGTTTTTTTTTGTTGTTGTTTGTTTGTTTGTTTTGAGATGCAGTTTCACTCTTGTTGCCCAGGCTAGAGTGCAGTGGCCCAATCTTGGCTCACTGCAACCTCCGCCTACTGGGTTCAAGCAACTCTCCTGCCTCAGCCTCCTGAGTAGCTGGGATTACGGGCATCTGCCACCACACCTGGCTAATTTTTGTATTTTTAGTACAGATGGGATTTCACCATGTTTGCCGGGCCGCTCTCGAACTCCTGACCTCAGGTGATCTGCCCACCTCAGCCTCCCAAAGTGCTGGGATTACAGGCATGAGCCACCATGCCTGACCTCAAGTTGTTTTTTCTTTAATTACTCACTGTTTGGCACAGTGGGTCCCTCTGGCTCCTCATCTGCCCTGCACCAGGGTTTGAGGAAATTACACCATGTCACACAGAACATGGGCTTGCCAAAACAGAGAGATGGCCCAGATGCTGATCGCCATCCTCCCACAGAGAGAAATGTGGGTAGAGGCACTCTGCTGGACGTGCTCGGAGGGGCCCTTCCTTTCCCCTCCCTTTCTGGACTGTATGATAGAAACAGTCCTGGGGAGGAGGGACAGGCTAACTAGCACTACGCTGCCTGGCTTTGGGGTGCCAGCTGTTTGGAGGAATCGGCTGGGAGCATTGGTGGTTCAGTACCCGGGGACTGTGGTGCGCAGGGTGTTTCAGTTACTGAGGGAGAAAGTCAGGAGTTGCAAGAGAATTGGAGCTTGGTGCAGCCCCTCTCACTGGGAAAGGGCCCTGTTCCCAGCTGGCTCATTGTCTGAGCACCCAGATTGAGCACCAGGGTCACTTTGATTGACTTTTCTGAAAGGTACTATGTAGTTAAGTTGACCATCTTTTTACATGTGTATTAGCCATTTCTTCTTCATTTCTATTTTTTATTTTCGTACACTGCCTGGTAATACTCTTTCCCCTTGTTTAACTGTACTATTTCTTTTCTTGTCCCAACTTGCCTTTACTCTGGCCCCAGTGCCTACTACAGTGCTTCAAACTATAGTTATGTGCTCAGTAAATGTTTGTGGATTGACTCACAGGCCTTTGTCCTGGAGTCAGGATAACTAAAGTGAGAGTGATATGGGTGGTATGGGCTTCACACTGCTTCCCTTTGGCCAGAGAACTCCTGAGTGATAAAGGCGAAAAGCCAAGTATTCGAGCCCAACTGCAAAGCAATTGTGGGATTCATGAACTTTCCAGAATCCTCCACTGTTGGCTCCAAGCGAATGAACCTGGCACAGCAGTGTGGCACCAAGATGTTGGTCCCGGTTCTGATTTTTCAGAGTGTTATGTTGTTGGTGTTCTACACCAGGCCAGGTAGAAAACAATGCCACTTAATTTATACTCAGACCAGGCAAAAGCAATCTTAAAAGGTTTGTGGGTGGGAGGAAATTACGGTGGGTGAATTACTGATGCGTCACCATCAATAGATCCAAATGATAGAAGAAAGCCATAATAATAATAATAATGATAATAGAGGACCACTGTCTGTAATTTTATAAATTACCAGCAACAAATTAAAGGGTTTCAGAAATATTTTGAATGCATATTTAGTCTGTTTAACTAGGGATGTGTTGGTGGCATTGGTTGTACTTTTTTGGTCTTTACTCAGTTTCCCATATGGAGGTGAGGAGCAGCTGGTCCTGCAAACAGAGTGAGATTATTTACATTTTCTAAATTAGGTTATGAGGGGAAAATGAAAAGATAGTTGGGAATTCATTGGCGTTTCATTGACACTGCATTTAGCGGAGAGATGACAGCGCTTGCGAGTAATCAGAATCTTTGTTAAAAATCAGCTGGGGTATCATTTATTGCACATCCCAGGCTTACTGGCAGCCTGAATAGATGAACATGCAATGCTTTGTACTATCAGGGGTAAATGTGGATTTTTTGTTCTTGTGTGCTTTTTAATTGATTTGTGTGTGTGTGTGTGTGGTGTCACTTGGGAAGGAAAATCAGATCCTTGGGAATATACTTAGAGAGCCTCCCCTCACTGCACCCAGTGACTCTGGAGCATTTCGTGAGGCTGTAAGGCTGTTTGATGGGATTTATAGAGAGGAACTTCTCTAGGATCTCTGCAAAACCCATGATGGATGTCGAAAGCAGACTCCTCATCCAGGTCACAGTTGGGAGTTGCTCATAGATAGCCCCACTCCAGCCAATGAGCAGGAGTCCTCCTACCTCAAGCAGGTGTCTCTGCAGACACTCAAAGACTGCTAACCCTAGCCCAGGTTGAGGCCCTGATTTGACTAATGCAGGAATTGCCGTAGTGAAAACTCCAGGCTGGGCAAAGATTCTGGCTCTTAGCACTTTTACCTAGCCATGAAGAGATGGATACCAGCTGCATAGAGATGATGGCAGCAGCTCCAGTCTGACTGGAGCACAGTCAGACTCATAGGGGAGTGGAGCCCTCCAGGCAGCCTCTTGGCCAGCCAGTGGGTGGCCTCTTAGGATGCCTTTTGAGCCAGGCAGCCTGTCTGCAAGAGGACTTCCCTTCAGAGGGCTCAGTGGATCCATTCCCTTGGTGTGCTGGGAGTCTGTCATTGCAGTCACTGTGGCCATGGTCTGGGGACAGTGCATCAGGCTTGCTGTGGTCCACATGGGGGAATTAGGGTTGGCCTCTGAGACCAGATGTGGTAGAGATGATTTTATTTTAGGGAAGTATGTTGGGTACACATGTGTTCGTAATGGAGGGGGTGGGCAGGAGTGTGGGGGTTGGAGGTTGACACATGAGCATTCATTCTCATGGGAATTTCATCATTGGAGATGGGGAAATAAAAAAGAATTAATCACATCAGAATTGTAAACCTGTGTCCCCCAGGTCAATCCTGGTTGTAGATACCTTTTACTTGGTCTGTGTGGGCTTTAAGGGGGAAAAATGAAATCACATATAAACATATGTAGTGATATTAAAATATCCAGATTTAAAGCTTGGAAAATGGAGACGTGTAGCCATCCTGGGCCCCCATGTCCATAGAACAGCAATCAGCATCAGCATGAATGTCTCTGTTGGTTGATTTCCATGCAGCTCCCTAGTCGTTTATTTGCTACTCTGGCCCTGAGGAGCATTGAGTTTGCAACCCCTGCATTCGTCAGATTAGGGTTAGCAGAGTCTTTGTGTATGTGAAGTAGGCAGCATACTTATAGCTTTCATAATTCCCCCACAGAAAGCCAGCTGGAGTCGTTGCCATTGTTTTCATCATTGATATCATCTCTGTTGTCATCATGATCATCACATTACTGAGTGCTTCTTGCTTGCCAAACCATTTTGCTATGCTTTGCATATATTATCTCATTTAAGTGATACTTGTGAAATTGGATTTTAAAAATTCTTGGCTGGGTGCAGGGGAAAGACCATTTAAAGGATTTGAGGTAAGAGTATGCATTATAAGGGGATGTGGAATCTTTCTTTTTTAAAGTTCCTGAACTATCAAATGAGACTGAGATTTTCTTCACCTTTAACATTTGAGGATGTTTAGCTCTTGTTCAGCCCTTACCTATAAAAAGTTCTATTTGTTTTGTTGTATGTTTTCTCCCAATCTCGAAAAGGTTTGATTCATGTAAATAATTCCCAGTCTGGTCCCATTCATAGAATCGACAAACAAAAATCAGAGTTATCCCCTCCCTCCCTCAATCCGCCCTGGTTCCCAGCATACACTTTCCTGTAGCATGGACTGAGACAGTATTGGTCACGTGGAGAAGGGGATGAAAAATGCTCAAAGTGGCTACATTTGAATATGTGGCACTTATCTCTTTGCGCAGGCACCTTATAGAAAAAATAATTCATTAAACTTCGTTCTAGAAAAAAGAGCATTAAGCCTTCATCAACAACCACACAAAGAGCTCACCATGGCAGGAATGGGACAATAAAGGAGTTATTTTAGCAGAATTAACAGGAAGAAATTAGCCCCATGTATCCTTCCTTTTTATCACAGTGTGGTGCATTTACATATTTTGAAATTTCACATTTGCATAGTCAATGATTTTAAATTAGATTCTCACATCTCCTCTCTGATGTTTGTCATGTGTACAACTTGTCTTAATAACTGAGTTGTTAGCATTTAAAAAGCAGTTATCTTATTATTGGCACAACCTTGAAACATGGCATCCAGCTACCCTTGCAATTTTTAAGCAGCTTTACTGAGATATAATTCACATATGTAGAGGACACGTGAGCATGCATGTGTATTTACTTATATGCCACTTTGAAACACATCCAATGTGTAAATCAAGTTCAAGTTCTCTGATTTATCTGGTAACCACAGCTGGGAATTGGATGGGGGAGTGATGCTTTGAACTAATGCCTGTCGGGAGTGGGATGAAGTGCTTATTTCTTTGAGAATTCCTGTCATTTCAAAGAGGAGAAATAAAAGCTTGAGAGTAGGGGTGCAATTTATGTGTCTTCTCTTCCTGTCCTGAGCTACCTTCATTCGTCCAAGGCCAGTGTGTGGGTGGGGAAGCATGCTCCCCTCACCTGCCCTGTCTTTCCTTGACCACCTGTCTGCTTTGTGGGCTGTAAGTTGTATCAGCCTGGGGTCTCCGGGTTGGCTACTGTTAAGATCTAGATTTACAGCTGGCTCCCTCCCCACATGAAGTTTATATGCTATTAAGGGAGACAGGAAGGCTTTGAAATCGGGAGTCCTGGCCATGCCACCCAGAGAACCCAGGGAGTGAAGCCAAACCAGGTCCTGAGAGGTGGAAGAAGCAGAAGGAATAGCACGTGTGAAGCTGGAGAGGAAGTAGAATGTGGGACCGGTTGAAGGCATTGAGAGGAGGATGGAGTGGAGAGAGGGTTTGGAGAGGAGAGAGCAAGACAAGGGGTTCCCCCCGACTATGCTGTGAGGGCCCTGTGGTGTGGTGGGATAGAGGCGATCGATTTCATGTGTTTATTTGAATGTCTTCCTCACCACTTCCCAGGCCAGTGGTTGGTCCATTTAACTCTGCTCCCCAAGTTTCCCCGAGCAGTTCACACACCTGACTTGGTGGGTGCTGGGCGTTCATTGGAAGAGTTCGGGTGTCATTTTAAGAATACAGGAAGCTGTGGCAGGGTTTGCATTTCTGTGTCTACACTGCTCATTGGCCGCCTCCCTTTCCCTTTGTGTCTGGGGAAAAGCTGCCATGTTCCCCACTTTTCTCTGGGTATTGATTTATATGCACCTGCCCACCCTTAGAAAGTATGTCGCCTTCTCAGTGATCATAGGCTGCGGTGCCCTGTGATGGCTCCTTTGTTGCCTGTTCCTCTCTTCCAGCCAAATGCGCTCTGGAGACTGGAGAGCACAAATCTTTTGTACAGCCCACTGAGAGTGAAGCCCCCGGGCAGCACTCAGGAGGAGGGTGCTGGGAAGTGCAGCCACCTCTATTGTGCTGGGAGAAAGCCGGAGAAGCCTGTGTTTAATGGAAGCAAAGAGCCTGCTTTTTAATTTTCAGCTACATTTAGCAGATGGACCAGTTCAGGATTGTCCTGTTTAGGGAATCTCCCCTGACATTTGGACACTTCGTGGGTGGAGGGGACCTCCTAGGAGCCAGCCCAAGGGGGACAGTCACCTGTTAATTCTCCGAGCTTGTGTTCCATTGGGTCTCACCTCTCTGAAGGTAGTTATAAGGAGACAGTGCATAATTTTGCTTACTTTCAGCAATGGTGGTGACCTCCAAGCACGCTCCCTTAGCCTGCTTCATTGGCCCCAGCAATTTAAGAAGGCCAGCCATGGGAATTACTTCCTCTTGTAGAAGTGGAAGTGCAGGGACTTTGGCCATGCCGTTTGTTTTATATGTAGACTTTTTAAAAATTATTTTTATTTTTTTTAAGACAGAGTCTCACTCTGCTACCCAGGCTGGAGTGCAGTGGTGTGATCTCGGTTCACTGCAACCTCCAACTCCTAGGTTCAAGTGATTCTCATGCCTCAGCCTCCCAAGTAGCTATAATTACAGGTGCTCGCCACCATGCCCAGCTAATTTTTGTGTTTCCAGTAGAAACGGGGTTTCACCATGTTGGCCAGGCTGGTCTAGACTCCTGACCTCAAGTGATCCGCCCACCTTGGCCTCTCAAAGTGCTGGGATTACAGGCTATTTTGTGTGCAGACTTTGATGCCCTTAGATGTTCAGTCATCTCTTGGGAAACAGGTTCACTTTGGAAGGGAGTGAACTGGGCTTTGGAGCTAGTAAGACCGGAGGTTAGCCATTATCCACTGACGGTGAGACCTGAAGCTCCTTGAGTCTCGGTTTTCTTGTCTGTGAAATGGACATGTTCTCATGTTGCAGGGATTGTGACTCTCTGGATACGGCAGGAATGGATTTGAGGCTGGCTGCCTCAGACTAGCCCTGAGCCCAGGTCACACGATCCCTCCTTGAGATGGAAGCAGTCACACAAGTGACCTCAAAACTAACGTGAGGATCAAATGAGCACACATGGGCCTGGCTTGAGCCCACAGGTTACATGGCAAACACTTTGTAAATGGTCATTTATTTTTATTTGTGTATGTAAATAGTACCTTTTACAACCAGCATAGTAGAAACAGGCTCTGGTTCGGGCACCAAACTCACTCAGCTCAGATCCTGTCCCAGTCGTTTAATAGCTGAATAATCTTGCCCAATTTACGTAAACTCCCTAAGCTTTAGGAACCTTAACTCTAAGATTAAAGGGTTAGAATACCTACTTAATGGAGTTATTTTGAGGGTCAAATGAGAATATTGATGTAAAGTGTTTTAGCCCAGTGCCTGGCAAATAGTTCTACTTCCTAAAGACTAGTTACTATTATTGTGGTCTAATTATTAATATAATCATACAGAAAGTATGGATATGATAGAACACTTAATAGGAATATTTGAAGAGGTTTTAAAAATTCAGCTCTGGCAAATACTATTATTACAGGACAGGGGTCCCGATCCAGACCCCAAGAGAGGGTTCTTGGATCTCGCTCAGGAAAGAATTCAGGGCTAGTCCATAAAGTAAAGTGAAAGCAAGTTTATTAAGAACGTAAAGGAATAAAAGAATGGCTACTCCATAGTCAGAGCAGCCCCAAGTACTGCTGGTTGCTCATTTTTTGGTTATTTCTTGATGATATGCTAAACAAGAGGTGGATTATTCATTCCTCCCCTTTTTAGAGCATATAGGGTAACTTCCTGACATTGCCATGGCATTTGTAAACTGTCATGCTGCTGGTGGGATTGTAGCAGTGAAGACAACCAGAGGTCACTCTCATGGCCATTTTGGCTTTCATGGGTTTTGGCCAGCTTCTTTATTGCACCCTGTTTTATCAGCAAGGTCTTTATGACCTGTATCTTGTGCCAACCTCCTGTCTCATCCTGTGACTTAGAATGCCTGACTGTCTGGAAATGCAGCCCAGTAGGTCTCAGCCTTGTTTTACCCAGCCCCTATTAAGATGGCCAGGCACGGTGGCTCACACCTGTAATCCCAGCGCTTTGGGAGGCCGAGGCAGGTGGATCGTGAGGTCAGGAGATCTAGACCATCCTGGCCAACATGGTGAAACCCTGTCTCTACTAAAATACAAAAAATTAACCAGCTGTGGTGGTGCAGGCTTGTAGTCTCAGCTACTCAGGAGGCTGAGGCAAGGGAATCGCTTGAACCTAGGAGACTGAGTTTGCAGTGAGCCGAGATCGTGTCCCTGCACTACAGCCTGGCGACAGGGCAAGACTCTGTCTCAAAAAAAGAAAAAAATGCTTCTGACACTACTATCTCAGGGAGGTAACCTAGAAGAAACTCTGCCTCCTCGGAATCGCAGGAGACTTGTCTGCAGGGCAGCCCCAGTGGGTTATGGAGAGCTCCCATCTGTGTAGTCTTCTTGGGCATGGATGCCCTCCTGCTCTGCACAGGCTGACTTCCTCATCTGGGCTGACATCGGCTGGGCAGAGTCCCTGAGATGGACGAGGAGAGGAAAGTGAGGGTGGAACAGGCCCTGCATTGCAGTGTCTTCCTTGGGTACAGAGGAGGGGCTCCAAGGCTCTGCTTGGTCCTCTCACTGCCCTTGCTTGTTTGAGAGAAAGAAAAGCTGCAGGTTAAATGAATGTTTAGAGAGGAAAACTAGATTGGTAGCCTGAGCTCATTGGCCCCAGCCTGTCAGTGGAATGCAGGATGGTGTCCAGTGTGAGTGAGCTTCAGGCCGGTCCTTAATGGAGTGATGTTCCTGTGGGAGCCCAGGGGTCACACACTCATAGCTGTCTGATAATTTTAACAGTTATGTGTAATTTACATTAGAACAAATATAACTTCCCTTTAAAGCAAATGCATTTATTATATAAGCTGATTCAAAGAAACATAGTAAGTAAAGGTGAGGTGAGGAGGCCAGTTGCAGCCTGGTTTTGGAAGGCAGCTAGAGACTCCCTAGAATCCATCCTTAGGGAAAGGGACAGTTCAGATGTGCTGGATGTGGTTACAAAAGCAGTGATCACATGGCAACCCACACTGATCTTGAGCGAAACAATGCATAAGAAATAGCATAAGATTTATAGTACAGTAGCATCTGTATAAATTAAAAGCATATAAAACAGCCATATCCATTTTCTACAAACACATGCGCTGTTAAGGAGTCCATTGAATCCATTAGAGTGGGTGCAAGTGGGGGAGGGGAATAAGAGTAGAGGTCAGGGCTGAAGGAGAAAATATAAATCAAGATGGGGCCTTGCATGGACCAGTGATGATGATGTGCTAAGAGTATGAATAGCTCAAGTTTTTGTATACTCACAGACATGGAACAAGACATAGATAGACAGAAATCCACATACACGGTGGTAGGCAGATATGGCAAATGGTGATGGTGTTATGCTGATGTTTGAGGTTGGAACAGTAGTGTAGAGGTGGAAAGATAACATTTACAGTGAATTTTTCTTAACTGCTTTCCTTGTACCTGGCTCCCCACCTTGTGCCTAAGACACATCTTTGCATTCCATTTTCTCAACAACCTGGTGAGGTAGATGGTATTATTACCTCCTTTTGACAGATGAGGAAACTGAGCAGGTCCAGCATCACAGAGGGAAAGCTTGGCAGAGCAGATGCAGGTCCAGTCTGTCCAGCTCCAGAGTCTAGATCCATCAGTGACATGGCTGCACAGCCTTCTTTGTCTTAGAATTCCTTTAAAATGGATGTACTTTTAACACCCTTTTTAATACTTGCATTGCTTAAGTTCTGCTGTCTCTACATTAGTGGAAAACTGAGTTGTCCTACAGTAGTTGTAGGCCCTGTTGAGAAGACTAGACTGGTCGTTTTCCAGTGGAGGGGGATTTATTGATGCCGCCCCTTTGCCACTCCTGATACTTGATTTTGTGCCTCTAAAGTTCCACGTCTTTTCGCTTCGTTTCTTTCTTTGTGTCTTTCGCTACATTACCCCTATGTCGTTCCCTCCTCCTCCCCATTAATGAGCCGGCTGGTCAAATAGCCTCATTTCAAACAGCATCTTCACCCTCCCTTCTTACATGGAATAACGTTGGCATTCCATGTATGTATCTTCAAAGTGATTTATCAGAAAGATGCACAACTCCACAGGAGGCGGCTGAGTCACCTGGAATGCTTTATAGTTTATTTCATTGTCCACAGGGGTAGATCAAGTCATGGACACCCCTTTTTGGTTATTAAGACACAGGCTAGCACTTGCATCCAAAACGTTTGAGTGCCTTAAGTGAGCGCCTCACTTGTCTGGCTCAATGGCTGTTGGCAGGGCTGTGTGAGTGCTCCCCGAGGACAGACAACACCAGTAAATCTTAATCACTATGGAGCACTATAGAAGAAGTAAACAGTTCTGAAACTGTGCTATAAATTGTCATCCAGTGATGATTCTGTTTTATTATGGAGGTTAAATTACAGCAATCACTGGCGCACAAAGGCGCTGCAGTAAGAAAACATTTGGGAACAATGTTTTTCTCCTATGGCTTGGGTGATGGGTGCACAGGAATAAAATACCATAACTTGTTTACCATGGGCCACAAAGGAAAATATGAACTGTAACCCACTGCCACATGTGTGCTCTTTTTCTTTTTTGAACCAAGCAGGTTGTGAGCATGTTGCTGTTGCCACAGGAAAAGGTGATAGATACACTTGACTTGAAAACAACTTTTAGCTATGTTTTTCTTCTTTTTATAGCTTCTCTTCATCTCCCCTCCCTGTGTATGTCTGTGTGTCTATTTGGGTTAGGATGGGCTAGGAGAAGATGAGCCAGAGAATGACACCTGTCTTGAGCAATCAGTCGCTTACAGATACTGTCTTTCTGGCATTCCCCAGCGTGCCGTCCAAAGGGCTTGTTGCTTATGGGCCACTTGATTCATTGGTGAAGAAAATGGGCTGTGGAACCTCCTGGATCCAGGTTCCAGTCCTGACTCTGCCTCTTGATCTCTGTGTGACTTAGGGAAGGTCATTTCTCTCTCTGAGCCTCCAGATTGTCCGCTGTAAGATGAGAGCAGCGACTGCCCTGGCTCATGGGGCTTGAGGAAGGAGGAATGGCCTGTAAAACATGTGTCCCAATTCTGAACACACACCAAAGCTCATTAATTCTTTTCTCTGGTTATCATTGTGCAGCCACAACAGCTATTAGCAGCATCACCACAGATATTCCAGCATCCCATTAGCCAGGTTATTTTCTCTAACCCTGGGATTATTTTGCAGTCTATGGAATGTATACATCAAAGCAACCGGCATTAATTCTGGAAATTTGGTTTGTTATTGCAGAGAACTTATCATCCTCCATGATATCTGACTTTATTTACAATGAAATCAAAATTCATTGGCAAGGCCATTGAATGGTCCTGGCCACACCTGCCTCTCCCAGCCCCTCTTCTGCTGAGTTCCCCCGGGGACCTCCCTCAAGCTCCGTGAACGTGCCAGCCTATTCTCTCTTCTAGAGTGCCCTTGCATGCACTGTTCTCTCTGAGTGGAATTTTCTTCACCAAAATCTGGTTCCTCCTTGGTATTCAGGGTTCCCCTTGGATTCTTCTCTTTGGGGCAAATTTCATTCCTTGGCCCTCTTGCCTAAGGTAGAACCCCTTTCACCCTACCCCAAATACCCCCTTCACTCCCCTAACACCTCTTGCAACGGCCACTGTTCCCCTATCATTTTCTCTCATGTTGTCTTGTTTATATCTTTTCATCATAGAACTTATCTAAAATTACCTTTTAAGATATCTGGCTCTCATTTCCTCTCCCACTAGAACTTTAGCCCAGTGAGGAGAAGGACCGTGTGTGTTTAGTCCACCCAGGATAGTACCTCCTGTAGTGCAGACACCCAGGAAGTTCGTGGAATGAGTGAACGATCAGTTTTTCTGATGTGCCAGAGACCTGATCAGAATATTTTACCTACAACAGCATTGGAAACTCGAGTAACTTAAATAAGTTTTCTTTAATTAATAGCCTTTAAAAATATTAGGCAACAGCACTATTCTTTGTGAGTGAGTTACAGGATGCACTCTAGTGGGTAGAATTAAAACTGCTAATGGTACCGCTCACTCCTGTTAATTACAGGGTGGAAAGTCATAGGAGGTTTAATCATCAGACCCTAATTTTCTTGTGACTTTAAAGAGTAAATATTTATTGAATAACTAATTATGAATTTTACATACATTCATTTAAAGATGCTGGAGAGTTATTTCTTGGAGAAAAGATTTCTCCAAAGGTGATGAGTCATAGTGGTTATCTCACTTTTCAGGATGACAAAGGACAAAGAAAAGCGACAGTACTCAAAGAGAAATGATTTTAGAAAACATAGGTTATGGGCAAGTTTATTCTATTGTTTTTGAAAGAAATACTTAGAAAAATATTGCTTCTACCAATGCTATTTTTCAGGTTTGTGCTGATAATGTTTCCTACCCACAACATTTTATTATGAAAATATCCAAACATGCAACACAAGTGAAACAATTTTGCCACACAAACACCCATATACCCACCATTCATTTCTGCCATTGATATTAAGTGTCCTCATTTTCTCACTTATCTGTCCATCTCTCTATCCTTCTAGCCATCCATTAATATATCTTATTTCTGGTGCATTTCAAAGTAAGTTGCAGACTTGTTATAGTATTTTTAACAATCCATTTGTCCGTGAAAAGGAAACGTATTTTGCAAAGGTCAGGCTGATATAAAAGCCTAATATATTTGAAAAGAAATAAATACAAAATAAAACAGAAAATGTACCTTCTTCCAGTAGTTCAAAAGAATGGGAAACAGAAAGGTCCATGGTGCTGCCCTGCCAAGTGGTGTTCCATGGTATGGATGTACTGCAGTGTATTTATCCATTCACCAGCTAATGGACATTTAATGTAATGTGACTGGTGAAGTGGAGCTTGTTCCAAATGAAGTGAGCTTTTGGATTTCTGTGTTTCTCTGGTAATAGATCCTGTCCTTTATATACAGCATTCACTGTTCACTGTTTTCCATGGAGATCTGTCCCTTCCTGATCCCCAGTCCACAAAACTTGGATGGGGCAGATCCAGGTGTGGGCATGAGGCTGAGGCTTGTCTAATCAGAGGGTCCCCATACTCCTCACCACAGGGGTATGGGGCCAGAGCCGCTCTGGTATCATCACTGACCTGATCTTGTCTCTTTCCATTTTCTCATTTACTCACTGCTCCCCACTTCCCTGCTCTAAAGCTTTGCACCTGCCGTCCCCTCACCTAGACTGCTCTTCCTCTAGATGGCCGTGTGGCTTGCCCTGGACTTCGTTCTGGTCTCTGTTCAAATGTCAGTTCTCAAAGAGACTTTCCATGGTCACCTTCACTAAGATAACTCTCTGGCTCTTTTCGTCACATGAGCTAATACTTCTATGTTGCTTAAGCACTTTGAGTTCCATTAAAGAAGTCCGGGTGAAAATGCTACATTTGTTCAAACTGCCTTCAGTGTTTGTTCTCTTTATCTTCCAAGTTTCTCAACCCTTAGACTCTACCAGTGGCCGATCAGTCATCCTGATAGTAGAGCCTCCCAGGGTAGATCCTCTGAGCCAGTTCCTAGGTTCCAAGCTTTACTGCCCATCTACTCCCAGCTAGGTAACTTGGTGGAGATTTACTGGGAAGCTGTGCCTAGAGACTATGTGACCCGGAGGTTTGGCATAGAGATAAACTCAAAATTGTAGCACTCCAAGGGGTCAGGAAGGTTGGTTCACCCTGGCATCTGGTATACATAGGATGGCATTACACAGAGAATTTAAAGCCTGGGAGCGTGAGTTTGGCATTATTATTGCTCCTAGCATCCCCTTCTTTCCGAGCTCAAAACCCTGAGAGATTCTCAAGTGTTAGTAGCATATCCAGCAATTGATAGCTACTAGGTATTTAGAACCTTCCCCACTTCATCCATCCGCTGACTCTTACAGTAGATCCAAATCTTTATATTATCTTAGCTCCTGCTATGATACTTCCAATAGTGTATGTAACTAACTGCACTCCTTCAAGCTAGAGTGAGGTTTTTTTGTATTTTTGCATTCTTAGTACTTAGCGTAGTGCCTGGGTCAATAATGATAGTACTTGTTGAATTAGTAGAATAATATATAACATTTATTAAGTGTTTCCAATAACCAGGCATGGTTCAGATTTTGTTACATGTACAAGTTTATTTAGTCTTCACAACATTAAGGGGTAGATGTTGCTGTCTCTCCATCTCGTAGGTGAGGAAACTGATTCACAGAGTTATTAAGTTATTTGCCAAAGATTACACAGCTGGCAAGTGGGTGAGCTTGGACTTGAGCCCATCAATATCTATTTAATATTTATTTTAATCATATGTAAAAGTACCATAGCAATAGTATAATGTTACTGTCTCACCTAAACATATATTAGAATGTTTGTAATAGAACACCATAGGCCACTTATCGACTGGACATTTATTGGACCATGCTTGCATGTAAATATAGGCATTAGAGGGATTTAAAGATGAGTAAGGCAGCTTCAGGATCAGAGAAACCCCTACTATTGAGTTAGTAATAGAAATCTACACAAAAAGCAGTCCTACGAGGCAGTGGATCTGAGTATGATTCTAAAGGCATAAGATTCCGTTGAAGTGGTGGAGATTGATGCTGGTGTGTGTGCATGGAGAGGGCAGGTGCAGGCTGGTTGGTAATGTCAGGAAGGGTACAGTGGGGTGGGTAGGAGTAGGGGAGATCACCTCAGGTACAGAGTGATTGCTGACTTAGGAGCAGAACATCTTCCTGTGTGAAGCTGATGCTTCAGAGCTTGGAGTCTTGTGTTCCCCTCCAAACCAATAGATTAGGTGACAAATCATTGATAAGAATGGCACTGCACAAATTATCGACAGGTTTAAACTTTGAAAACACCTCCTGGGTTTCAGGAGATAAAACTGACATCAATAACGAGAGTGTCTAAGGTGGTCAAGAGCAACTGGTTTGAAGGTGATGAGATGTGTGATTTACCACTTGCAGAGGTGGTGAGATGCTTCCTGAAGCCTGACCTGGGCTGTAGCCACCCAGCCATAGCTCTCGAGCTGTGCGGGACTTGGCAGGCAGTCTTCTCTGAGCAGGAAGCACCAGCCTCAGAGGAGCATGGGGCCCGGGGAGGCCTGCCCTGGGTAGTTGCATAGAGTTTGCACGTTTGTGCCAAGACCCCTCGTTTGCATCACAGGCCAGTGTGTGGGCAGACACCCTCACACACTGAAAACAGTTTACTGTCCTTGCTGCCCAAAGTGACTTTTCTTGAACAGTGAGCAGTTGAAACAGATTTATTGCATTAAGCAAGTTTTTAAACGTTTTTTTCCCTCTTGGGAAAATATGTTTAACCTAGAGAAGTGCTTCTCGGCCTTCAGTGTGTTTAAGGCTTCCCCCGGAGGAGATTATTAAATGCAGATTCCTGGGCCCTACCCTAGAGAGTTGATTCAGTAAACTTAGAGGAAGGCTGGAGAGTTGGAATTTTTTTTAAAATTTATTTTGTTAAGAGACAGGGTCTAGATCTGACACCCAGGCTAGAGTATAGTGGCACCATCATAGCTCATTGCAGGCTTGACCTCCTGGTTTCAAGGGATCCTTTCACCACAGCCTCCCAAGTAGTTGGGACTACAGGCATGTACCCCCACACCCAGCTAATTTTTTGTATTTTTTGTAGAGATGGGATTTCACCATGTGGCCCAGGCTGGTCTCGAACTCCTGAGCTCAAGCCACTCTCCTGTCTTAGCCTCCTGCAGTGCTGGGACTATAGGCATGCACCATCACACCAAGCTAATTTCTTCATTTTTTTTTGTCTTACTATGTTGTGCAGCCTGGTCTTGAACTTCTGAGTTCAAGAGATCCTCTTGCCTCATCCTCTCAAAGTGCTAGGATTACAGGTATGAGCCACCATGCCCCATGGAGAATTGGAATTTTAAATCTCCCATCCCCTATAGCCCAAGAGGTCATGGGATCTCATTTAGAGAGGCCTCGAGCCAGAGTAGTGATTTCTTTTTTTTTTTTTGAGACGGAATCTTGCTCTGTCGCCCGGGCTGGAGTGCAGTGGCCGGATCTCAGCTCACTGCAAGCTCCGCCTCCCGGGTTCACGCCATTCTCCTGCCTCAGCCTCCCGTGTAGCTGGGACTACAGGCGCCCACCACCTCACCCAGCTAGTTTTTTTTTTGTATTTTTTGGTAGAGACGGGGTTTCAGCGTGTTAGCCAGGATGGTTTCAATCTCCTGACCTCGTGATCCACCCGTCTCGGCCTCCCAAAGTGCTGGGATTATAGGCTTGAGCCACCGCGCCCGGCCCAGAGTAGTGATTTCTAAAGAAGGACATAGGATACATCTCTGCACTGCAGGGAGTAAATATTGAAATATCTCTTTTAAAATGCCTATTTTTGTTTAAGTTTAGAGTATACATGATAGAGCAGTAGTGTATTATGATAATGTCCATAATCATGATATTTATACAGTATAATATTTTACATAAATATATCTTATTTGTAGGCATATGCTGACTTTTTTTGCTGATAGAAATATGCATTTTTAAAAATTCAGAGACAGTTTAAAGGAAGTTTTTACGAGTTATTTTGCTGCAAATTATCTCACCATGTCACAGATAATTAGAGGAAGTAGTGATAGAGTATTACAGTCTGCTTATTATTAGGGACTAACAAGCATCATTATTAAAGGGCACTGCTGAGTTAGGTTCCCACAGCCTCTCTCTCACCTCTCCCGTAGGCTCCCTCCTCTGTTCCAGGGCACCCTGCAGTTACAGCAAGGAGTGCTTCATCACCTGGTGTCTGGACTTCTGACTTGATTAGGAGTTCTTTGAAGGCAGCGCAGTATGTCTTTGTGCCGTTGGTGTCTCTGCTCCCACCTCAGTGCCTAGTTTCCCAGATGTTTGGTGATTGAATGAGGGAGGGAGGGAGAAAGGGAGACCTATCCATTGCTTTCTAACATTGTCCTTGGCATGCTGGAAACCATAAAGTAAAGCAAATTGTGTTCTGGCAATGAGAAATCATTTATCCCCATACAATTCTTTTCTGCCTCATATGCCATCTAAGCAGAAGGTTTATATTCCTCAGGCAACTTTTCTCTGGATGGAGACAGACTCAGAGGACCTGGCTTGAGTTCCAGCTTGGCTGCTTATTAGCTCTGTGACGTCTGTGTAGAAATTGATTCTCCTCTTGGGTGGGGGAAAGGGAGTGTCTCAGTTTCCCCACCAGTACAGTAAATGAGTTGGAGTGACCCAACTGTCAGAGGTGTGTGAACCAGAGCAACTCCATCTTAGGAGCTCTGTAAAATAAGGCTGAAACCTAAGGGCTGCCTTCCTAGACAGTTAAGGCATTCTCAGTCACAGGATGAGATAGGAGGTCAGCACAAAATACAGGTCATGAAGACCTCGCTGATAAAACAGGTTACAGTAAAGGAACTGGCCAAAACCCACCAAAACCAAAATGGCTACAAGAGTGACCTCTGGTCATCCTCACTGCTGCTCTCCTACCAGCGCCATGACAGTTTACAAATGCTGTGGCAACATCAGGAAATTATCCTATATGGTCTAAAAAGGGGGGACATGAATAATCCACCCCTTGTTTAGCATGTAATCAAGATATAACCATAAAAATGCGCAACCGGCAGCCCTCGGGGCTGCTCTGTCTATGGAGTAGCCATTCTTTTATTCCTTTACTTTCTTAATAAACTTGTTTTCACTTTGCACTGCAGACTCACCCTGCATTTTTTCTTGAGCGAGATCCAAGAACCCTCTCCTGGGGTCTGGATCAGGACCCCTTTCCTGTAACACAACCTCCAGCTGTGTCTGTTTTTCCTTCGTCATTTTGCCTTATCTGAGTAGTACCTGTAGAAATGTGTAACAGAATGTTTTTCTTTACGTTTTCTTCTTTTATTCAATTTATTTTTTAAAGCAGGCTTTAAAACACTACTGTCGAAGGGAAACCAGCTGGTCATAGAAGAAGATACCTAAGAGGGAGAGTCAATCCAAAGAGCCTTGCTCAATTTTGGCTCTTTGCCATGGCCTGCAAGGCTTTCATCGGAGACCAGTGGTGAGAGGGCAGAGGAGCTGGGATCGGAGTTCCTGAGAGGCTGAGACATTGTTTTTCCTTGTCTCAATTAAGAGGCATCAAGGAGAACAGGAAAAGGAAGACTTTTTTTCTCTGTGAGGCTCAGTGTGACTTAATGGGGTGTCTAGCGACTACCTCTTGTCACTCCCCAAAGCACCTCTAAGCCTAACATCATCTCCACTGGCCTCTGCCTTTGCCATGGAAGATTCTAAGTCTTTGCAGTCTTGGACAGGACATGATTAGTTCCAGGTCTCTCTTGATGCTTTTTCTTTCTTCTTTTTTTTTTAATTGCGTGTGTAGAATCTGAATCAAAGTTTTGAGGGAAATCAGGTGTTGTTTTCTGTTAAATACAGGGAGCTGGAAATATCCCACTTGTGTCATGGCATCTGTCCTCCCATGCCAGGATTTATAGGATGCTGCCCCTGAACCTCGGGACTGACTGGACCTTGCGTGGGGGCTGAGAGTAAGGGAAGAGGGTTGAAAAAAAGTTCCCATCCTCAAGCAGGAGGAAGCCATATCCTGGCTCAAGGTATTTGATGTCCCTGCCTTGAAGTTGGGGTGTTGTTAGTTCACACCTGATTCTTGGTGATTCATTTGTAAGAGTCACTTCTTGAGATGACCGTAAAACATGGCATGGAGGTGACGAGATGGATGATAGGATACAGAAGTCTCTGCCAGAGCAACCTGGCCCGCCGCTGTCATCCAGTGTCTGGTCCAACTCAGCACCAGGGAGCACAGCTGTCTGAAGAGATCCTTTTGGGCTGTTGGAATAGCCAGCATCCACGAGAATGACACGGAATTGATTACTCCTTTCGAAAACCAAATAGCCTTTGCCATAGTTACCTGTCTCCTCTTCATGATATGTAGATGTTAATTGTATTTGGGATCTCTGTGAATTTGTTTGACATGGCATAATTGTTACCTGTTATTCTTCTCGTGTGGTCTTAAAAATTAATATACCTTCTTGGGGAAACAGTTTTAGGTTTACAGAAAAATTAAGCAGAAAGTACAGAGAATCCCCATTTACTTCTTTCCTGACCCCTCCCGTTTCTCGCATTATTAACATCTTACATTAACCTGGTACATTTGTTGCAATCAAACAAATACTGATACAATACTATTAACCAAAGTTTATAATTTCCATTAGGGCTCATTCTTTGTGTTGTTTAGTTCTAAGGGTTTTAACAAATGTGTAATGTCCTATATCTGTCAATTACAGTATCATACAGAATAGTTTGACTGCCCTAAAAATCTACTGTGCTCTTGGCAACCTTTGATCCTTTTACTGTCTCTATAGTTTTGCTTTTTCCCTATAATTTTAAATAATTGGGATAAAATGTATACAACAAAGTTTACCATTTTAACCATATTCAGTTTTTGAGTATACAATTTTAAGCATACGGTTTCAAATGCACATGTATTTTTAATGGATTTAGATTTGGGCAAGTGGCTAACTGTGAAGGTTACAAATGTGATGAAGAAAATGACAAAGCCAGACATATTGTTCATGGCGGGGGCCAATTGCAGTGTTGATGGAGTCTTGACCACAGGCAGTACTGTGCTGCATATTTTTTATTCAAGGGCCCTGTTGGCACCTTATGCCTGCTGGGCAGGCAGATGTTGTTATTACCCCCTTCACCCCTCACACATAGTAAGGAGCTGCAGGGCGGGAGTGGCTGAGGCCATCAATGAGAAAGCTTTGATTAAACCCCCATCTGCCCAACCCAAAATTTCCGTCTCTTCACCTGTGCACTTTCCTGCTGGCATGGAGACTTGAAGAAGTGTTTTAAATGCCCTCTGGGGGTGTAGGGGAGCTGTAGTATGAATTCCCTTTCATTTTGGAGACCAGCTGAAGTGGGGATCTTTACTCTGCCTTATTAATAAGTTCTTTAGATGGCAACTTAAGATGATGCCTTAGCTTTCTGCTGCTCATGTTTCTATCAGATTTGATGGATGCCTTGTAATGAACACCCTAAATGCAGAATCTACTTATTTCTATATGAAACATCAGATGTCTGTGGGATACAGAGAAAAGAATGAGATTGTGCTGTGTCAGGACCAAAATAACTTATGTTGGTTGACTTAAAAAAAAAAAGAAAAAACCACCATGGGCTCCTTCTTCATAGAAGGCTCCTTTAGAGTCCAATTGCCAGGTGACCCCGTGGATCTGGTGAGATGATTCCAGGCTCCTGTCAGTCCTATCCCCAACAGAAATGGTGCTTCCTTGCCTGGGACCCACCGTGCATGTACAAATGACCTCAGTTTCCTTCCATTTGCTGACCTATTTGTGGGCCCTAGAAGGCAGGACCCTCCCATGGGGCTTGGTACACCATAGGCTGTTAATAAATGTTTATTTAATAAATGCAATTGTATAGGGCTATCTGATTTCAAAGCAGGCCCATATACAGAAAGCCACATCATACATTTATTTGACTCCTATGTATTTATGTGAATACAAAGAAGTTAATGTTTCTTAAAAAAATTCTAAGATTATTCTGCTCTTGGGTTCATTGGAGTATTGAGTTGATTGCATCGTAGGTTTAATCCAGAACACCCAAGGTGTCAGAGAGGAAATAAATGTCCACTTCTTGACGGTAATCCAGTTTTCTAACCACAGACCTCTTTGCTGCCCTTTGAATGGATTCAACATAGTCAATTATCATTCCTTTTGGAATTTGGCCCTTGTTGCTCTCAGCCTGAGTAAGTATTGATACGTTTTGGTGGAGTTCTTTTTGATTTCACTGGCTGGTATTGTAGCTGAAAGAACTGTGATCCATGATTTATTGAAACATTTTAACTGCAAGATAAAATATTTTTTAATTGACAGAATCTCCATACTTAAGTCAAAATGGGTAATTTTCTTATAATTTTATTGCTGATGTTCTGGTGTCCACAATATTGTGTTTCAAGTTAGAAAATGCATGATACTGTGAACTCAGCGGAGACAGCTATTTCTTTTTAAATGGAAATTCGAAGCACACTAGCAGGACTCTCTCGTTCACAGAAGAAACACTGCTGTTTCTTTGGCCGTAACTCACGTTTTTCTTATTCTGGGGATTATTGCAAATGGCACTAAAATTATTTGCTCATCTTTCTTTTCTGTCAAGAAGAGAGATGCTGTGTCAGAAACACACATAATTGAGACTGCTGCTTTTTTATTTTTATGTTTTGAGATGGAGTCTTGCTCCGTCACCCAGGCTGGAGTGCTGTGGTATGATCTCCACTCACTGCAGCCTCCGCCTCCCAGTTCAAGTGAGTCTCGTGCCTCAGTCTACCCAGTAGCGTGGATTACGGGTGCGTACCACCGTGCCTGATTTTTGTATTTTTAGTAGAGACGGGGTTTCATTATGTTGGTCAGGCTGGTCTTGAACTCCTGATCTTAAGTGATTCTCCCACCTTGGCCTCCCAAAGTGCTGGGATGACGGGCGTGAGCCACTGCGCCTGGTTGACTGTTATTTTTTTGATTATTAGCATCCTGCAGTAGGAAGTGAGAGACTCTTGGCTGTGTCCCAGGGAGGGAGAGAGAAAATGGGTCTGGGGTGGTGGAAAACTAAAGAAAGGTATTTCGGGGACGGGGTGCTGAGTTTCTGAGCTGTTCTTGCAATTGCAGCTCTCAACTCCATAGTCACACTGTGGGATTCAAGAACAGGGACTTAAGAGGGTGGCATGAAGCAGAGCAAGAGGTGCCCACACACCCCGAGCCTGCTGAGACTGGGGATTGCATGCATCCTGGCCTGGCCTCCTGCAGCCATTCGTTCTGAACGTTGCGCTTTCTCATTAGGAATCTCTCATTATGAGACATTCCTGAGAGGCGGCTCTTTTTAGGAATTCCGAAGCAAAGACTTCATCGAGCCCATCAGCAATACCAGCCCCATCTGTCACACCTCCTCACCACAGCCCTTAATGGCTCCCCTGACTCTGAGCCAAGCTGTTTGCTCCTTATCTTTTTGGAGCATTGCTGTGTTTATCTTTATTTCACTATGCTCCTTTAATTTTTGTCTGTCTAACTTTTCATTATTTGCTTCCTTATCTATACAATCTCCCACAAGCTTCTTTTTTCTTTTTAATTAGGTTTAAGCCTCATTGTACACAAAGCTTCCTGAAAAATCACTCTCCCCTCCACCAGGCATCCATCACGTCTTCACATGAGAGCAGGCCCATCTTGGCGTTCTCAGGGGATGTATCTGATCATGACTTCTTCAAGTTCTTAACTCAGTGTTTAACCTCAGTCCTCTTTCCTGTACCTGAGCATCAGGAATCTGGGTTCTTGTTCTCATTGTTCAGAATGGTTGCTCACCTTCTATGTGTCTGGGTATGCTGGCTGCCGTGACGTAAATTCTCTTAAACACATTCCTTGGACAGAGAGCCCATTGGTTCAGACACTGGTCGTGCATTTGTCTTGTGTTTTGGCTACTGGTGCCTCTTTTGACATTTTATGTCCAAAGTAGGTAAATTCAATTATGCCTTCAACTCTGGCTACTGATCATGGAAGACATCGCTGACCTCCCAGTGGGCAGTGTTTCCTTCCCTCTTCCAGTTCAAATTCTGTTCTTTCAGAACTTGTATTGTGAGGGCATTCGAATGGGGAGTGTCTCCTCCTCTTTTTTTTTTTTTTTTTTTTTTTTTAATTAAAAGCTGTTAAAATAACTGTATTTTCTTGCTGAGAACTCCAAATGGGTTTCTAGTTACACAGTGTTACTTTAGTTCTTATGTGTTTATTTAAATGGATATTTCAGATACGTATAATATATTTTCTAATGGAGATTAATCACTTTTTCATTTTTTTAGAATATTAAGCATCTATTGCATTTTAGGTTCTATGCCAGGTCCCAAGATAGAGAGGTGAAGAAGACAGATAATGGCCTTTCTCTCTCTGGGCTTAAAGTCTGAGTGTCAGTGGGAGTGGAGAGGTACTACTGACTACTTTAGGATTAGCTTTCAGAGGCTTTACTGACAAAAGCGTAGGCTATTTTCGGTTCTTCTAAGCTAACTGCAAAATAGTTTACACTTTCACATTTTGTACATGCTTTATTGGAGCGTAGTTAGAAACATCTAGAAGTTTCAAGATGATGGGCTCAACTGTTCTGTTATCAACACCAGGCACATTGTATCCTCTTGCTCACAACCCAGGCAAATGCTCCACAAGAGTGAGCTTTCCAGATACTCGAAGCATCAACCTTGTAAAATATTGTGAATTTTGTGGGACATATGTCTTCAATGTGTTCTCTACCTGTCTGCTTACCTGAATGGTATTATAACTTATCATTTCTTTTGTGGCTCTGTCTCACAGCTTTTAACATCCATGTGTGACACAGTCACTTGGTAAGGGCATACAGAGGCTGTTTGCTTCTGGGTCAGATGTTTCCAGGCTGCTTGGATTTTGGGATCTTGAGTCTGATTTTTTTTTTTTTTTGAGATGGAGTCTCACTGTGCCGCCCAGGCTGGAGGCACGATCTCAGCTCACTGCAACCTCCACCTCCTGGGCTCAAGCAATTCTCCTGCCTCAGCTTCTCAAGTAGCTGGGATTACAGGTACCCACCACCAGGCCCGGCTAATTTTTGTATTTTTAGTAGAGAGGGGGGGTTACCCGATGTTGGCCAGGCTGGTCTTGAACTCCTGACCTCGAGTGATCTGCCTGCCTCGACCTCCCAAAGTGCTGGGATTACAGGTGTGAGCCTCTGTGCCCAGCCTTGAGTCTGATTGTTACACATTTTTCTGTCTCTTTTTTCCTTGTCAGCCATTGGTGGCTTCCTGCTGCTGCTTACTGCCATTTTAAATTTTGCTGCATCTAAATGTGTTGTGACTTGGGAAGTCATATAAACAAGATTGTTGGAATGGTGTTCAAACTAATAGTCAAAGTGTTTGTGTTCTCTGCTCAAAGCCCTTCATATAACTCTTGTTGTCAGCTTTGTCTCCATGTTTGAAGGTTCTGAGTAACTAAGGGTAGTTGTGTTGTAATAACTTTAAAGCATGCTTCATTCAGTTCAGCAGTTTATATGGTTCCACTTTGTGTTTATAAGGTGAGAAGCTGCCTTTCTACAAGCCAGTTGGTAACCTCCTCTTTAGACTCACTGCACTACCAAGCGCATTACTCTTTGCTAAGACAGTTCTTGGAACCCCTGCACTGGCCTCTCTGCCTGCCACCCCATATAATAGCAGGGCTGTGCCCTGTTGCCAGGTAACTTTTATAAAGCACATCCTACTTTTATCATTCCTTGCTCAGCTGTCTCTCGGCCTCCTGGTGCCTTATGCAATAAAATGCATATGCCTAATCATAGCATTCAAAGATCTCTGCAGAATAGTCCGAAGCTACTCATCAGATTCATTTAAACCCAAGTTGGATACTTCCTCTGCAGAATCTGATTTCTCCTTTGTAGCACTTCTCTCAGAGTCTGCAGCAAATTCTCCCTCCTGTTCTTCATGACTCTTGGTGCTTTGCTTTTGACGACCTGTACTGCATGGATACATGGATACATTTGCTTGTGTTATTTCCCCAGGTGATGATAGGCCAGGGCATTCTTATTTGTTCTTATAATCCACTTGGACTTGGTGCAATGGAAAGTCAGACAGCAAAGGGGTCAGAACATAGCAGGTGTACCTGATTTCTAGTCCTGAGTCTGCCTCTCTGTCCATCACTGTGCAAGCTAACTTTATTCCTGGGGGCCTCTACTGAGTTGTTTATAAAATAAAGGTGGTAGTAGCACCTACTTCATAGGATTTGTGTGAGGACAAGAGTCCTAGGGTACTGGTACAATTAAAGACAGTGGTGTGGTGTTGATGGTTGTGTATTATTAGTCCTCCTTGGAGTAGTAGTATTATTACCCCTGCAAGATATTCAATAAATGCTTGCTAAAGTGAACTGAACCTTAACAGTTTGCTCTGTGCCGATCACAGACATCAACCTGGGAAAAGTCAGTTGTAACTCAAGAGGTCACAACAAGTAAATCAGTGTGTGAAAAAGTCACAGACATAACAACGGCAGCTCTTGAGGTTTGGGAAGGCCCTTCCCAGTCGGATCAGGCACTTCTGGTCCCCCAGGGAGCAGTGGAGCCCACGCTGGATGGCACAAAGCCCCGGCAGTTTGGAGTGCTTCCACAAATTGCAGCATGCTCCCAAATGTCACCTTCAACTATGAGTAGACAGGCAGTGGTGCTTACTTTATTCAAGGAAAATATATACCAATGTTAGTGACAATTAACTTCCAGAAGTTTTGGGATACAGTCGTGGTCATAAATCTTGGTAAGTTCTGACCAATAAATTTGGTGGTTTTCTTAAACAATTTTTTTAAAATTTTAATTCTTGTGGGTATGTAGTAGGTATAAATATTTATGAAGCCCACGAGATGTTGTCATACAGGCATGCAGTGTGAAATAGGACATCATGAAGAATGGGGTATCCATCCCTGCAAACATTTATCCATTGAGCTGCAGACAATTCATTTATACTCTTTAAGTTGTTTTAAAATGTATAATCATTATTGACCATAGTCAGCCTGATGTGCTGTCAAATAATAGATCTTACCCATTCTCTCTGTTTTCTTTTTTTGTACCCATTAACCATCCCTGCTTCCCCCACTAGCCAATTTGGTGGTTTTCTTGTCACCTTATGTAAGTCGTGCAGTCTTACTGGTAGAGCTATTCCCTCAAAGTCAGAAATAGCAGGATAGTTAGGGAAGCAGAATTTCTTCGTAGCTCTGAAAGAAATGCAGAGATGGAAACGTGAAATCCTTGGGACTGGTTGATGTCTTCTTATGGTTTGTAACCAGCGGCTGAGTGCAGAATCTCTGAGCCGGATTAACATGGGTTTGAATCTCACCTTAGCCCCCAACCAGCAGTGTAACCCTGGTTCAGCAGGTTTTGGTATAAGAAGGTCCAGGAATAGGACCTTTTATTTAATAAAAGTATTTTTTATACTTTTTATCGCTATATTTTCCAGGTGGTTTTGATTATCATTGGAGTTTGGGAACCACATCTCTAAAGCAAGGCATTCTGCTGAGTTATCTAGCAGTTCCCACCCAGTCTTTCCCAGTCATGCAGTAGCACAGAGGGATGTTTGAAAATGCCAGCCTCAGCCCTGCATCCTGAAATGACCTTGTGGAAACATTCCCTTGTCTCCTGGTGGGCTTTAGGGAAGGCAGTAGAGTAGGGAGATGAAATGCCAGAGAAATTGGCCAAACCACCTCCCTGCAGACTTGGGCTTCTTGCCACCTGGTCCTGGTCTGAAAGTTAGGCCAGTCAGCCTTGCTCCAGGAGAGGTGCAGAAGCCTCAGGAAAGGCCCCTCAGGGTGATACTTGGTCCTGTACTGAGGAGAACTATTCTTCCATCTAGAAGTTCTTCCTGGCAGGACAGCTTTTTATCATGTTTGCCCAAGATTCCCATTACTCTTAATTGCCTTCTGTGTATAGCTTTGGCCATTATTTTCTTTCCCCTTTAGTGTTTACTCTGTCAAATATTTAAGGGCAGTTATCATGTCTCTTTAGCCAAGCTATACACATTCAAGGTCCTTTCAACTTCGCACATAAATCTCAGCCTTCCAGCCCCTCAACACCTACCCATACGTGCTGTGCAGTGTTTGCTTTGGATCAGATCTTGGAAGCGGAGGAATTTTTCTCCTTAGAGTTATTGGCATCAGTGTGCACTTTATGAGTCTGCTGCAAACACCCTCACACAGGGAATTAAGGAGACACAATCCAGTTTGCTATTGTTTTAAGGACAGCCCAGGGCCTTTTTGCCCTTCTGATGATATCTCTTTAAATTGAATTTGAGATATGGGCAAAAGTCAACAAGGACTAGTGTTTCAGTTACTTTAAAGCTTATAAAGTATGAGGGATTTTTTAAGGCCTAAAACCAAAAAAGGAAAAACATGCAAATATAATTTAAAAAATGACAAACAGTGCTGTGATGAGCTGCAAGTCAAATGAGGTTCTGGTGGTTTTCATCCAAGGGCCCCTCCTGAGTGTCTCTGGGTCTCTTTCTTGTGCAGTCAGTTTTCTGTCAGTGCTCTCACTTCTAAGCAAAGCCAATTAAATGAATGCAAAATTAGCCAAAAGGAAAAAAAAAAAACAGGCAAAATGATTTAAGTATTCAATTTAATTCCTCTTGTCATTCTACCTTGAGGCTGGAGTGTGGAATCTAAGACCATGTCTGATGGACCCCTTGGGCTACTTGGTTCTCATGTGTCTCTCCCTGGGCTTGAGTGGGATTCTAGCATTTACTGATACATATATTTTGTACAGCATAGTCTCTAAATGTAAGCCAATGACTGTAGCTTTTGCTCAACAACAATAATAAAAACAAAAACCTTTTGCAACACCAGAGAGGAAAATGACTGTGTTGGATGTATTGAAGGATGGCTTATGCATTTTTGTTCCTTCAACAAAATATTTATTGTGGATTTTCTCTGTCCTGTTTATATATCTTGGCACTTGAGATACCATTGTAAACAAACTTTATAGTTACGGCATGTGTGTGTGTATGGAAAATGGTAAGTATGCTTCAGAGAATGGAAATGATACAAGAGAGTGATTGGGGTAGCCTCTTCAGAGTGGGAGATCAGGGACCGTCTGTCTGCAGATGTGACAGTTTGACAGTGGGATCTGAATGGCCTGAAGGACGAGGCTGAGGAGATGGACAGGGCTGGATTATGTACAGCTTTGAGGCTAAGGTTGGGAATGTAGATTGTACTTGAAGTGCAACTGGAGGCCACTGAAGTGTTTCCAGCAGGAGGAGATGTGATCTGATTTCCGATCTGGGCACTCCGGCTGCTGTGTAGAGACCGGTCTGTAGGAGCTAGGGTGGAAATAAAGGCCAGCGAAGGGGCTCTGGCACTCATCAGTGACGTGATCTGAAAATGGGGTTGCATCAGTAGAGATGGAGAGAGGTATGGTCAGGATATATTTGAAATTAGAGTCATCAGGATTTGTTCATAGGTTGGCCATGGGGAAGCATGTGTGGGAAAGAGAGAAACGAATGATGCTCCTAAACATTGCTCTACAGCCTTCAGTTCTGCTCTGGCCATGTTACGTTCGAGATGTCTATTACACATGTACCTGGAGATGTAAAAGATGCCATTGGATCTGTGAGGCCTAAGCCCAGGGCAGGAGTCAAGGCAGGAGATGGAGGCCTTGGAGGATTGACGTAGGGATGGTATATTAAGTCATGTGTCTAGGAAGAGGCTCCAAACAGGAAGAGAGAAGAAGAGCCCATTTGGACTGCATGCCCAGTTCACAGCATCAACTCGAGTTAGTCTGGAGACTCCAAAGTGCAAGTGCATGTGTAGCCGAGCTCTTCACTGCTGATTTCACTGATTGCTCTGAAGGCTGGTTCTGGGGCCAGTGATCACGGAACTGCTAAGTCCTTGGTCACTAGGGTATTTGGAGGTCCCCAGGACTGTCTGGACCAACCACATCCTGGATTGATTTTCTTGCGAATTGCAGACTTCCCGGCTGACGTAATCTGTGATGACAATCCCGCAATGTTCTGATTGGTGGGGGGCGGGGAGAGTGGGGGCGGCTCCCACAGTGAAATTTGGACAGCTTTTGACGGAGCCAGGGTCAACAATGTAGGTTAGTTCTCATTCACCAAAGAGAGAACTTACGGAAGAAAACTGAGTTGAACTTATGGGGTGGTGTTTCAGAATTATCCTTTTTGGCCCTCTCTGTGTGGGCTGCTATTGTCCATCTGAAACACATCGTTGTTGTGTTATATATGAATTAAAAACTGTTTTTCAGCGTTGCTTTTTCTCTTTGCTGAGAACTTCCAGAGTTCTGTGCCAACAGGAGGCCTCAGGTCACTGCAAAGACACTGCTGACTCAGTTTTTTGTACCTAATGAATCTTTATTGGCACCGAGGTCTAACCTTGACACAGTGTGGTGAGTTATGCCTTGGCAGCCACTCTTAGGCACTGCATTCTTGTCCCTGTGAAACTCTTTATAAATAATATGGGCTGGCTCACAGATGTTGCCAGCACACAGAGCCTTCGAGTAGTCTTAAAAAATGGGAAGTAGATGGGATGGTGGCCTTAAAATATAAGGAGTGTTCGGCATTAAGTGTTGATGAATATCACTCTAAAAATACTGAGCAATTTTTGTCAGTGCGGTTTATTGAAAATGGGCCATATGAGTCTATAAAGTCTGTAACAGTGGTATTAATTTTAAAAACTTGCATTCCTCCATCATCAGTGTTTTTTAAAAAGCACTTTCAGGACTGATAAACATTCTTGATTCAGACTCTCTACCAGCACTCCCTCGTTTTAGCTTCTATGTCACTCTTCTCCCTGGGTTTTCTGGCAGGGAAAATTCTTCCTGGTACTTTGCAAAAATACAGTTGTGTGAAGCTTACTTAGGGCCTTTGTTTTGCCATTTTGGAGACATATGTAGGATCCCCTCCTTGTGGGCTGCCATGACTGGGGGCTCAGTATGAAAGGTGACCACACATGGCTCCTCCCTTAGCTTTGGTTCCTCTTGGGGTGATGTGATCGTGGTTGTTTACACCCTAGTCTGTGTCACACTGTGAGCTCTGCAAGTGCATCTTGTTCGCCACTCCGTTCTCCGTGGCACCTTGTTGCCCAAAGCATAGGAGGGACTTAGTGCGTATCTGTTAAATGAATGAGACATGGTCAGTGAGTACAGTTAGCTCTGTAAAAACTTAGAATAAACAAGTCATTATTATGTGGACTCGAGCATATTGAATATCAAATCTTGCCTTTTGAAACACAAGTGCATTCCCAAAAAGCTATCATAAATTGATGTGATCACATTCACATCTTTTATTGAAATATAAAGTGCTCAACACCAGTTGCTGGTGAGGATGTGAAGCAATAAGAGCTCTTGTTCATTGCTGGCAGAAATGCAAAACGGTAACAGCCACTTTGGAAGACGACTTGGCAGTTTCTTATAGGACTACACATATTCTTACCATATGATCCAGCAATTGAGCTCTTTTGTATTTACCCAAATGAGTTGAAAACGTATGTCCAAAACCTGCAAGCAAATGTTTATAGCAGACTTCTTCACAATTGCCAAAACTTGGAAGCAACCAAAATATGATTTAATAGGTGAATGGATAGGCAAACTGTGGTACTCCAGACAATGGAATATTATTCAGCGATAAAAAGAAATGGCCTATCAAACTATGAGAAGACATGGAGGAAATTTGAATACATACTGCTAAGTAAAAGAAGCCAGTGTGAAAAGGCTACATGCTGCATGATTCCAACTATATGCCATTCTGGAGAAAGAAAACTGTGGAGACAGAAAAAAGATCAATGGTTTCCAGGGGTAGGGGAGAAGTAGAGAGGAATAGATAGAGCACAGGGAAGTTTTAGGGCCATGAAACTACTTTGAATGATACTGTAATGTTGGACACATGTCAAAACCCATAGAAAGTACAACACCAAGAGATAGCCCTAATGTAAACGATGGGCTTTAATGAATAATGATGGCTCATCAGTTGTAACATATGTGCTACATTAATGCAAGGTGTGAAGACCAGGGGAAATTGTATGTGTGAGGTGCAGGTGGGTGAGACGAGGTGGTATATGGGAGTTCTGTTTTCTTCTCAATTTTTCTGTAAATTTAAAATCTCTCCAAAATATAAAATTAATTAAAAAGTGCTTTAGAAACAGCCTGTTTTGTTTTAACCACTAGGTTTATTTAAAAAGTATTATTTGTCTCTTAATTGAGAATTCATCCAGTTGTTGCTTTGTGAAGAAGAATATACAATTTTGTTTAAGGAAAGGACACCTCCTCCCTCTGACTGCAAGGAGGTCTGGTTGTGACATTTTGGCATTAACATTCAGCATTCAAGTGAATCAAATCACTGGGTTCAAATGAACCACTCGATGTCTGCATGCCCAGGTTTCATCATCTGTAAAATTAGGATGATAATGCGTGAGGATACTTAAAATCAGAGTCCTGCGGAGGGAGAACTGGGGCGCCTCAAGGCCCTTGAGCAATCTGCCAGGCTGAGAGACGTCCTAGCGGGAGCTGCCTGGGCGAGGCATCTCCCTGCTGGCCATGGTTTCTTATCTGAAAAATGATCATGTTGTTCTCTCCAGCCCTGGAGCTTTGTAATTCCTATTCTGGTACTTAGCTTGGGAAATTGTCTATGAATCAAAAACACAGCAACTTGAGTATCAACCAGATGCAAACTAGAAGGCCAGTATTCAGTTATTAAAAGTCAAAACGTAGAGGGAAAAGTCCAGGAAGCAAATAGGATAATTAATTTTAATGGTTTATACTTGATATTTGTTGGCTGTGTTCTAGGACAATTTTTGTTTCCTTCCACCCTCCTTTGCTTCCTCCCATAAACACTTCCCACGTCCTTCCACTCAACCACCCTTTTATGTTGCAGGATATGTGAAAGGATATTATTATTATTATTATTATTTTTGAGACGGAGTCTCGCTCTGTCGCCCAGGCTGGGGTGCAATGGCCGAATCTCAGCTCACTGCAAGCTCCGCCTCCCGGGTTTAGGCCATTCTCCTGCCTCAGCCTCCCGAGTAGCTGGGACTACAGGTGCCCG